>NW_020948983.1:47229327-47498714 GCF_900497805.2 Vombatus ursinus | reverse complement strand
GGAAGGAAGGAAGGAAGGAAGGAAGGAAGGAAGGAAGGAAGGAAGGAAGGAAGGAAGGAAGGAAGGAAGGAAGGAAGGAAGGAAGGAAGAAAGGAAATATTTATTAAGTGATAACAATGTGCAAGGAGGGTACTGTGCTAAGCACTTTACAAATATTATCTCATTTGATCCTGGGTGGTAGATGCTACTGTTATCTCTATGTCACAGTTGAGAAAACTGAGGCAGACAGAGGTTAAGTGACTTGCCTAGGGTTACACAGCTAATTAATGTCCACCACATCATTTGGCTGCCTCAGTCACCTAAACAATTGGACTAACGTGCTCCTGACAAGGAAACACCCTCTCAAATCCCCACAGTTTTAGAAACTAAAACAAACAGCCCAGTAGTGGAGTGAATGGAGATCCTCATCAAGTCCCTTAACCTCTCAGTGCTCCCCATAACTAACACTAAGTTGCTGAAAAGGTGGCTGCCTGCATTGATGACTTCCTTATCAGGTTGTTCCCTATGCCTGTAAAATCACAAGTCCATTCCCCAAATTTCATTTTAACTAATAATGAGGAAAGATCTACGAATTCATTGAAATCCCACTCACAGATAGGTCTAGTCTTCAGAACGTCAGTGGTCCCGTCCAAGTTCAGAAAACAGCAAGTCAGGTGGGGGTGGAAGTGAAAACCACTTTTTTTTGAGTATTCAAGTAATTCCAAAAATCAGCCAGCAGATGGCACTTGTGGCATTCAAAAAGGCTCAAGAAACGGCTAACAAGAAAAAAAAATCAAGACTAAACTTAATCAGAATTGTAGGAGAACTAGAATGAAGCTACAAATGTCCATTTGGGCAGAATGATCTAGAGGGGTTCTTAGCCTTTTTGGTGTCCTGGACCCCTTTAGCATTCTGATGAACCGTATTGAACCCCTTCTCAGAATAAGGTTTTAAAGTGCATAAAATTCATAGGAAAACAGTTATATTGAAATAATTATCAAAAGTTTTTTTGTTTGTTTGTTTGTTTGTTTTTTTAAAAGTTCATGGACCCTAGGTTAAGAACCCTGGACTAGAGCTTGTGTATCTACCCTGGGTTCTAGAGTTTCTGAGTACAACAATTCAAGTGTGCTAGCAGATCCCTAGGCCCTCGCAATCAGGGGCTACCGAGCTTGATAGTTGGGAACTGTTTAACTCTGGACAAGGCATTTAATTTTTTTGAGTCTCATCTTTCTTTTCTGTAAAATGGAAAGGGCTGTTGTGAGGAAAGCCCTTTGCAAACCCTGACACTTATATAAATGTGTCTTATCTCCTCTCTGAAGTCTTCCCTGATTACTTAGACATCTGGTGATCTTTCACCAGAACTTTCACGGAACTTTTTTAGCCTATCCAGAGGTGGGGAACCTGCAGCCTTGAAGCCACATGTGGTCCTCTAGGTCCTTGGGTGCAGCCTTTTGACTGAGTCCAAGTTTTACAAAACAAATCCTTTTATTAAGGGGATTTGTTCTGTGAAGTTGGGATTCCATCGAAACATTGCACTTGAGGACGTAGAGGTTCACATGTGGCCTCGGGGCAGCAGGTTCCCCACCCCTGGCCTATGCTGTCTGTACCATGCTCCTCAGCACTTCATTATGCAATCTTGTATTCTAATTCTTTAGCTGTTTCCTATGAGTTAGTCGTCATTGAGGGGGTTGGGGTGGGAAGGAGATAGAGAAAGGGAGGGGTAGGGTGAATAAATGTAAAAACTCTTCTCAGAGATTTGCCTGTTTTGATAGTGTTGGAGAACCCGGGGCCAGGAAAAAGGGTAGGGAGAGTCTCTATGTAGGGGACAGAGGGCATAGGGAAGGAAGCCTGGGAATGCTGAAGATAGACTTCAGCTGCTTCATAATTTGGATGAATTTGGTCAGTCTTGTTTATCTTCAACTGCACAGGGACAAATGAAAGCCATGTGCAGGATGATTGCTGCCCTGCCTGTGTTCATGAGAGTCTTAGTAGGAATTCTGCCTTAGAGAATCACACATATAATATTACATAGGAGCTTAGGAACCTATGACTCAGGGACTAAGGATCCAAAGACAAGCTGAAAAATAATTGCTGTCCTCAAGGAGGTCAAATTTTATGGGGTGATATAACATATAAAAACATAAGCAAATGCAGGCTAATTTGAGCAAGGAAACACTTAATGACTCAGAGAATCAGGAAAGGAGGTGGCATCCGGGCATCTGGGATTGCTCTACAAATGGCAGACACTTAATGAATGTTTTGCTGGTGATTTGTAAGCCACTTGAGGACAAAAACTGTTCTGACCAATAAGAACCTATTAGTTACTTAAGTAGAAAGGAATAAAACCTTGGGGGTCAGATGACCACTCCATCATAGAGTTTGTGATAGTTAATTGCACTTATATAGTGCTTTAAGGCTGGCAAAGTACTTTACAAATATTATATTATTTAATCCTTAAAACAACCTTAGGTGATAGGCACTATTATTATCACCCTCCTTTTATAATTGAGGAAAGTAAAGCAGTCAGAGGAAAAGTCATTTGCCCAGCGTCACACAGCTAGTGTCTGAGGCCAAATCTGAACTCAAGTCTTTCTGACTCCTGCTCTATCCATTGCACCATTTAGCAGCCTGGGTAACACAGTTGTAAGGGTAATACATTGGATGCCAGTCGGGATCCAGAAAGATCATGACAGATTAGAATATTGGGCTAAATAGAAGATGAAACTCAATAGGGATAAATGTCAAATTTTATACTTGCATTTAAAAATGAAGTACACAATTTTTGTTTATGTTAAAAAAAAAAAAAAAGATTCAGGGTCTCCAAATGCCCTAGGGATGATTTCACAGAAATAGTTGCAATGTCTCACTCGTGGTTTCAAAAGATCGACTTCATGAGTACAAGCTAGGAGAGGCCCGGGTAGGCAACAGTTTATTTGAAAAGGATGCTAGGGTTTTAGTGAATTTCAAGATCAACATGAGTTACCAATGTGACCTGAAAGCCAAAATACTCATCATAGAATCTCAGAATCTCAGAGTTGGAAGGGTCATCTTGGGCCAGCTAGCCCCACCTATACTTGAGAGGAATGCCAAACTACGACGTAACTGATGAGTGGCTGTCCGTGTGCTATTTGAAGTCCTCCATTGTGGGGGAACTAGCCCCCTTTGAGGGAGCCCATTCCAAATTTGGATAGCTCCGATTGTTGAGGAGTTTCTTCCAGAGTTAATTCTAAATTTACCTCATTACAATTCCTACCCTTTTGTTCTTGGCTCTGCCCTCTAGGGCCAAACAGGGAGGGAAAAAAAATCTAATCCCTTTCCCATATGAATGCACTTCAAAACCTGAAGACAGCTTCCAAGTCTTCCATCCCATCCTCCCCTCATCCCAGACTTTCTTCTCCAGGCTAAACATTTCTAGTTCCTTCAACTGATCTCATCTGATTCTTATGTGATCTTAGACGGCCTTAAGAGAAGCTTAGTGTCCAGAAGTACTAAGTATAGAGGTCTGGGCACTATACTTTAGAAAGAACATAAGCAAACTAGAGCATATCTGGAAGAGGGAGGTCCTGGATGGGGAGAGAAGTCAAGAGCAAACCATTTGGCAATTAGTTGAAGAAAGTAGCGATGTTTAGAGCAGAGAAGAAAGGGCAGTCTATTACCATAGTCTCCTAATTGACCTCCCTGGCTTCTATCGATTTCTCCCAGCTCCAATCCATCTTGCACACAGATAGCATATTGGTAGTCCTAAAGCACATGTCTGACCTGGTCAACTCTCCTGCCTCATCTCCCCCCTTCCTCCCACCCCTATCCAAGAAACCTTAGTAGCTCCCCACTGCCTGGAAGATGAAACACAAATTCCTTAGTACGGCAGTTAAAGCCCTTCATCGTTTGGTTCCAAGTATCTTTCCTGATTAATTTCTTATTATTCTCCTTCACGTACTCTGTATTCTAGCCAAACTAGACCATTTGCTGTTCCCATACATGACATCCCATCTCCATACCTTGCCATTGTCAGTCCTCTATTTCTGCAGTACAGTCCTTGTCTATTTCGACCTCTTGGAAAAGTTTTCTTTAAAGTGGAACAGAGAATAGAGTGTTGGACTTGGGGTCAGGAAGGCCTGAGTTCGAATTTTGCCTCAGATACTCAGTAGTTGTGTGACCCTGGGTAAGACACTCAACTTCTTGGCCTTTTTCTTCACTTGTTATGAGGATAAAATGAAATAATATTTGTAAAGTGTTTTATAGACCTTAAAGCAACATATAAATGTTAGCTATAATTATTATTTGACATTAATTTTGCATGTGTTTTATTTTTACTTATCTATGTGTATGTCATTTTCCCTCACTAGAATGCAAGGTCCTCTAGGATGGGCACCATTTTGTAGTTGTCTATGTTATAATAATTATAACCAGAATTTATATAGTGCTTCAAGGTTTGCAAAGTGCTTTACAAATGCAGGGTGGGGGAGGGTGTCCCAAAAAAATCTTATGTAGCTATAAGCTATTTAAATATTGAGACTTTTTGGGATACCTTGTATTAACTTGTTGAGTCTTAACATGTATTATAGTGCCTGGCGTTTGAAAGTTTGTTGGAGAGGGAGGGATACTGGGGGGAGGGAGTGTTGGTAAACATGAGAGTTGTATTTAATATCTAGAAGGAATTAGACTTATTCTGCTTGCTCCAGAAGGAAAAACTAAGAGCAATGTGAAGGAAGTGGTGAGAGGCAAATAAAGAAGACCTCCCTAATCATTGTAGTTGTTATTATTCAGTCATTGTTGTTCAGACTCTTTGGTGACCCCATTTGGGGTTTTCTTGGCCGAGATACTGGAGTGGTTTGCCATTTCCTTCTCCAGCTCATTTTACAGATGAGGAAACTGAGGCAAACAGGGTAAAGTGACTTGCCCAGGGTCACATAGCTAGTAAATGTCTGAGGCCAGATTTGAACTCAGGAAGATGAATCTTCCTGAATCCAGGCCCAGAACTCTAACTGATGGGTGCTTGGGTGCTTGTACTTGTACTTGGACCCCAATTTCTCCCTAGCCTCAGAAACACTGTCTCTGACAACCACTCCCCAGCCCAAGGACACTGTGAACCAGTTATTCATGTGTGGGCCCCAGCATGACCCTTATCTCTCTGTCTGGTGCAGCTACACAAGGCTGGGTGAGAGAGTGCTGGGCTGCTCAGGACCCAGCCCTCAGATCATGTCTCTGGAAGCCTCCCAATTCCTTAGTAGGTTCCTGTCTTGTGAGAAAGTTTTCCCTTGTTGCAGGGCATTCTTTCATCAAGACAGAGGAAGAGGGGTGCCTTGTCCAGCCCAAGGAGTTTGGTCCTTGGCCAGCCCAAGGACTCTTCCTCCTGCCAGACTCCCAAGATCCATACCTCTGTCATTTCCCTCCCTGTCTGGTATACTCCCTGTACTTTCTCATCCATAGCTTCCAAAGACACCTGGACCTTTAAATTATATCGCTGTCCCTGGCATTCCTTTCCCATGCCCTTTTCCATATGAACCCTAGCTCCATCCTCATTCTCTTGCAGGTTCCTTAAGAATCCTTGCCCAATAAAAAGTGTAGCAATAAATCTTTTGCCACCTTGACTTAAAGAATGCTTGAGTCTGTGAATTCATTCCAGACGACCCATCCTGTACTCTGGTCTTTAAGGGGTCTCAACCTCTCAGACCGCAACATAACCACTGCACTACTTAGTTGCCTTTAGGCAGGTAACTATTAGACCTGTCCAAAAGTGGAATGGTCTTCCTTGGAAGGTAGTGAGCTTCCTCTCACCAAAGGTCTTCAAGCAGAAACTGAGCAATCACTTGATCAAATAGCATTTACTAAGCACCTGCCATGTGCCAAGCAGTAAGTGCTGAATGCTGGACAATCATTTATCAGGGTTTCTGGGTCAGGTATGAGTTACACTCATGGCCTATGAGGTCTTTTCCAGATCTTGGAAAGTACTTACTTACAGAGTAAGCAACTGAGCCAGGATCTTTGCTTAGAATAGAGTACTCTTCTACTACAACATACTATAATGACAGTCTCTCCATGATCTTTCTCCTGTTGACCCTATTATGTCTGTCCTCCATCTCTGCCAGCTTCCCAAGGATCCCCACTGTAGCACTCCATCCAGGCCCACTCTCCTCAAAAGTGTCCTCTAAGGTGGACCTTTTCCATAATCTAGTCTGATAAATCAAAACTCATCTCTCCTGGAGAACATCTCTCTACTAGATGACTGTTAATGGCTCTTCCAGGTAAGAAAATACTTGCATTTTAACAGAATCTTTTTTGCAATGGTACTTTAACCCAAGGAAGTTAATCTAATGGTAGTACTTCCCTTTTGTGTTTTCAAGTTTAAATAATTCTAAGATTTTATTTATTATTCTATATTATTACTTATTTATATTTATTATTAAGATTATTTATTACATAATATCCTTTATTTTGATTATTACTGTTATTTTTGCTCCACAGGATTACAAATGGTAGTGGTTCTAAAAACCACACCAGGATGACAGGAGAGATATTTTGGTTAAGGAAGCCTTTCAGCACTTTCTTTTAAATAATATAAGCAGAAATTTATTTGTGTTAGGTATAGTTGGCCACCATTTGAGATGTACAATCTATCTGTCTTTGTCTCTATCTCTGTCACTCCTCCTCCCTTTTCTTCGCTTCTTCCACATGCATGTGTATTTATAGCTAAGAAAACACTTGAGATATAGCCCTGAAATCTACATTCTATAAAGATTCCAGAATTCTAGATTCTATAAATCTGAAATCTAGATTCTATGAAGCTGATCATGTTCAGATCAGACATTTTTGTCAGCAGTGCAGCAGCAGGACAGAGTTGGGAACTCTGTTGATGAACCTTTTTTTTTTTCCCTTGACCCAGTAATTGTACGCATAATCAGGCCTGTAGTCTGGCACACTTTATTCCTGCAGCTGCCGAAACATGCGTTAGCCCCTTGACACTCCTGGCTAACCTCCACATTAACCTCAGTGAGAGCCTCTGTCTTCCAATTTTCTAGGAGCCTTTTTTTTTCCTCTTTTAAGCAAAAAATCTAAGCCTCAATTCTCATTCCTCGACTGAAGGCTCCATTCACCCAAGCCTATAGCCGTGGGTACCCAGGATCGCCACAGGAATCATCCCAGTTGCTCCATGGCACAAATGGCCTGGGGATGAATCTGGCACTGAGCACAGAGTCAAGCACAGAGATGAAGCCTGTCCGTGGATTACCCTGATTGGCAGGGTTTGAAGAGCAAGTTCATCCTCTCTCTTTGTTTTCTGCCTGAAAGAGGAGCAGGTGTTCCCCTCAGGGATACACAAATAACAGATGGGCACCTGAGGATTAGAGGAAGCTTCAAATGCAATAGGCCTGGCCCCCATGCCAGCCCTCGTACAGGTGATTTCCTGGCCTCTCTGTTGAGTTTGGCTCAGCTCTGATCTGAGTATGAGCTTCCTTGGGTTTAATCCGACTTTAGGATGTTCTGAAATAGACACAGCTTAAGCTCTGGGGAGTAGGGGACAGAGTAATGACATTTGTATTTAATGTCAACTTAATTCTTTCCATTAAGCCAGTCCTGGTGACTTAGCACAGGCACATTTTTAATGGCACGTTCAAGGAAATGAATTGTGATGGGGCTTCTGTTTTTACAGCAGGGTTTCACAGTGTCTTTTTTCTTTGAGGTGCATCTCTTGGCGAAACCAAGGAAGAGATCCTTCCTGCTAACCACTGGCCTCCCAACTTCTTACACACTTGACCTTTCTTTTGGCAATTGTTGATAGAGTCCTTTGTTCTTCAAGGTTACCAGTTTATCTAGAGATGGTCAGCATTGACAAAAGAAAGACTCTAGGGGCAAGGCATGTATATTGTTTATTGTTGAGGACTGTGATTTCATTGGTAGAGGGAATTCACCGTAGGGAAACTCCTTTTATCCAAGCAGATCACCAACTCCCATATATCTGATAGTCTTAAGAGAGTTAACTGGAGCAGCTGGGAGGTTTAGTGACTTATCCGTGGTTACACAGCTAGTATATGTGGGCAGCAGGACTTGAGCCAAGTTCCTCCTGACTCTAGACCTCCTGTAATGGATAGAGTATTCATTCACTACTTATTGAATTAGCTCATTTCACTTCTAGACAGCTCAAATTCTTAGGAAATATTTCCTTGAGTGTGAAAATTGCCTCCCTATAACAGGTTCAGAGGATCCTAGAACTTTGTACAATTCTATTTTAAAGCCCATCAATCTAATCCGGGATACAAACCAACCAACCAATGCTAGGGGCAGGGCAGATTACACTACCATTTGAACCTGTTTGTGCTTATTAGATGTGAAATGAAAAGCCCTGGGTTTGAAACCTGGCTTGGTCATTTACTAGCTTTTTAACTTTGGGCTGCTCAGTCACCCTCTCTTGGCCTTCGGTTCCTGCCTCTGATAACTAAGGGGGTTAGAGTAGATGATCTCCAATGTCACTTCCAGTTCTGACTCCCATGACCCTATCCTCATGCTCTGTGTGACCCTAGGCAAGTCACTTAACCCCAATGGCCACACCAAAAAAAAAAAAAAAAAAAAAAGGTCCATGTAGGTACTCTAGGGAACACGTGAACCCAACTCGGTCTCAGTGCTCTGATTTCAACAAGAAAATCAGCCATAAATTCCAGGAGAGGAGTGTACACAGATTTCTTCCCACCCAAGCTTTGTCTTTCATTGTCTCATAGAGAACAATAGCAATAAGAAAAATTGAATAGATTGTCTTTTCTTTTCAACTCAAGACAGCTCTCTCTTCCCCCACAGGGAATAGGGCTGGCCTTAAGCATAGGCTGAATGGAAAGCTGCCTTCTCTCTATTGATAATCTCTAATGTATCCTGTATGTATCTTGCTTGTACTTAATTGTTTGCATGTTGCCTTGTCTCCCTTATTAGACGTGAACTCCTTGAAAGCAGGGACTGATTTTTGATTTTTCTCTTTCTTTGTATCCCAAGTGCTTGGCTCAGTGTCCAGCACATAGAAGGCCTGTAACAAACGCTTGTTGACTTGATTTGACTTTGCAGAGCAATTGAGGGGTGGTTTCTGAATCAAAAATTAAATTATGTTCAGAATGGTTTGTGCTGGGATCACATTTTCATTGCATTTTAATTCTGTGAAAATTGGTTATCTGTGTAAACTATACGTGGTAACTCTCTATGAACCAGAACTCCTTCAACCTTGCCAGGAAACAGAGAGTTTGGTGTATTTTGTTTACTTGTCGTCCCATGGGAGCCACACTTTAAAGGATCCCATCTCTTCGGCCAACAGCCCAAGCCCCTTCTGCCTGCTCCCCTCCCCACCTCCGCTGTTCCACTTTCACCTGCCAAAATTTGCCTTATCCCCTTTCCTCTCTTGAGTCTCAGTGTGTTTATATGTACTTTTTACAACTTTAAATAACCGGTGACAGCTTCTGCCAAATCTCAGGCTCTTTTTAAGCCTCTGTTTTCCCTAGGTGCTCCAGGCTCCGCTCCTTCTAATTACCTTGTTAATCATAAACATTATTAAAGAGGGAAGATTCTCTTCTGTCACAGAACCAAAGCCAACTTCTGTTTGGGGTGTTTTGGTTTTGGTTTTGGTGTTTTTCTTTTTTAAACATCTGAACAACTTTAAATGAAGTCCAGCCAATTTCCTTGTCAAGTCTACAAGAAACTCCAGTTTTCCTTTTGGATTCTCCCCAGTTCTTCATCTTTCCTGCTGTTACTTGCTATTTTTAATCCACCATTGTTTTATTGAGTAAGCCAAACTGAAGGTGTCTCAGATACTGCAGCCAGATTAATCTCCCTAAGGTACCCCATTGATCATGTATCTGACCCACGAAGAACTTTCAATGTTTCTGTTGATTTATTAGCTGTGGGGACCCAAAACAAGCCTCTATCTTTATAAGCTTTATGAGTTTCCTTACCTTCAAAATGGTAATAAAAATGTTTCCACTATCTCTCTCACAGTACTGCTATAAGAAGAATACTTTGGAAAGTCTTAAAAATGAGCAATTGTAATTAAATTCAATAAGCATTTGTTAAATGCCTATGATATGCTAGATGCTGGGTATACAAGGACAAAGAAGAAATGGTCAGCATTTATTAAATGCCTACTGTGCACCAGACATTGAGCTAAGCACTTTACAAATACCATTCATTTGATTTCTGCAACAACCCTGGGAGATATGTGCTATTGTTATCCCTCTGTTAAGATGAAAAAACTGTTAAGAGGCAGAAAGCAGTTAAGTGACTTGTCCAAGGTGACACAGCTAGTAAGTGTCTAAGACTGGATTTGAACTTGGGTTTTGACTCCAGGACCAATGCTCTATCGACTGCACCATTACGTAGTAGCTTCTATAGGAAAATAACTTGTACACAGATAAGGATAAACAAAATAAACCCAAAGTAATTTCAGTGTGAGTGGGTGCATAGGACTAACAAGGGAGAGAATTAAGAAGGCATTTGAGTGGAGCTTTGAAGGAGCGAGGGGTCCCAATAGGCAGAAATGAGGAGAAGGAACATTCTGCACATAGGAGTCAACTTATGCAGTCACGGAGGTAGGATGTAAGAGGTAGGAATTTCATATTTGGAGAGAGGCAAGTCAGCCAGTTGTCTGGAATGTACAGTATTAGGGGGATTCATAGGTAACTGATCTGAGAAGATAGGCTGGAACAAGATGATGAAGAGCATTGAATGCTAAACAGCATTGCACTTTATAGTATTTTATCTTGGAGGCACATGGGGAACCCCTGAAGCTTCATGAGCCAGAAGTGACTTGATCATGCTTTAGAAATTTCATTTTGACAGATGTGTAGAAGAAAGACTGAAGAGGGAAGAGGGTATAGAATGGAAAACCTATTAAGAGGCTATTCTTAATAGTTGTCTATTTGTGTCTAGTTGTGAGATAATAAGCATCTGAATTATGGTGTGAATGGAGAGAAAGGGGATGAATGAGAGAGATGCTGTGAAGGAAGAATAAGTGAGATTTGACATGATGGAAATGATGAGGATCAGTATTAGGAGACAAAGAGAAACAGGGCTTTTGACATGACAGTCTATATTTCCAAATCTCAAAGGTCCCTAATTTTGTCAGTACGTTTTCCCCCCCCCACCAACAGAGATCACAACCCCTCTGTGATTTGGTAGATGGTTTTAGAGAGTTGCTATGCCTTAAAAAAAAAATCATCATCCTTCAACCTCTACAAACTTAGTCATGCTGGTCCCTTGGAAATTAAAACACATTTCTTTGCCAGCCCTAGCTCTTCCACCACCTGCCAAAGACTGAGCTCCAGGGGCATAACCTTCAAGAATTCAAGATCATCTCTGTGCCATGATGAGGCATCAGAATTGGATCTTACTAGATGTCTTCTGTTATTGCAAGAGTTCTGTTTTCAACACCCACCATAACATCACTGCTGCATATAACTCCAAACTCACAAGGAATGCAAAACATTAGCACTGCAACATAGCACCCTCGGGAAAACTTAACCAGTATCTAGAAGATAAGTTCCAAAATCTTTAGCCTGGCTCAACTCTTATCTTTGACTCCAGGCAAACTGTTCTACTGATTGTACCTTGCAATTTCCCATCTCTGAACCTTTGCTCATTCAATGACTCCCTCCTAAAAGATTCTCTTCTCTCTTCTCTGCCTATTACCTATCCATCATTAAACTTGACACTCCCTCTATCTCTGTACATTTACACAACCCATTCCCCCATGCCTGATATGTACCCCCTCCTCATGTCTACCACTCAGAATTAGTGTATTCCTTCAGGACTCAGTTCAGATGCCACCTCCATGAAGCCTTCTTCAATCTCCCCAGTTGTTAGTGTTTGCTCCTTTCTCTAATTCCCTTGCGTAATAGTGGTATCATCTGGGACTTGTTCACAGTCAGGGCCTTGGAATAAAATGACTGTCAGTCATTCAATGCTCAATCCCTTCTGCTTTGTCCAAGTTCTTATCTAGGAACATATGGTAAGCATAATGTGTCACTCATATGATCTTTCCTCCACCTGCCTTCCATTCCTTTCCAAATCTACTGTTTCAGTATTCACTGACCACCTCCTCCCTCCCCACCCCTCAAATTCAAGTTGAACAAAGGTTTAATTAAACTAGATAAAAACATAGTAAAAATTAGATGTGGTAAACAAATCTCACACGGCTTAACTTCTCACTCACTCTTAGCCCTTTCAAGGTGAAACAAAACAAAACAAGACAAAACACAAAACAAAGCCTCTCAGGCTGAAATCTGGTTCTTCCATCTTCTGCTTCCAAACCGCAGCAGCAGAACATGGAAGAACGGATGAAGAAGTCAATGACCCCTAGTACAGCTCCCATCTCTCAGTAAAGTGGGACTCAGTAAAGTGGGACAAAGAGTTAACTCAGACTGGGGAGCACCGTGGAAGCTTTCAGCGATCCTCATTGTTGAGGCTGCATGGGCCAACAGAACAGCAGAGACTCTGCTCCAGGGTCTGGAACTGTTCAATGCATTGGTCTGGTTTTTACCTCTCTCTTTCCTCAAGGCCCGCTTCACTAGAAAGAAACCCTACTTCAAGGCTTCTAAAGCTAATGAGACCAGAGCCAGAGACAGCTGTGTTCACCAGCTGCCGTTGTCCCTCAGTTTCTATTAATCTGCCTAAAGTTCCAAGCAGAGTCCTGAGCAGCCCCCTCTTCCGCTTGCATCACCCCAGGAGGCCAAATGGGAAGATGAAACTATATCAGAATGTCAGAAAGCACTAGGATACTACCCTACCCCCACCATTGCCCTATACCTATTTGTCTAGTTATATCCCTTCAGTAGAATATAAATTCTCCAAAGGCAGAAACTGTTTCTTTTTGTCTTTGCATCCCTAATATCTACCAGAGTGTCTTGCAAGTAGTAGGTACTTATTAGAAGTTGAATTGAATTGGAGCTAATTTCAACCTTATGTAAGTCTTCCTTGAACACCAAAACTGGAACTGCTCTCTCTCTCAATGGTGAACTTAGTTTACCATCCAGGTTCAAGGTTTAAAATGCAATAAACACCAAGTGGACCATAAAATCCAACTAAAACCGACTTTACTAATTAAGCACTAAGAAGATACAATTCAAAGTTTAAAAGGATGAAAGTTACTCTCTTCTTTCTCCACAATTCTCAAGTCAAGAAACACAAGAATTTTTTTTTTTTTTTAACCACAGGCAGTAAGAGCACAACAGTCCCACAACCTATTAACCTGAGAGTTCCCAGGGAACAACAAAAATCCAGAAGCATTCCTTTTGTGGCAGGCCTTTTCTACCTCAAGCATCAGGATAGTCAGAATTAATTTCCCTGCCTCTTAAAGGAACAAGCCAGTCTGTATACTACGGAAGCTACCTGGATATGAAGTGATGGGTAGGTGGATGACAAAGGAGAAAAGAATTAAAGAGGAGGGGATGAAAAAGAAAAGAGAGGGGGCTTCATCCTCAGGTGGTGGGGTGCAAACACAAAACTGCCCTCAGAAAAGAAGGGGCACCAAAGCCCAGTCACTCCTTCCCAGCAAAAACCCTCCAGTGCTTATCCAGATCACAATACACACACACACACACACACACACACACACACACACATCAGTATAGCTGCTGCTCCAGCTCATTTGAATTCCTAAATCAACTAGTCATCATTCTAGAGGTGGCTGGATGAATAGCAGATAGAATGCTGGACCTGGAGTCAAGAACTGAGTTGGAATCTGGTCTCATATACTTACTAGTTGTGTGACCCTAGGCAAGCTCCTAGGCAACTGCTGGCTGCCACAGTTTCCTCGTTTGTAAAATAGGGATAATAATAGCATCAACCCAGGGATGTTGTAAGGATAAAATTAGATAATTTTTTAAAAGTGCTTTGTTTTATAAAGTTGAAAGAACTATATAAATAATGCTAGCTAATAATAACAATACTCACTATATAATATGTAATATATTTAAAATATAATAAAAATATCATATAATAATAATCATACCTTGAGTCAGACGATAGGGATAAAAAAATTATAGCCTTGGTCCTCGAGGCACTTATGATTCAATAAGGGATATATGAGACTTAACAAATATATGTGATACAAGTTAGAATGTGGTGAAGGCAGTGGAGAGTCAGGCAAAGTCTTCATACCATTCCTTTGGCAAGATAATTTTCTGCCATATATCATAATTAATGCATTCAAGGATGTTTTTCTTTCTCCTTGCCTAGGCTCTAAGCTTCCTGGGGGCAGAACAAATATTTTCTATCTTTATATTAATACAGTGTCTGGCACATAACAAGTGCTTAAAATGCTATATCTACCTGTCTTCATATTGCACAGCATCTTGAATATAGCAAATGCTCAATAAATGAGTTGATGGATAGATTCACATTGACTCATGTCTTTCATTCGATAGTGGCTAACCCATTTACACATTCATTTATTCATTCATTTTTTTTTAACAAAGATTTACTGGGTGCCTATTGGTACAAAGCACTGCTGTTAAGTTGAGGGGAAGGGAAAGAATACAAAGATGAATAATATCGTTCCTGCCTTCAACGAACAGAGAAGAGATGTATGCAGATACCTATAACATAAGGTACAGTGTGACAAATGCCTACTCTCCTTCCTTTGTTGTTCAGTCTGGTCTGACTCTTCCAGGCCCCATTTGGAGTTTTCTTGAAAGTTAGTGGAGTGGTTTGCCATTTCCTTCTCCAGCTTATTTTACAGATGAGGAAACTGAGACAAACAGGGACAAGTGACTTGCCTAGGGTCACACAGTTAGTATCTGAGGCCAGATTTGAACTCAGAAGGATGAATCTTCCTGACTCCAGGTCTGGCTTTCTCTCCACCTCATCACCTAGCTGCCCCATTCTCCCTTTTGCTTCTCCTTTAATTGGTTTTGGCTTGAACAGAAAGGGTTATTTTAGTCTCCTCTGGTTACACAGTGAAAACACCCACAGACTGGCTCTTCAAGTTTCCTTTGCTCTTTCCTCCTCTCCAAGTCCCACATAATGATAACAAAAAGAGAAGCAACAGAAAGGACCTCACAGGACCTAAAAAGACACGCAAATGTTGTGTCATCTTAAAGCACTGTAAAAATGTGAGTTATTATTGTTATCATCCTTGTCCACAGAATTAGTGGTCAGGAACTGGTGCACTTAAGACAGAACCTGGATTTCATGTAGGCTCTGTTGCCATAGAATTTAAGAAGTGGAAGATAAGAAAGACAGCCTGGAAATAATTTTGGAAGTGGGGGTGAGGGATGAGAAATAGGAGTCAGTATTTGAATTCCTATTATCAGTAATTGGATTATATTATAATTAATGACATGATTATAGTAATTAGTCAAATCAAGTCAACAAGCATTTATTAAGGGCTTAGTGTATTCCAGGTGCTGTGCTAAGCACTGGGAATACAAATACAAGAAGAAAAAAAAGAAAGCACCTGCCCTCAAGGAGTTTATTTTCTGGGGGCAGAGGGGAGTTGCATTCTTCCATTCTTATCCATCCTCTTAAGCTGATTTAGGAGATACTTTTCTGCCTCTTTTATTCCTTTTTATTGTTGATGAGATGGCTTCTGAGGAGAGAGTGAGGCTGGTGGTGACTTTGCACAACCCTGCCTCACTTAAATCTAGTTCACTTTCAAGTCAAGACTTCACCTTCCAGATGTCATTAGTCCTCTTTGAGAACAAAGGACAAACAACAATTGTTCCTCCAACTGCTTGCCTTTGCAGAAACTTTCCTCCATGTATGGGATAGACTCACTCCTCATTTTCACTATTTATAATACCTAGTTTCTTTCAAAAGTCGTCTCAAATGCCACCTTCTACATGAGTCCCTTCTCTATCTCCCCAGAAGCGAATGTATTGTCCTCTCCTTCAGAAAAAAAGTGTTGTGTATATTGTTATATTCATATACTCACTCTCATGTTGTCTCCCCCAGTAGAATGCGAATTCCTTCAGGACAGAGACATTCATTTTAGTGTTCCTATGCTCAGGGCTTTGATCCTACCGATCAAGACTGGTTCCTAATAGGTATTTAATGGATGTTTGTTGATTGATTAGAAACTAAAGAGATAGCTCCTATCAGTAGTGTGGCAAAATAGAAGAGTTTTCTGATAGTGAAAAGCCTGTGAGTGATTTAAATAATCTCACCTAAGAGCTTAAGGAGAGTAAATTGGGGAATAGTTGCTGGGTTTTTTTGTTTGTTTGTTTTGTTTTTTGGTCCCTGGACAAACAGGGAGTGTAATCTTGGGTAAAAGACCTACACCCCTGGTACCAGAGAGAAAAAAAGACAAAATGGTTTTGGTTGCTTTATTTGAACATGCAATTCTTGCTAAGGACTTTCACATAATTGGAGCTGGAGAGAACTAGGGGAAAATGCCCAAACTCTTTGTCCTTCTTCTGTGCTGACAAAGACCTTGCTTCAGGTTGAGTTTTAGTAAAAGCGACCACTGGTTTGACACTTATTGCTAAAGAGATAAATTCTGTCAGGGAGAGGTGAAACCCCAGCCAGACTAGAAAGAGAGTTCTTTAAGGTTCACTCCATGGCACTCAGATAGTAATGAATCCCCTAACGGCCTTGAAAGGATTCTGCGGGAGAACATCCTTAGAGGCTACAGAGAGTAAGCTAAAGCAGAGGGCAGGGAACAATACCAGTGGTGACTGGGACTTCAGTCTTCCTGGGACAATAAGTGACAATGGAGAACACTTGGTGGGATTTTGTGAGGATGGAGAGTTGTATAAGCCACTCATTGTAAAGCGTATAATTTTCTTTGATTCTTCCTTACTGTTAAATGAAATTTTTTAATGACAGCCAACATGCTTATAAGCAGGTGAATTGGTATCATATTTCCTAAGTCTTCTAGTTGCCAGCAAAAGACAAGAAAACTGTGGAAGTTGCATTCCGTCCCTCAATTGATTAAAGTTCATGAGAGTCTCTGACCCTAAAGTTAAGCTTACCTCCATAAAATGCTCTTCCTTACACTTTCAGATCTATTATTTTGGCCTCACAGTAAAACGTGATCTAAGTAGAGGAGGTATAATTATCTCCATTTTACATATGAGACATGGAGAAGTTTAGTAACTTGTCTAAGGTCATAGAGGTACTTAATGGCAGAGCTAAGACTAGAACACATCCCTAGGTTTTCTCTCATCCCTGAATCTGGTGTCGCCATCATTTTTCAAGCTCATGAACTAGTTGGACAAATTTGGGACTCGGGAAGTAAGCTCTCAGGTTTGGCTAATGTTTGGAATTGACTGATAAGTAAAGCAATAAAAATGCCAGTCATATGGAGCCCAACAACCTTCTTGTTGTCAAGGGAGGATAGCTATGGCATTGCAGGGATTGGTCACAGATGAAAGGATAGGTGACATGTTGCTTTGTGCAAGAGAGTCTTCAGAAAGATTCTCTGCAGTGTCAAGAGTATGGGAACCATTTCTGTGAATCGCCATTGATTACACCAATATTTCTGCCAGGGTATTTAGGGGAGCCAGATAATGGGCCAAACTGGTCTGTACTCAGTAGTGAGAGTAAGGGGATCCAGCTGTGACACCCACACTATGTTGCTCAGTGTCACCTTGGGGTGGACCATTTATAGGTATCTATGTTAGTCTAAGATTGTGGTCCAGGCTGTTGCAGAGGTCATACATTATGTGCACCAAAACTGGGAAGGTAAGCAATGGAGAAATTAATGGCTACTCAGGCCATTACTGCCTACCTCAGTTATTCAAGTTGAACTTCCTGATTTCTCATCCCTAGAGAAGAGTGCCCATCGGGAAGACATCAACCAATTGTAACTTCTGTATCTTGTGCAAAAGAAGTTAGAAATAAGTTGTGGCACCCAGGGGAGCAGACTGAGTCATGATTATTTAAACATAGCGTGTGTGTGTGTGTGTGTATTGCATATATGTATATATAATATGTATTTATATATAATTTATATTTAATTTAGTTAATAGGAAAGGTACTAATAAAATGTCACTCCTTGTTCAAAAAACCATCAATCCCTCCCTTCTGCCTCTAGAAGAAAATACAAACCTTTCCATTAACACTTAAGACCCTCTAAAATCTGACTCCCAGAAACCTTTTACCAACTTGATCTTTTATTACTTCCCTTTACATATTCTATATTCCAGCCAAAGTAGACTACCAGCTATTCCTCAAACTTGTCTTTCCATTTCTTATCTCTGTGGATTGGCAAAAGTCATCCATCTCCTACAAGTTCCTAGGCTCCTCAATTCACTCTCACTGAACCTTGATCTTCCTTCAGGGCTAAGTTCAGGTGCCACCTCTATTTGAAGCTTTCTTCCCGGTTGTTCATGTTCTCTTTTTATCTTGTCTTTATGTATGTGACAAATTCTATTGAAGATTTATGTTTTATCTCCCGTTTTTTGTAACTCCAAGATGCAACATATTCTTATTGACTTAGCCCCCATTCCACAGCAAACTCTATCCTCTTAGGTCTAGATGCTATTAACAAATCCCTTAGTCAATAGAAATTTACTTAAAATACAACATTGTGATATTAAGGAAAAACATGAGCAGCAAGCATCCCCAACAACTGTAGCCCGTTCTTACATCACTAAGGCACAGTGCTTGGCACATAGTAAGTTCTTTGTAAATTCTTGCTGACTATGAGAGGTGTCAAACCCAATCTTGACCCTATAGTCTGGCTTTAGCCCTGAGATCAGTCTACAGAAGCTGGAAAAATTGGGATAAAAATTACCCATTGCTATAGGAACTTCAAAACCTCAGGCTATGGAAGTCATTGATATGGACATAGGAATGTTGTTTCCATGTAAAAGGTGAGATCTCTGTAAAAGTCTGAAAGCGTAGACTTCAATGAGTTTTCAACCCGCGTATCAATAGGAGTGATAAACTTCCTGATGGAGGAGGGGGGAGGGAAGAGGAGAAATCTCAAGGTCTCTAAGATACCCAGAACACCATATCATTTTTCTTTCCATTGCTTTCTCCTTTCCTCTTCTACCATTTTCTTCCCAGTGGTGCCCTTTTTCTAAAATTCTCATGACTATATGTTAACCCATTTAGAGCCCATGCACCCCAGTCACTAAGCACCCCAAGAAGGAAGGGCAAATGAAAGTAGATGGAAACATTGACATTCTGGAAAAGTTCTCCATGATAGGTGAACATGTTGCTTTCCTGCCCCCTGTAAAATGTAAGTTCCTGGAAATCAGGGACTTTTGCTTATGTATTTATTTGTTTTTATCATTGTGTGTTTATAAAATGCTTGGTATACAGCAGGCACTTGATAAATGTTTATTGAAGTAAATGGCATGGAATTAAATTTCAGTTACAGATGATTACAGAAAAGGTTCTCAACTATTCAAAAATTATTTCTATGGTAGATGAGCTGATGGAAATTGCTATGCATGGTATTACTTCTGAGCACCGGAAGATTTTCATCTCTCAGAACTGCTACCTGAACTGAGAAGATGGTTATATAAATATAATCCTTTCTAAGTTAAATTAGGTCTATAGCACAAGTATCAAGTATTTAAGCATTTATCTCCAGGCTGGTCCCCCAGTTTCCATGGTTTACACAGAACCTTGGGAAGCTGGGTAGACTAATAGGATTATAGCTGGAGAACTAGAAGGGACCTGGAGGTCTACCCACTTATTGTACAGCTGAAAAAAACTAAGACCCAGAAAAGTTATGACTTGCTGAAGGTCATACACAATGACAAAAAGTGGGTTTGAACTCAGGTCCTCTGACTCCAGTCAGTCCTCTTTCCACAGTAACATACTCCTACCTCCATTACCCATGGTCACACAGGAAGTAAAAAAAAGACGGGATTCAAACCCAGGTCCTCTGACTCCAAAAATGGCTATAGTTTGCAGTTACCGTAGGTTGTAGCCATTTTCTTGAACTATTGCCTGGAGCACTGACAAGAGATTTATTAAAGCAGTAGAATTGATGAGACCAGAAACCTCAGAGATATCAGCAATGCAAAACTGCTTTCCCTTTTTGCACTACAAATACTTTTATTTTTCTCTGCTAAAATCTGACTATAAAGCCTTCAGGTGAAGATTCTAGAAGCTATGGTTTATTATACAGATTTCACAAGAATCTCTTTTCTCCTACAACCTCAAATATACTTTTTTTTCCCCACTCAAGCAGCCCTTCTGTAAATCTTGAGGTGGAGATCCTAGTACTCAAGGGAATTATTCAAGATATTTTGCTTAGTAAAAAAAGATAAAAGAACAGACTTTTAGATCAGAGGTAAAACTCTTAGAAAGTTCTAGGTTATTAAGGATATGTGGTCCATCAAATATGCCTACCAACAATAAAAAGGTCATTAGATTCACATAATATTTTTGTTTGTTTGATGGGTACCAGAAACCTTTGAACATAATAACATTGGTGTCTGGCTTCATATAAACATGACTTTATGAGAGTCTGCCAGCAAACTTTGGAGGCTGACACAAACACACCATACTATACCACACAAACAGTCTTTGTTGCAAAGATGAAAGAGCAATAATTTATATTCTTGGTATTTTAGCTTTCATGGTGATATTTGGAACTATTCCTCATCTTCTATTGGTTCACCATGGATTTTCTATATCTTTTCTTGTCTTAAATGGTTTTCTTGTCTTAAATATCAATATGCAATCACAGTTTTAGAAGAATTTGGAACTTTGCATCCTTCACATCCTTAAAATGTAGACACAACATCTTTTTTTCCTTATCTTTTCTCTAGACATTGTTATTGAGCCTATTAGAAGAGAGGGAGGCTTTGGAAAAGACAGTCTCCACTTTCTTTATTATTCTTATCAAGCCTGCATGTACTCCAAATCTCTTGGGAGCTAGTACTCTCAGGATTTTTTAGTCTTTGGAAAGGAGAGCACTTCACAAAATTTAACCTTGCAAAATAAAAACACAGTTTTATTCAAAAGAGAAAGATATTTACTTAGAAACACTTGGTCTTCCAGGAAAAATTATTAGTGTAATACTTGCTATTAAATTAGTATCTAAACAAAAATCTATCCAAAATGACTCCTATGTAATAAAAATACAATACCTAATATTAATCCTAAAATACAATATATACACATAATCTTTTAAAAAAATATTTATTTATTTTTTAACAGTCATCTTCTTACATTTTGAATTCTAAATTCTTTCACTTCTTCCAGCCCTTCCTGATTTATTGAGAAGGCAAGCAATATTATATCAATTATACATGCATACACACACACATTACTGAAAGAAGAATGGCAATGGTTAAACTCTCTTGGGTCTTATTAAGCCTACTTTGACATGAAGACACATTTCCCAACTCCTAGTAAAGAGAGAGAGGAAAAAAGGAAAGAAAAGGACTGCTGGTCTTCTTTCTATCACTTCCAATGGAAAAATTGGGAGGACTTTATGTTCCCTATTCCAACCCCCAGAAAAGAAAAAGCCAGGGCATAAAGCAAAGTTTTAGCAGAATCAAGAGGCTTCTCCTCTGTCATAGCCATATTGAAGATTAGAAAAAGTGAGGATTGCAGAAGGCCTACCTAAAACACTGGGTTAATCTTTCTAGTCAAATCAGGTTATATGATCCTATTACATGTGCCTTCTTGCTAAGATACAAGACTGCTCTTCAGGTCCTCCCCTTTCATCCAAGAGGGCCAAGCAATATCTCCTTTTGTATTTGAAGCTCTGTCAATAAAGAAATTAGGTTTTTGTTTTTTGGGTTTTTTTTTAGGCAATTTGGGTTAAGTGACTTGCCCAGAGTCACACAGCTAGTAAATGTCAAGTGTTTGGTCTGAGGATGGATTTGAACTCGGGTCTTCCTGACTTCAGGGCTGGTGCTCTATCCACTCTGCCACCTACCTGCCCCAGAAATTAGTTTTGAATCAAGAAGTCCCAACCTTATTCTTAATAGAAAGTCACCTCCTCAATCCAATACACATGACTAATTAGGGACAAGCAGGATCTACCTTACTTATAATAATTAAAAGTTGCCCCTTCAATCCCTGACCCACTGGGGATCAACCCTGCACTGGTTGCAGAGAAAAAAGAGAGAAAGAACATCTTTCATTCATTCAAAGTGATAAAATATGTCCATTATTGACTATGTTTTGCCAAGGATGGCTCATCTATGAAGATGGTATAACATTTTTCTGTAAGTACAATATCTAGAATAAAGGCAGTAATAGTCTTAACTGTATTCTGCTCTGACCAGACCATACCTAGAGTGTTGTGCTCAGTTCTGAATACTATATATATGTGTATGTATATATATATATATATATATATATTTAGGCAATCGGGGTTAAATGACTTGCCCAGGGTCACACAGCTAGTTAAGTGCCAAGTATTCGGTCTGCGGATGGATTTGAACTCGGGTCCTCCTGACTTCAGGGCCGGTGATCTATCCACTCCGCTACCTAGCTGCCCCAGAAATTAGTTTTGAATCAAGAAGTCTCAACCTTATTCATAATAGAAAGTCACCTCCTCAATCCAGTACACATGACTAATTAGGAATAAGCAGGATCTACCTTACTCATAATGATTAAAAGTTGCCCCTTCAATCCCTGACCCACTGGGGATCAACACTGCACTGGTTGCAGAGAAAAAGAGAGAAAGAACATCTTTCATTCATTCAAAGAGATAAAATACGTCCATTGTTAACTACGTTTTTGCCAAGGATGGCTCATCTATGAAGATGGCATAACATTTTTCGGTAAGTACAGTGTCTAGAATAAAGACAGTAATAGTCTTATTGTATTCTGCTCTGATCAGACCATACCTAGAGTGTTGTGCTCAGTTCTGGGTACTATATTTTTTGAGGAACATTACAACCTGGAGTGCATCCGGATGATAATAACCAAAATGGTAAGGCAAATAAAAAAAATGTGATATAAGGAGCAGGTGAAAGAACTAAGAATTTTTAACCTAAAAAATGAATGAGAAACTGTTATCTGAAAGAAAGTTTGGTTATGATCTATGTAGTTCAAGGGGAGAAACTGAGTCATTCAGTAGAAGTTACAAAGGGGAATATTTCATCTTGTAGGATGTAAGAAAGACAAAAAAATCCTATTTCATTACCCTATCATGGCATTTGTGGAAATAATCTGAGTTATTCAAATCTATTCTAGAGATTCCTCTGACATGTTCTGCTATTGTTTCAAGTGCAGCTCTGTTTGTTTTCTAAGGATGAGTCTTGCTAAGTACACAAAAGGCCCATGGCAGCAAACTGACACTTGCTGATGAATTCTTGAGTCACGACAACCCACAAAACAAAAGCAGCTCAAGATATCCACTGGCCCTGTGAAGCACCCTTCCCTTCTAAAAAGATTGGGGTAGAATGGTTTGAAAGGGAGCGGAGGGTGCTAAGAATCACACAGCTCTCAAAATGCACAAAACATTCACTTAGCTGTTACTCTAAATGAGACATCCTTGTTGCCCAATGACCAACAAGTAGACATTGGAGGAACTGAATCATAATACTTTCAACATTCCTGCTGTAAATGAAACCAGAAGACAAGGAGAAGTTACAACTAAATGGAAGGATGGCTAGCAAGTCTTCCATGAAGAGGCAAACTAAGAAGTTGGAGGAGTTGGTTTTATCATGCACCCAAAGGTAACTAGAAATATCATTTAATGGGGCACTTGGAGAACTCATATTTCAGAGCTAATGATAAACATGTGCAAAAGACTTCCATTAAAATAATGAAAATGTATACACCAACATCTTCTCAGAGAAAGCAGCGATAAAGAAACTCCATGAAGAAGATATAAAACCTCCAAATTAAATCAACATATGCTTAGACACTTGATAATTTCAGTTCAAAGTTGGACAGAGGTAAAGACAGAGGCAGAGATTTGTAGCTCCCTTCCAAGTCTTTGGTTCTGATTTCATTACTTCACCGGTCCCATTTTCTAAATTTCCAGGTTATAAAAATGCCCTATAAAGCTACAAAATTTTATTGTATTTTTGAAGGCACTTCTGAATGCCACTCAAGATTTCTTCCTGAACTATCCAGTTATCAAAACTGGAAAGATAGACTCTCAATACTTTCCCAGTAGAAGCTCAGGTACTGACTTCTTCAGTTTCAGTACATCATAGGATCCATTATCTCATTGATGAAGCTCCTACCTCCAACACTACAGAAAGACAGCATGTTACGGTGGGAAAAGTATTATCTTTGGTGTAGGAGGATTTGAGCTCCAGTCCTTCCTCTGTCACTACTTGTACAAACTTGGGCAAATCATCTTGCCTCCCTAGGCCTTGGTTTCTTTATCTGTAAAATGAGAGATTTGGATTAGACCTCTGAGCTTCCTTCTAGTTCAAAATCTATGATCCACCCATGCTTTGTCAACTTGTGTGACTTTTGTCCACGAACCCATAAATTCTCCATTGACAAAACCACCAATCATGCTAGGGCTCTTCCTCTACGGCTTTTTACATTGTGAATATACAAATATAGCATTTAAACCATCCATCTGTTACCCCCTTGCTCTCCCTCCATGATTGGCCAACCATGTTTTTCAATCATTTCATTTTCTGGATCTTAGGATCATAGATTTAGAGCTGAGAGAGACTCAGGAGGTCATCTAATACAACCTGCTCATTTTACAGATGCAACTGAAGCTCAGAGAAATTAAGTGATTAGCCCAAAGTCATACAAGTATCAAATTGCAAAGTTAGAGCCTTAACTGGATGGGTTCATACCACTTATTGTGCCCATGTCATTGTCAGTGATATGCTGCAGCCTGTTTACATCCATCACATAGCTCTCAATTACCCTTTGGGTCACTGCAATTTCGATTCTTCAGAAATTGTGAAGTTTCGTGATTCATGGCCATAGAGCATCACCAGAAGGATATTGAAAAGGTGAGTTTTTATTTCAGGAAGCATCCTGGGATCATTGAAAGTGCTAAACAATTTCCTAAAAGCAATCCAACCTGTTCTATTCCTTCCTGTTCAATTATGAGACTAGTGTATTTTCCATTTGTTGTGTGTGTCCAAGGTATCTGCACTAATGGGTTGGAATTCAATGGGATACCCTTCCAACTACACACTATAGTTTGTATCTCTTCCATTTCACATTTAAATGCTTGTAGGCTCATAGATTTAAAGCTGGAAAGAGTCTTAGGGGTAATCTGGTCCCTCATTTTACAGATGAGGAAACTAAGGCCCAGAGAGATTAAACAATTCGCCCAAAGTAAAACAGGTAGTAAGTTTCAGTGATGGGATTTGAACCTATGTCCTCTGGCTCAAAACCTTGTGTATTTTCCACTGCATTAAAGAAAATCTAATAATAGATAAAAATATTCATAGCAGCACTAGAAGAAATTGTGAGCCTGTAGATTGAAGGATAGCTGGAGAAACTACAGGATATAAACATGGCAAAATATTATTGTGCAGCAAGAAATGACAAATATGAGGAATTTGGAGAAATATGGGAATATTGGTATGAAATGATAAATAGTTAAATAAGCAGAACCATCAATCAAATTAATCAACAAACAATAATAAGCACATACGCCAGTTACTGTGCTAAATGATGAGGATACAGAAAAAGGCAAAAGACAAATCCCTGCCCTCAATATATGCAATGACAAATAATATAATTAAAAGAACACAAAAAAGGAATTTGAAACATGAGAAATTGTAGTAGTTAATTTTGGTCCTGACAGCAAATAATGAGACAGATCTCTATCCTCTCAGAAGAGATGTTTAGGGACTTAAAGGGATAGAATGTGGTCACTGTATTGGTTGTCTTTGCTAACTGTTTTTCTTTGACACAAGGAAGAATTCAATTTCAGGGGTATGGTAGTATAAGTAGAAATATCTGTGATATAAAAAGAAAAGTCATAAATAAAACTTATTTTAAAATAAATAAATGCTCTTGGAATGATACGGCTTAGTTGCTTCTCATCCCAAACCTTCTTCAAACCTGATTTTCCTTCCATAGGTTTTCTCTGTTTTGTAAGATATTACTGCTTGTAACTTTCTACCATCCTCTTCTATTGGGTTTTTTTTTTCTACACCAGAGTTTGTAAATAACTTTCTGTTCTAACCAGTGTTGCCTTTGGCTACCATATATTTTCCCATTGGGTAAGAAGAAAAAGAGTTTTCTTCCTGGGGTTGTTTTGGGGACCTCATTGTGGTACTTTTCATTGGTTAAAATTCAGTAGGAAATGATGATAGTGTTATTAGTTTGGAGATGTTGTAGTGGCATGCTCTGTCTTTCTTCTTATCAGTGTGTCAGGAACCTACAACCTATGTAAACTGCATTCTATTTTCTAAGATACCCTTACTTTTCTGGAGATCTTTGTGTTTGGGGAGGGGAAAATGAAGGGATCAAATCTATGGGTAACAAGATGGTGTTGTCACCCACCATTTGCCAGAAGGAGAAAAAAAGTCAATTGTACTTGTTTATTGGTTCTTGAGTATTATAAGCAGTAGCTTCCACAAGTGGTTTAAACAAAATATTTTCACTGGTTTCAAATGTTTCTAGAGTCCTTTCCAATTTAAGCACAGCCTTTAATTTGTCAACCATATTTCAGTATTTCAATGCCTCAATTATCCATGATTTCACTAATGTGGATATTCCCTCCTCCAACACAAACAACAATTGCTTTATTACTTAGTAGGTGGTCTATGAGAAATTCTATTGTCCTTCCAAAAGTCATCACCCTATGGCCAACCTGATTATGAACTTCTATAAACTAGGCTAGGCTGGTCCTCAGACAATGTATTTGGTTAAAAAAAAAAACAGGTCTCGATTTGGAACATGATGAGGGGCTGGCTGGGGAAATTCTGTGGATTTTGACATTAAGTATATATGGTTGATCAGATGCTTTGCATCTTCTGATTTGAGGCAGAAGCTTAAGTACTCAATCATAAGAGAACTAAAGTACAACAATTGCAATTCAGGTTGCTCAATGAGTTCTTTCAAATTGTGCCTTGCGGTGGGGGGGGGGAGGGGGGAGAGCACCTAAGTGGGGCAGTGGACAGAGCATCGGTCCTAGAGTCAGGAGGTCAAATCTGGCCTCAGACACTTGACACTTACTAGATGTGTGACCCTGGGCAAATCACTTCACCTCATTGCCTGGCCCACCAAAAAAAATTGTACCTAAAAGGTTTAATGTTTTCTTCCAGAATCATGGCAAGCTGAGGAGCAGAGTCTAAATGGTAGAAGGAGCATTCCAGCCAAACTTTCTCAATGTTCCCCTCCAAACAACTTTAACATAATGCATCAAATCTAATTCCAGAGCAGCATAACCAACAAAAGATTGAGGTGAGACATTTCTCCAGTCCTAGACAACTTAGAATGTAGGAAGGAAAGGTCCATGACACTGAGGTGAAAGCTAGCCCCGAGTGTAGCAGACCGGCAACACCAGCAGTGGGTCTTGGAGACTGCAGCAGCAGCAGCATTTTGGGAAATCTTAAGGGGATTGGACACCTGGTCAGAAAGAGATTACAGGGGACCCTTGTATTCACATTAGGTGCAGGATAGAACAATGTTTGGCAAGTCCACTGCCCATTACCCAGTTCCAAGTCACAGTTCCAGGGTGGAGAGGAGTGCTTGTGGTCCCAGTAGAGGAGGGGCCCTGAATGCAGTTCTAGGGCAGAGAGAGAGCAGGGGCCCTAGTTGTTGGTTGTGGTTCCAGGGTGGAAAAGAGTGCTAGCACTAGTGGTTGCAAGGGAGCAGGGCTCCTACCTGAGTAAGGACCTGAGCATAGACCATGAGAGCAGTGAGCACACCTGTCCTTGGATCACATCCACTTGGAAGCACTGAAAAGTTACAGACCCCCAGAACCAGCTATGAAAACAGTAAGGCAGAAAAGCCTGAAGCTTGGGATAGTGACCACCTCCCACCCCAGTTAAGTAGAACTCAACTCTAAAATAAGGTTCACTCTGTGAAAAATTAGGCTGGAAAAATGAGCAGACAACAACCACAAAAAGAATTTGTGATTAAAAGCTACCATAATGACAATGAAGCTCAAGACACAAACTCAAAAGACAATGACTTGGAAACATCCACAAACAAAGTCTCAATGAAAAAAAGCACAAGCCCAGCAAGAATTCCTGGAAGAGCCAAAGAAAGAGATTTTTTTAAAAGAGGGAAAAAAGATTTTAAAAATAAAATTAATTATGGCGGCGAAATTGAGAAAAGAAATGAGAGTAATCAGAGAAAATTATGAAAAGAGAGTTAACAGCTTGGTAAAAGAGATACAAAATCTCACTGAAGAAAAGAACTCCTTAAAAAGCATAATTGGACAAAATGGTAAAAGAAGTACAAAATCTCATTGAAGAAAATAATTCCCTAAAAATTAGAATTTGTTAAGCAAAATTTAATGACTCCATGAGACATCAAGAAACAATAAAACAATGTCCAAAGAATCAAAATATAGAAGAAAATGTGAAATATCTCATCCGAAGAACAACTAACCTGGCAAATAGATTGAGGAGAGATAATTCAAGAATTATTCAAGATAATTCAAGAACTATCTGAAAGCCATGATTAAAAAAAAAAGAGCCTAGACATCCTATTTCAAGAAATTATCAAGAAAAACTGCCCCATTATCTTAGAACCAGAGGGCACAATAGAAATTGAAAAATTCACTGATCATCTCCTCAAAGAGATCCAAAAATGAAAACTCTCAGGAAAATTACAGCCAAATTCCAGAGCTCTCTAATGATCTAATTAGAGTTGAGATGTGAGTAAGAACTTAAGGAATAAAGAAAGATTTAAAGAAACTCTAGTGAATTTAATTATATTCTAACATATTCCAGTTATTTGTCATATGTTTCATCCACCTGCCTGACTAGATTGTAAACTCCTTTAGGGTAAAAACTACATAATTTTTTATCTTTGTTTACATAGTGACTGCTAAGAAAATTATCATACCTTTCTTCCTCTTTCTTCCATTGCTGGGGATAAATAACTGGGGGAAATAAAGCATGTTTTATTTATAAGCAATGATAGGCAATTAGTGAAGTTTTGTAATTTTACCATTTTGTCCAATTATGCTTTTTAAGAAGTTCTTTTCTTCAGTGAGATTTTGTACCTCTTTTACCACACTGTTAAATCTCTTTTCATAATTTTCTATGATTATTCTCATTTCTTTTCCTAATTTCCCCTTCATAATTGATTTTATTTTTAAAATCTTTTTTTCCTCTTTTAAAAAAATCTCTTTCTTTGGCTTTTCCAGGAATTCTTGTTGGACTTGTGTCCAATCTGCCTTTTTTCATTGAGACTTTGCTTGTGGATGTTTCCAAGTCATTGTCTTTTGAGTTTGTGTTGAAACTGAAGAAAATAAAGGGAAGAAAGGATCTTTGCATTAGAGCAATGGCAACCAAGGAAAAGAGGGAGACTACGGAAGGATTGACTCTCATTTTGCAAAGGGTAGTTGGCATAGGAAGATGACATCCCTTGCCTGAGAAACTGATGGCCTAGCTGATAAATAGGTGATGGATTTGGGGTTACCATGAGGTGAATCTAGAAGCTGGGGCCTCAGAAAAGAGAAGGAGATCAAGAGGGACAGGAGCAGACAGAGACAGACAGAAAAAGGAAGAGAAGGACAGAGAGACAGGAGAGAGAGAGAAAATATTAAAAAATGCTCCGCTACTCAGTCACTTCAATTTTGAGGACTTAGGGGGCAGCTAGATGGTGCAGTGGATAGAGCTCTGGCCTTGGAGTCAGGAGGACCCGAGTTCAAATCCGACCTCCGACACTTGATACAGTAGCAGTGTGACTTAACCCCAATTGCCTCATAAAAAAAAAGAAGAATTTTGAGGACTTAGTGGGGATGAGGCCTCATATTTGAGATTCTAAATACCTTGGAGGTTTTACATACATATTAGGAGTAACAGGATTTTTGTTTTTCTACTATTAGCAAGTCTTTTGTTCCCTGCAATATTATGACCTGTATAAATGCAAGTGGGAAATCCGAGTCAGTATACTGGAGGCCACTATGTATACATTTCCCCAGGTTTATTGGGTATGGGCTAAGAACCAAGAAATCATAAAATCCCATAGTGTATCCAGATCATTTGAGTCATGAGACATTCTTTGACATAAGGGTTTTATTTATATCCCCAGCAGCCAGCCCAGTGTTTTGGTTTTTTGTTTTTTTTTTTTTTTTTTTGGTCCAGAACTGTGAGTGGGTTAATGTGAGGAACTCCAGGTGTGAGAAACCCTTCCTCTAATGCAAAACTGTAATTTATTGGAGTAGGGGCTTGATAAATGTTGGTTGAATTTGAATCAATACAAAAACATGAGATGCTACAAGGTAATGAATAATTTATTGCCAACTGACCCACATGGGCAAGAATTGTTCCAAGTTTAGAAATGAGAAGAGGTTCCTAAGACTCCTTTTATGCAGTCTTTCCAGTGCTGTGACAGGGATGAGGGTGGTCCAAGGGATGGTCCATCCCTCTCTGCTTTCTGTGACTGTTTTCAGCAACCTTACAAGCCTGGCAATGTTCCCTATCACCTCATGTATTTCCCATTGTGCACATTACATTGGGATTCCCCTCCAACTCTAACTTCTCAATGAAATTAAGCATTTTCTTCAATTATGAATGTGGGCAACAAAGATTATTATGGGAGGGGGTCCATTGGCTTCACCAGATTGTCAAAGGGGTCCCTGGTACAAAATAGGCTAAGAAACCTATTTGTATATCCCCTGCACCCAGCCCAGTGCCTTGCATTTGGGAGTGGAGAAATGTAGTTTTCCCAAAGTAATTATGTACTGAGTAGCACAGTGGACCTCAATGTGGGGTCAAATCCCACCTCTGACATCAGCACTGGTTGTATGACCCTGTGAAGGGAGGGAGAAAGAAAAAAAATGCATTTATTAAGCACTTATGATGTACCAGGCACCATATTAAATGCTTTACAAATATTATCTCACTTCAACTCTATGAGGTAGATGCTACTACCATTTATTCATAATTGAAGAAAATTCTTGATTTCGTTGAGCGGTTAGAGTTGGAGAGGAATCCCAATGTGCTTTTTTTCACATTTCACATTTTTTTTCCACAAATGTCCCTAAAATCTATCTGTGGGTCCTTTGGGGATATTTTAACCCTAGGTTAAAAAAAAAACTTGTCCTAAGATTGTAAGTTGTGAAGAAGATTCTGATCTTCATTTTAGAGGTTTCTCTCTACCTCATTGGCTAGAACTGGAAGGGACACTGGAGGTCATCTATTCCAACCCTTTTTAACAGATGATGAAAGTGAGCTTCATGGGAGTGACTCACCCAAGATCACACACCAAGTAAGCATCACAGGTAGGATTTGAACCCAGGCACTCTCACTCTAAAGCCAAATATCAAGTCCAATCAAAGCACAGAAACAAACAAAAAAATCACACACTGGGCATGTCAACATGAGGCACAAGGAAGATCACCAGACTGTAGGTCAAGAAACCTGCATTGTAGTCCTGATCGACTAGGACTTGGCAATAGTTGAATAAGCAGGTCACTTCTCCCTTAGTCTGTTTCCTTATCTATAGGAGATGGGGTTGTGCTTAGATTCTAAAGTTCCTTCCAGCTCTGGCATGGGGTGATAGACAAGTCTCCCTGGCTGTTGGAAACCCATCTGCCCTCTGGATATATCTTTCTCTTGATACACAGATCATTTCCATTTGATACCCAAATCATATCCATTTGATGACCCTGTGTTTTGCCTGAATCAAAACCTTTTGGGGCCACTGCTTTCTCAAAGTAGATTTACCTTCCATTGCCATTTGTTAAATCTCCATCCACTAAAAACCATGGCTTGCAGGAGCTTGCAGTGCATTAAGCCTGATTATAAATGCTGTGGAGAAGGAAGGGGATAGGGTCATGGGGGAGAGCTTTCAAGTAGGGAGGGGAGTTGGGGAGCAGGGGAATTGCAACCATTACAATCAGCACATTGCCTAGTGCTGCTGGTGGTCCAGTCTGCCTCCTCCAGGATACCCATTCTGGCAGGGATCCTATGCTTTAGGACTTTGCTTTTTCCCCTCATGTATCCCTTGACCTGAACCCTATTGAGCTGGGGCTTTCTCAGATTCTACCTCTGAGTTTCTGAGTGAGACCAGAGGTTCTCCAGGTGAGGAGATGCTTTGTCTGGAGTAGAGGACATGGGAACTAAAAAGGGGAAGGGAGGAAAGCTCACTGGCTCCTTAAGGAGAATGAGTGGTTCCTTCAAGCACACTTCACTCAAGAGCTCAGCATCTGGATCCCAAAAGGTGAGTAGGGCTTGCTCCTTGATGGCTGGAGATGGGGCGGGGAACAAAAAGGAGATCAGGATCACTTCTTCCTCCCTCTTTCTTGTCACTTATTTATTCATTCATTTAATAATCAATTTATTTTTTATTCATTTATTTATTCATCCATCTATTTATTCATTTGGTTATTAGTGCTTGTGATGTTTTTGTTCAAGAGTTTTTAGTCAAATTATCCAAGGTTTTCTATTGCACAGCAGCTGAAATCAGCTCTAGAGTGTTAGTCATTTCAATCATGGACTCCGATAGGGGTGGTTTCACATATATTGTGGCTGTGAATGCCTCCAATCTTTGGTTGAGTTCAGATGTGGCTGTTTTAGTATATGAATTGGGTGCCCTTTGTGTCAGGACACTGAGTTCCTATAGTTTCATTGTCTGTATAGCTCATTTGATGCTTAATCAGTATGAGATAGTTCTACAATCGTTTTGAACTTGAGTTTAGATCTTAATTAACTTTGTACCGGTTTTACTCCCCCAACTAGATTGTAAGCTCTTTGGAAGCAAGGAGTATGTTATTTGTTTTCATATACTTAACCTTGGTACCCTGCATATAATAGATATTCAACTAAAATTTACTTATGCTTTGATTTTAAACTGATTTTGTTTTTAGTTCTCATTGCCCATCATTTGGAAATGCAATGAGTAGCTCGAATTCAGAGCACCACATTGAACACTGAGCATCTCCTCACTCAGGGAACCTCTGGTCTTAAAGAGGTGGAGTCTAAGCAATTCCCAAATCAACAGGGTCTCGGTTAAGAGAAGGGGAACCAGGAAGATAAAGAAGAGAAGGACCAGGAAAGACGTGTGATGCCTTGAAAGGTTGGCAACAATTTTTAGGAACACAATTTGGATGTGTGCCAACCTACCACCTGCTTCTCTCTTCTTCAGCTCTTCCTTAAAAGACTTGTTGTTTCTTTATTCTTATTGATCTTTGCTCTTTCTTTGCACTTATTCTGGGGAAGTGGGGAATAGGAAATGAAAGGCTACGGGCTTTCTCCCTCTGCCCACCCAGCTGGTTCTATCAGCTCCTGACTTTGGGTAAATTTTGTGTAGACTAGTGGAACAGTCTAGAAATCCTTGAGCCCAAGTTCTAACCCTGGCTTAATTAACTAGCTGTGTGATTTTAAACAGGTCACTTAATCTCTGAGACAGTTTCCTTGTGTATATATTGATATGTAGTGTTATGCGGACCAGCTGAGACAATGTATAAGAAACCACTTTGAAAAAAATAATCACAGCACTATCCAAATGCCAAGTGTGATTGATTTTGTAAAAACTAGACTCTTTATGTGTGAACTGGTTCCACTGCTCCAAACTCTCTTGGCCTCAGTTTCCTCATCTTGCCAAATGAGAGTTTTACAGTAGCTGATCTCTAAGTTTCTTTCCATCCCTAAAATTCCATGTCTGTGAACTCAGTAATTCACATACCTTTTAGGAGGTGAAGAGAGAAAAGTTGTGCAACCTCAAGGAAGTCACAACTTCTCTGGGATTCACTTTTCTTATGCATAAAATGAGAAGGTTAAGGTAGATCACCTCTGAGGTCCCTTCTGACTCTAAATCAATGATGCATTGGTTCTTCTTTTTTTAAATCAGAATTAATGACACATGGATGAATCATGTTTTAGGAATAGCAAGAAGTCAGGTCTAAGGAATACTTTATCTATAGGAGACTAAACATTTAAAATCACTTGCCCTCCAAACCTTCACAAAAGTCCTCCTGTGATGCCTCAACATGGCTTGGAGGAGTCTGTGGGTTCTCAAAAGCTTTACTGGTGATGCACAATCTTTAATAGGTCCCACTAAGTTGAAAAGGTTTCCAGTACATAGAGACCCAGTATATTTATCTTCATCACTGAATAATCATTGGAGAGCCTCTTCCCCTGACAGAAGGCCGAAGATTAGTACTTCTGACACAGAAACTCATGAAACTCCTGTACTAGGCCACGAAGAACTGTGATTTGCTTTAGTAAAGGGAATACTCACACTGATGAAATCATGGATTTTTGGAATAGTGATGTTTTCGTATTCTCAAAAAAAAAAGGAATAATAAATACCTCCTTATGACTTTGAGTCAGGTTAATGTAGCATGCTGTTGCCATGGAAATGAATGCTAGATTTGGAACCAGAGGCCCTGGGTTTGAATCGTGGCTTTGCCATGCTCTCCTTTGTATGATTTTGGTTAAGTTACTTAACCTCTCTTGACCTCAGTTTCCTCATTTGTAAAATGAGAGGAGCAGACTAGATGGTTCAAGGGTCCCTTCCAATCCTAAATCATCATGTTCCTGTAATACCTAATTGTTATAAAAGACAGATAGATGCGCAGTTCCTTGTACATGGTAGGCACGCTGAGGCAAATGCCGCTGGTCATTACAAGAGGCAACGCATTTTTCATTAAGGTTTATTTAGAAACTATAATCAGCCTAAGAAGTGACATTATGAAGGGAGGAGGAGGGAAAGGAAAGAAATAGCCAATGCCTTTAAATATGCCACTTTCTCAGAAAATAGAGAGAAGCTTAGGAAATTCAGGAGGGAGGTCACATCTGCAGGTCATGTGGTATTTTCATTCCATTTTCACACACAAGGCAGAGTTTTCAGAGAGCCCTCCACAGACACTAGGAACCCATTTGCCAATTCAAAGCACTCACTGTTTGTGTTGGCCATTAGCCAGGACCCATTGCCCAATGTTTGTTGAAACTCACCAGCTGCCCCCTCTTGGAAAGCAAACAAATATGTTGACTCAAATATTGAGGGATACATTTCTCATGACATCTAAGTTGTTTTAAGCAGATTTAACCTACTTTCCACTCCAATGGATACTTTGTTCACTAATAGCCTTTTCCAGACTCTTAGATCAAGATGACCAGCACAGGATTCTGGTCTCACAAATACCACAAAATGTGTCTGAGGGGAGATTTTATGAAATCAGAGACTTCACTGAAGACATTTAGCCTGATTCTCTGACCACAGACTGGATGCCAGGTTGACATAAATCCCTCGAGAGAAACCCTCAGGAAATTTAAATTGGGAAAAGAAAATTTGATTGCTTAAATAACAGATATTTTCACCTGTTTCAACCATTTTTATTATTCACCTAATGAACATTTCTTATTGCCCATATTCAAGGTACTTAAATGCCCAATAAACCTGGCCCCAGTCTATTTTTCATTCCTCCCCCTCCCAAACTAGGCAATCCAGCCAAACTGGCCTTCTCTGTGTTCTTCAATCATGACACTCCCTTCTTTGCTCTGTGGATCCCACATGCCTGGAATACACTATCCTTTAAGACACAACTAAGGTACCATCTTCTGCATGAAGCCTTTCTTGATTCCCCTAAGCTCTAGTACACTCCTTCCCAAATTACCTTGTATTTAACTACTTTATATACATTTGTATTTATTAACAATATTATTTGTGCTGTATATATTTTTCTACATACTTGTCAACCCTATTAGAATATAAGCTCTTAGTAAACAGGGATTATTTCACTGTTTATACTTCTATCTACAGTATACTGCATCACCTGGCACATAGTAAACACTTAATACTTGTTGACTGATTGATTGAAAGTGCTGTGGTAGGTTGGGGGAAGATATTAAAGTAAGATAATATCTACCTTCAAGAAGTTTATAATCTGAAAGTGGACAGAAGACATACAAAGATAACCAACTATAAAATAAAATAGAAATTTTGGGGGAAGGGTAAGATCCATACCCAAACAAAAGCAAATATGAAAAGAGAGGAATTAAATGTTTTCTAACATGCTTTTGATTTGACAAAATTCATTCAGTAGATCGAACCTTATTTAATGGATTTTTTTTGTTTCTTGGTATGCATGAAATCATGCAGAAGAAGAATCATTAAGAATATTATCCAAGAAGTATATGATTGAAAAAAATTCCTGGTCACATGTTGAGATTGTAGAATAACTAATGAGCATCTTGAATGGCCCATTGGTATCCCTGTAATGTCAAGAAAATTCAAGAAAGTCCCATGGCACATTGGGCAGAAAATTTAAGCAAGGACGTGGACCAGAGGACAGAGAATGAGCAAGTGTGGCTGGGTGGCCATTTGCAACTGTAGAGGAAATAGGCGGGTGAGGTCATAACATTGGATTTAATGTAGTAGAGCAATGGGGAATCACACCAAACTTCTACTATGCAATTATTTACACTATCTAAGATTAAGATTTTTTCTCTACCTAGTAGGTGCTTGATTTCACTAGTATCTATTAATTTCACAGTGGACAGCAATTCTTTTCTGGGACTTTTCTCACCTTAGTGAAAAGAAGGGAATGGGTCATTAGCAGAATACATTCTAAGTCAATAATACAAGATAAATGATACTGGGCAGCTATGTTGGTCAAGAGTCAGGTAACTTTCTTAGGATTCGTATTGGGGGCAGAAGAGTTACAAATGCACATGTCTAAGCAATCCTGAATAGGCTCTGACTGGTCCTCCCCTTCTGTAGAAGTAGTTTAGGCTATGCAGCATTCCTTAGGGATAGCAAATTTTTACTGACAGTCCTTTCCATGGTAATTAAGGCTAATAGAACCCCTCTTCCTCTGCCTCTCCCCACTACCATATATGTTTGCTATGAAAAGGGTTGGCATAAAGGTGGGTGTCAAACAAGAAAGGGACTTTCTCTGACGTTGAAGAGAGTTTCCATGGCAACACTCTTCCTGTAATATCCAAAACCGGGCTGTCCATTCTTCGCAAAGACCTTGGTGATGACTGTTAGAGACACAAATGAAATTTATCATCTCCTAGTCATGCATTACTCTCCTTAGCTGGCAGTGGCAAGGATGGAGAAGGTATCACTAACTACCAAGGCTACCTTGGAGTGAGACAGTATGGTGTACTCGATTTATAGTTAAAAGGACCTGGCTTCAAATCCTTGTCCTGTTTAACCTCAAACATGTAACAACCTCAGTGGGCCTCACTCCTTATCTGTAAATTAAAGATGTTAGACTCAATCTCTAAGGTTACTCCTAATTCAAAATCTGTGACAGTATAACTCAGAGAATATAACTATTGAAGGGACAGCATAAATAGCATGTATATGGAAGGCACCTACCTAGAGTCACAGAATTTTACCATAGCAAAGGTCCTTGGTAATCATTATGTTCAACTCCCTCCTTTTACAGATGAGGACGCTGAGGGCTAGAGAGGTAAAGAGATTCTCCCAAGGATACACAGCTAATGTAGAGTCATAACTCAAACCCAGTTTCCCTAACTCCTTCTCCCTCTTCTTGTGCAGGAAGTGACACATAGTAGATGCTTAATAAATGCTTATTGACTGACATCCAAATCCAGTGTATCATATACATATGTTTATATACACATATATATGTATAAATGTATGCATAAATACACCACCCCAAACAATTTCTTAGTACTGGAAATAGGATTGGGGAAAAATAAGAGACCTGAATATATCCTTGTATTTATTTGTAAATGGGTACTTTCTCTGTTTTTAGTGGAAATAAGTCGGTAGGAGGGCGGAACCAATTCTATGCAAAATTATAGGCAAAAGTCTGTTTTAGGTACCTGTTTTGGGTGAACTCTCATTCTGTTTTAGCTGTCCTTCATTCTGCCTCCAGCCCAGTACCTCTCTGCTTTCCCAAGTCTCATCTACCACAGTGCATCATTGGGGCCAAGAGACCAAACAACTTTTCCCAACCACCTCCTTTCACTCCTCACCATTACAACATAGATATCCCTGGGCCCCAGTCCTTCAGAACTTTGTTCCCTGCTAGGGGACAATGGGTGCTCATGGGTTTATCGAAAAAGTGAACAAGCTGAGTTCAATTGATACGAACACCTGTGGATCCATTTAAGAAAGCCCTTAAAAATAACATTGATGGGAATGTTGAGTCATCAGAAAAAAATATTTTTCATTGCATGTGCACCTCTCAGCTCTCCTCAAATCATGCCCTTTCTTGTTTATATTAAGATAAAAATCTATGGCCCTCAGCAGATAATTGTAAAGTATTCAGCCTTGACATCATAGATTTAGAGCTAAAAGGTGCTCTGGAAGCCCTCTAGTCCCACATCATCATTTTGCAGCTAAAGAAATGAGGCCTAGGGGCAGGTAGGTGGCGCAGTGGATAGAGTACCAGCCCTGGAGTCAGGAGGACCTGAGTTCAAATCCGACCTCACTTATTTGCTGTGTGATAAATGTTGGAGAAGATGTGGGAAAATTGGAACACTAATGCATTGTTGGTGGAGTTATGAAATGATTCAACCATTTTGTTTATCCACACTCACCCTGCCCCACTTTACCCCTACTGGCCTCAGTAAAGACCTATGCATAGAGAAGATGTTCACCAAGCATCACAGAATATTTGGCTATTTTTTACAGAGTTAGTGTTGGAGTGAGGTGGAATGTTTGCAGGCCTGGCAAAAGCCTTTGTGACAAGGTCCTCAACACCCACAGTAAGCATTGTAGTCCATAGGGTGTTGGACTTAGGATGTATTTTTATTAGAATATATGAGTCAGGAAGACCTGGGTTCAAATTCCACCTCAGAAACTAATTAGCTAGATTACCCTGAGTTAATCACTTAACCTCTCCGTACCTCAGTTTCCTCATATTTAAAATGAAGGAGTTGGGCTCAATGTCCTTTAAGGTCCTTTCCAGCTCTAAAGCTATGATTCTGTGATTAGGACCAGCCAAGGAAAGGAAACATTTGTTTCCTGCAAGCAACTGCATTATGATTGGGACATTTTTTCTGCATATTATGTCAAAAGGCATCTGCCATTGAAAAAACAGGAGATATGTTTTGATTTATTCTAAATAAATGTAATTGATTTTTAATTAGTTTCAAATTAATTTAGAAAATTTTAATTAACTCTAAAATCAATTAAAGGGCCATTTAGCTGTGCTGGGCAAATAAAAAAAAGAAAAAGAGAAAGAGAAAACATTAGCAATGTCATTTCTACCTAAAGAAGCTTACTGTTGCTAAAATGTCACGTAGGCTATGTTTTGTTTTGTTTTTTAACTTTTTATGGTACTACTAGCTACTCTGAAAACCTGCTAATCTTATACATTACACGGCAGATACTCCAAAAAGGTCAAAGACCTCTGGGAATGGCCCCCAAAATACAAAAATATTTATAGCAGTATTTTGGGTAGTGTCAAAGATGTTGAAGGAAAGTGGGTGACCATCAGTTGGAGAATGGCAATACTAATCTTGGTAGATGAATGTAACACAACATTACTGAGAAGTAAGAAATGATGCATATGAAAGATTGAGAGAAACTTGGGAAGACTTATACAAACTGATACAGTGCAAAGCAAGCATAACCAAGAGAACACATTAAATCATGATCACAGTCATGTAAAGGAAAACAACACTGAAAAGCTTCAGAAGGCTAATCCATGCAGGGACCAATTGTGACTTCAGGTGACTGAACAAAACACGCCTCCCACCTCTTGACAGAGACATGGTAAACTCTAAGGGCAGAATGAATACTTTGTCGAACATGGCTAATAGGCTGATTTGTTTTGCTCTGTTAAAAGAGAGGACTCTATTGGAATGGGACAGTCATTGGGAGGTGACTGGGTTATATTTACATATATATAATTTATATTTATATATATGTATGATATATATTTAAAAGTTGTCAATATAACATTTTAAAAAATTCTAGCTAATCAATGACTGCATTCTTGTATTCTTTGTAGGTACCCCCATCTTTGGTTTCTCTGTTCTATTAAGTAATAGTGTACAATACTGGTGGTTCCTGATTCCCCTAAAAGGCTACAAATATTCTGGAGTGGATGAGAGCCTTGCCATATTTAGGAATATCTAGATTCCATTTGGGAGACTTCCTTTGTCCCAGTTAACTCATATTTTTATGTGATGCCTAATTATTTCTGGAGCCTCATAAGTATGAATGACCTTTTAAAAACCTATATTCCCTCCTGGTATTTTTTAAAGTATAAATTATTATTTGGTCCACCTTTATGTCAATGTATCAAAGATCTGTGATATGTGTGAGAACTCCATCTACCAATGAGAATATCTACCTACAACTCAATAGTTAAGACTTAAGAGAGTCAACCTAAGGCCCAGAGAGAGGTTAAGTCACTTGTTTATGTTCACACAGCTAAGAAGAGGGCAAGCTGAGATTTGAATCCAGGTCTGGGAGCCAGAGGACACAAGTTCAAATCCTAGCCCTGCTACTTGTATGACCTGGTCAAGTCCTTTAACAACTCTGAGGCAGTTTCCTCATCTGTAAAATGAGAGAATTGTTCTAGATACTCTAAGGCCCCATTAAGCTCTAAGACTATGATGATGAGTTCAGCTACATTTCACCAAAACTTTGTAGAATAGACACTGGCCTTAGAATCAGAAGATATGAGCTTGAATCAAAACTGATATTTACCAGCTACGTAACTCTGGGAATTCACATTTTCTTCTCAGTTTCCTTCTCTGTAAAATGAGTATAAGGATACTTATACTACCTGCCTTATTGGGGTTGCTATATTGTGATAGATATAATGACAAGATCTGTGATTTCATTAGTTTAGGGACTTCCCAAATGAGGAAACTCCTTCTACCAATACAGATCTGCACCTTCTCTGCCACTTATATCGTCTGAAAGAGTCACTTAGAGCCCTAACCTAGAGCGTTAACCATGGTCCCACAGCCAGAATGTGTCACAGGCAGGACTCGTACCCAACCTTCTTGGAACTGAGGCTAGCTCTCCATCCATTACACCACATTCCCTCTCTTAATGTGAGGTGAGTGCTTTGTAAACATGATTGTTATTGCCAAAACCTAAGAGCATTTCAGAAAATAACTTAACCAGTTAATTACTGGGCAGAGCTGAATTGTATGTTTGTAGGCCAAGGATCAGCTAAGTTAAGCAAGGAGAGGACCACCATCAATTCCTTCAGAGTGCCATGAATTTCTTGGCCACTGCAACCATCTGCCTAGTCATAAAGGAAGTCACAGTCTATGGGATTAGCAGGGATACCAACTGAAATTTCAGATCCGTGAAATAATGAAGCAGCCTTCTGTTGAGCCTGTTTGGCAACTCATACAATGGATCTACTCTAACTGTTTGGGACTTGGTACAGACCTGATTATAAATGGCTTTTCTTTGAGATACCTAGCTTCAAGATGAAGTGTATGTCACAGTTTATATTTTTAAATGCAAAATAAGTGAATGAATGAAGTTCCTACTACAGAAACTCATTAACAAATGTTAAAATTTATGAAGACAATTTGGACTGAGTGCATCAAAGTTTTGGGTAAAGATTCAGGATGGAGGACAGAATGATTAAAAAATCAACAGATATAAACAAAAATGCAAAGTCAATATTTTACTTGACTAGCATTTTTCCTGGTTACAAATACTGTTTAAGTCTATTAAGTTTTCTCTATGAGAGATTATGCAAAGTAGCAAGAAGATGTTGATTAAATTCAATAATTTAATTCAATAAACATTTATTAAGAGGCTACTATGTGCCAGGCATTGTCTTGTAACAAAATTAGTTTTTTAATAACCCTTTCATGCCTAAGAGTGGGGATATTATTTGCTCAGGAACCTACATTTGATCTGGCATTAATAATATCTAAATCATGGCATTTATTCTTTCTCTTTAAGTTTTATTGTTGCCTTTTGTTAACATATCACAGTCATTTTCCTTGCTTACTTATAACTCCCATTATCAAACCATCTCTTATAACAAAAAAAAAGAATATGTACCCAAAACCAGCTAATAGCACCATGTGATGATGTAGTCTGCATTCCACATCCATCACCCCCAACTCCACTGAGAGGAAGAAATTATATTTCTAGTAATTTTATTCTCTAAATCTTATCAGTGCTCATCAGTGTTCCAATGACTTCTGTTTTTTCTTATGTTGCTTGTTTGTTTCCCTCAACCAAAGTGTTCATCTGAGTGGAATATGATTTACATAGGTTCACAGGCTCAGAGTTTGAGAGAAAGAAGGGGTTTCAGAGCCACCTAGTCTAACCCCTTCATTTTACAGATGAAGAAACTGAGGCCCACAGAGGTTAAGTGATTTGTCCAAGATCACACATCCTCTCAGCAGACTTTACCACTGAGGAAGTGTGTTGTAAAGGAACACGTACCAGGCCTTGGAACCGAAAGTAGGGAAAACTTAGGGCTGGGAATTGAGCGATATCATAGTCTGGAATCGACCCTAACTGATTATCTGACCTTTCAACTTTCTGGACCCCAGTTTCCTCACCTGGATGATGGGGATAATAATACTAGTCTTAAAGGATTCTAGGGTTAGATGATTATTTCCTGTGAGCACATGGGCTTTACTATACAATAAACCCAGCCTCTAACATAAGATGTCATGCATGACTGAGAGGATATTTTTCTGAAGCAAATACTTGTAAATTTAAGGACCTTTCCACTCAGATCTTACTTGGCTCTTTGCTTCACATATCTCTAATTATGAATAAGCACTTACGAATTATTGTTTTCTTTGTATGTGTTGTAAGAAGCAGTAAGGGCTGACAGAATGTTGGGTTAGAAGTCAAAAAGACCTACATTCCAATTCCACTTCTGACACTTACTAGGTCTGTGACCTGTCCAAACCACTTAGGATTAAAAGATCATTTTGTTATTCAGTCATTTTCAGTCATGACCGACTCTTTGTGACCCCATTTGGGGTTTTCTTGGCAAAGATACTACAGTGGTTTGCCATTTCCTTCTCCAGCTCATTTTACAGATGAAGAATCTGAGGCAAACAGGGTTAAGTGACTTGCCCAGGGTCACGCAGCTAATAAGTATCTGAGGCCAGAAGATGAGTCTTCCTGACTCTAGACCAGGCACTCTATCCATTGCACCACCTAGCTGCCGCTTACAAGATCATACATATATCTAGATCTGGAAAGAAGTTCAGAGGCCAGCTAATCCTAGTTCAGCTCCCTTATTTTACAAATGAGGATTAGGTAGGTTTGCCAATACAGCTACACCTAATGTGGGTAAGTAAAGCTTTTTTCTGAGTCACCATCATGGAGAGGGTGCCCTTTTCCCCCTTGGACTTGCCAATCTTCAGTCCACGCAGATTCCCAGTGCAATTGGTCCAGGTTGCCCCCAACCCCAGTTTCATTACTGAGCATATCTGTTGAGGCCCTCATTCCCCAGTGAATCACAAGAGGGAATGGGCCAAAACCTGTCAGCCAGTCACAAGAGGTTCCCAGGAGAATCAAAATGGAAAATGGATATGAAAGCATTTTGCATACTCTAAAAGCACTGGACAGCTATAAGGTATTTATTATCTTCTGGCCAACTATCCTGTGAAATTTGCATCAGTTTAGCAGAAACAGAAAAATATTTCCTTACTCCCTTCCCCTTTAGATATGAAACTGAGAAGCTTTATAAGCAGGAAATTATCTTTTATCCTTTCCCACAATACAAATTCACTCACCAGAAAGATATATTTGGAACTCTAGACTCTGTTATTGAATTTCAGAACCTCATATGTGACAAATTCGTTTACCGACCAGAATGTTTATAGTTAGGCCTTGATTAAAAAATTATCAAGATGGTGCTTTCTCTTTTCTACAATAAAGCTACTTATTAAACCTCTAGTTAGGAATGCAGCTGTTGACAGAGATAAAAGTCCCTTGGAATTTCCACTAGCCTTTTGCCATGGTTGGATTGTTGCGTGTGATACTGTCATTTCCTAAAGCATGATCAATGCAAAAGTTTTACCAGATTTGGGTCACATCTCATCAGCAGAATAAACAACAAAGGGAAAGAGGGCAGAATTTGATTACCCTTGCTCTGATTAAGGGGAAGTACTCTTCACTTGGGTGACATTTTGCTTTTGATCTTTGTCCTTGAAATTTTATTAACCATTTCATCTCTGAACATATTACCCTTGTATTGTATCCTTTAAGTTAAGGGCCATATAACCTTTAAATGCTAGAAGAGTTCCTTTTATAAAGTGATGCAAGCTATTTGTCTGGGGCTTTGGCCCCAGATAAATAATGTCTAAGATTTAAGACTTCTATGATGCAAAACAAGTTTAATTCAACTCAACCAAATTCAATTCAGCAAGAATTTAAGTGCCTATCGTTAGGTACTGTGCCAGTAGATGGGGATATGAAGACAAAATAGGCCAGAAAGTTCCTGACCTCAGAAAGCATCCATTCTACTGCAAAATTTTATAAAGCACCTACTATGTGAAAAAGCTGGAGAAGTTACAAAGATTGGCTCTGACCTGATGCACTTTCTCCCAGAGTTTATTATGTAGTAGGGAGTTAAGATGAGTGCATGCCATCAGCACAGCAAGGATAAATTCTTAATATCCACATGACCTTAGGCAACTCACTGTACCTGTCTTTACCTTGGTATCCTCATCTGTAACATGAGGGAATTAGACTAGGACTAGATGATCTCTCATCTTCTTTCCAGATCTAGATATATGTATAATCTTATGATCCTGAGTGATTTGGACAGGTCACAAAGTTAGTAAATGTCAGAGGTGGAATCTGAATCTAGGTCTTCTTGACTTCAAACCCAGCACTCTATCATCCCCTACTGCCTCTTATAACACATACAAAAAAAGCTATAATTCATAATAAGTGCCTTAGATATATGTGATGCAAAGTGCCAAGCAAAGCCTGAGTAGAAAGATCCTTAAATTTAAAAGTATTTGCTTCAGAAGAACATTGTCTCAGCCATGCATGACATCTGATGTTAGAGACTGGGTTTATGGCATAGCACAGGATACCCATGTGCTCACAGGAAATAATCATCTAACCATAGAATCCTTCGCATTCTTTCTAATTTTAAATTGTACTTGGCAGTATTCTATCCTGGGGCATAAGACATAATGTACTGAGGGAAACTTAAAATACCAGCCAAAGTATTCAAACTGCAAGAAGGAAGGGAAAGGGGGAGAGAATGAGGAGGAACATATGTTAACAGAGGCTAGTGCAAAAGAACACAGCATCTGCAGGGATGGACACCAGATGTACTGGTTCAAGCTTGCATGCTGTGCACAGCCTAACAAGATTTCTAGATTATACCAGACACATATCCTGTCCTATCCAGATGGTGCTGTGAAAAGTGTCACAGCTGGCTTTGTACTTCAACTCAGTTCAATTTAATAAGCGAGTATTAAGTGCCTACTAGTGCAAAATATGGTCCTAGTACTGGGAATACGAAAACAAAAAATTATCCTTGCTCTCAAGGAGCTTATATTCTTCTGAGGATAGAGAGGGGTAGAAACTATAACATATATAGATAAGTAAATATGTGGCAGTGTGATGAGGGAAGGGCACTAAAAGCTAGAAATATCAGAGGTTTCCAATTGAATATGCCACCTGAGTTGAGCCTTGAAAGAAATTAAAGATTCTAAGAGGCAGAGATAAGGAGGGAAGGGATTCTAGGTATGGGAGTCAGTCTGGGAAGAAGCATGAAGGAAAGAAATGGATGCCACTTATGGGGAACAGAAAATTTCTGTTTGGCTAAAACAGACAACATGTGAAACAAGTCTCAAAAGGTAGCCTGGAACCAGATCATGAAGCACCTTCAATGCTAAACTTCACTAATCTGGTCTTTGAAAAGATATCAAAATAATTCTCCTAGAGTATAGAGCTGACTTTGTTTCCTGCTTCTGAATCTTTAGTGGTCCAGGAGGATGCCTATGATAGTTTGAAGTCACGGCAGAGTCAAATGAAGGTTTGTTATTTTTTTTTAAGGATGAGGGAGATAGGGGGATGTGTGTAAGCTCCAAGGAAAAGAATCAGTAGATAAGAAGAGATTGAAGATGAAAGAAAGGATATGATCCAGTGGGCAAGTTCCCCAACGAGACAAGAAGAGAAGAGATCCAGAGCAATTCAATTCAATTAAGCACTTATCAAGTACCTACCCAGTGGAGACACTTAGCTAGGCACTAGGGATGAAAGTCAAGAGCAAAATTAGTTCTTGCCTTCAAAGAAGTCAATATTTGTATTCTGTAGGAATATATTGTGTGGGAATTTATATTCTGTGGGAATACAAATATGTACAGAGGAAAGTAAATTTAAAAATATGCAAAGTTCTTTAGATGACAAGATGGTATCTTTGGATGGCAACAAACTGGTGGTTCAAGGAAGGTCTCCCAAAGAAGATAGCGTTTGAGCTGAGTCTTGAAGACAGAGATTCGCAGAAGTGAGATGGGAGAGTATTCCAGACATAGGGGACACCATATGCAAAGGCATGGAGGAGGGAAATGAACATCATATATGGGGAGTAGCAAGCAGGGCATTTTGGCCTGAACACAGAGTGTGTGAGAGATAATGTGAAATTATCCTGGAAAAGTACAAGTAGAAGGATTGAGTTTGGCAAGGAGAAGGACCACCTCCTCATCAGAGACTGGAGCAATGGAGGAGAGGAGGTGGATGAGTTAGAAGTTTTGAGATAGAGAACAAGAGAGAAGAGGGAACTATGACAGATAATGTCTACTTTATCTGTAAAATAGGAGCTAGGGACCTCAGTCGAGAGGGTTGGGGAAGGTTGGGATGTAATACATGATGAAAGAAGAGAAAGCTTGAAATAGATATTGGAAGGATTGTGATTGAGTCAATTAGAGAAGGAAAAAAGGAACATAAAGCAGCTGTTGAGATTAAATAACATAACTGTATTATGGACCATGTGACCCCTCATACACACAATTCAATAAACTCTAGTGGTTCCCTGTTACTTTCAGGATTAAATAGAAAATCCTCTGTTTGGCTTTTAAAGTCCCTTAAAACCTGGCCCCTTCCTTCTTTTACAGTCTTATACTTTACTGGTCTCCACATACTCCAAAATCCAGGGACACTGGTCTCCTTGCCATTCCTCACTCTCCACACTCTGTGCATTTTCAATGGCTATTTTCCCACACCTGGAGAATGCTCTTCTTCCTCATCTCTTCCACCTAGCTTCCTTTAAGTCTCAATTAAAACCCCACCTTCCATAAGAAGCCTTTCCCATTCTCCTTTAATGGCAGTGCCTTCCCTCTGAGGTCATATCTTGTTTGTAAGTAGTTGTTAGCAAACAACTGTCTGTCTCCTTCGTTAGATTATGAGCTTCTCTGAGGAAGACATAGTTTTCACCTTTCTTTGTATTCCCAGTCCTTAGCACAGTGCTTGTTGACTTGACTTGATTTGACCGATTTAGCATGGTAGCTCAATTTTCACCAAGTTCATCAACAGCACCTGAATAGGAACAGGGAAGGTAGATGGTGGGAGCAAACTAAAGTTGGGTTTTGGCAAATCATGAGAAGCAATAGAATAAGAGGAAACATTCTTAGAAAACAGAAAAAAAGAGTAATATACCAAGAAAGAGGCAGGAACACCCTAAGTGCAGAATCAGGAAATGTTGAATCAAGTTCTCCCTTTCACATCAGTGTGCATTGACTATTCATCTTTTCAGAAGCCAGTTGGAGAAAGTCTTTTCACCATCTTGCTCCTATATTCTCTGGTGCAACTAGGTGTGGCTTATTACCCTTGAGAATGACCAAATTGTTGACTGCAGCTGTCCTTACCAACACAGACAATAGTGTCCGAACTGGTGCATCTCACGTCTTTTCACCATTGAATCCATTCTCCACACAGATACCAAAACGTGATATTCCTACAGCACAGGTCTGACCATGTTACTCCCTTACTCCCCTACTCAATAAACCTCTTATTTCCCTGCTATTTTATGCAGTGACCAGCTGAGAAGCATGGCTGTTCAGATCATAGTACACATCAAATCATAAAATTTTAGAACTGTAAAATCTTAGAACCTCTTTATTTTTGTAGGTAAGGAAACCAAGACTCAGAGAGGTGAAACGGCCTGTCCCAAGCAAACTATACATTTTTTTTTCAGTTTTATGTACAATCCTCTTTTTCTGTTCTTTTAGGTACATGGGAAGATTTGTCTTATTTGGTGTTTGTTAATCATAGGATAAAAATTCTAATGAATTTTCTAATGAAGTTATGCCCAGGTCATACAAATAGTAAAAGAAATGAGAGTAACACCCAGGCCTCCTAACTCAAAGTCCAGTGCTCTGTACATTAATCTAGGCTACTCTGTTAGATTTTTCTTTTAGAATATAATTATACTGCTGAGTGAAGTGAGCAGAATCAGGAGAACGCTGCACACAGTAACAGCAATATTGTGTGATGACTAACTTTGATAGACAGCTCTTCTCAGCAATGCAATGATCTAAGACAACTCCAAAAGATTCATGATAGAAAATGCTATCCACATCCAAAAAATGTCTGAATGCAAATTGAAACATACTATTTTCACTTTTTTAATGTGTTTTCTTTCTCATGGCTTTTCCCTTTGGTTCTGATTCTTCTTTACATCATTATTAATGTGGAAGTATGTTTAATATGATTGTACATGTATAACCTATATCAGATTACATGCTGTCTCAGGGAGGGAAGAGAGAGAGAAAATTTTAGAACTCAAAATCTTATAAAAGTGAATGTTGAAAACTAAAAAGAAAGAAATACATAAATGTGTTTTCTTAAAAGAATGTAATCATAATGCATACTTTAAGAAAGTCCATTGAGTCAAGTTCTTAACTTTGATTATTTGCATTGTTCTTTACCTTTTGATTTTGCTATTATAAAATATTTTTGTGTTTCTTTAAATCCCTCAAGTAAATAGTTGAGAGGAAAGAGAAAGGAGTAGAATTAAAAACCAAGTAGAGGAAATTCAGTTTCTCTTGAATTTAGTGACCTACTTTGAGAAGCTGGATAATGTTCAAAATGAAGATGCTGGGGGCCTCTAACATATCATGGGTTTCTGTAGCTATGACAACTGCTTCCCTTGGTTGGATCTGAATTCCCTACAGCACTCTCCCATCCAGAAGTCAAGAAGCAGATGCAAAACTAATGGTTTTTAATATTAATAAGGATATTTAATGGCAAAAGTGAGCATAGTCTGGAAATTTTAAATTAGAACTCTTAGTTGAAATGACCAATGGATTTCTGTATCACCAGCCAGCATTTTTGTCAAGCACCATAATTCAGTAACCACTAATGGAAAGTCCAGTTTCATAGCTAAAAGAAGAAATTTTGGCTCAAAACAGAAATGACCAGTTAATTATAAGCAGGAAGGAATTATTAGGAAGCTAATAATAATAACAGTCATCATCAGCATTATTGAATTAATATTTTAATATAAATTGTCTTCTCTTGAGAAGCTTTTTATATGTTATTTTGCCATTTTTATCAAGAATGTATTGGCAAGAGGAAGCCAGGTGGCATAGGAGATAGAGCACCAGCCCTGGAATCAGGAGGAACTGAATTCAAATCAGACCTCAGACACTTACTAGCTGTGGGACCCTGGGCAAATCGTTTAATCCCAATTGCTTAAAAAAAAAAAAAAAGAATGTATAGGCAAAAGAGGCAGTAGAGTATAGCTAATCAAGAACTAGTTTTGAATGAAGAGTGGGGTTCAGGTCTTGCCTCTTGACACATACTCTCTGTGAGATCCTAGTAAGTCACTTAGCCTCTCAGAGCTCTGGTAACTCTCTTAGACGATAACGTTGCAGAACAACTTCCAGTCTACATTAGTCAAGGGGAATTTCCTAAATGTTTTTTTTTCACTTACATAGAATATTCAAGAATAATAGTAGTATTCTTCTGCCAAAGACCTAATCTGATGCCTCAGTATAGTAGAGCTAATCCTTCATTCTCAAAGTTTGAGCCAAGAAGCACAAACTCTGGTAGATCCTATCAATTTAGAAAGACTATGTATGGTCTCAGCAGCGTCCTTTGGATCTATAGCCCAAGGACCAGCTTCATTGCATTTGCAACAGCTTATCCACAGGCTGACCAGTTATGCACAGAATAATAAAATTATTTTGGCAACAATCTAATCTTTCTTCCACGTGATAACCCTTCAAATATTTGAAGACAGCTATCATTTCCTTCCTGTGTTTTGTTGAAGCAAGTGGCCAATTCAACATTTCTGAATTTTTACTTTAAAAAAGGCTTAAGAATGAAGTTAAGAAAATACATAGGAGGAAAATATTATAACAACTTAGAATGCAATTGCAGGAAGCATTTCTTGGAGATTATCTACTAGCTTTGTTACTTTTACCAATTGAAGAAATTCTTACACCTGTGAAATCCTTAAACTATTGAGGTTAACCACAGCATTCATGTGGAGAAGGGGTACAGGACTGGGGCCCAGACCTGTGATTTTATTGGTATAAAGGAAAAAGGACACAAGCATTTATTAAGTCCCTACTTATGGTGCCAGGCACTGTGCTAGGCTCTTTACAAATATTATGTGACTTGTTCTTTATGACAGCCCTGTGAGGTAGTTGCTATTATTTCAATCAATCAATAAACTGGGTTTTCCACTGTGCTCCCACATCAGGTACCTTCTCCTCTCCTCCGCCCACCTTTTAAGCTTCCTTTAATGTATTGTCCTCCCCCATTAGAATACAAGCTCCTTGAGGGCAGAGACTGGCTTATTTTTTTTGTATTTGTATTCCCAGAATTTAGCACAGTGCCTAGCACACAGTAGGTGCTTAATAAATGTTTATTGCTTGATAGAAAGTATTCATTGAAGTGCTAAGAGGTTAAGTAACTTTGCCCAGGGCCACAAGGTCAGTAGGATCAGAAGTAAGAGTTGGACCCTGGTTTTCCTGACTCCTGGCCCAGCTTTTTGTACCATGCTGCCTCTCACAATAGTATTCATAATAATTAAATAAAAGTATTCATTGTCATCATCACGAATTCTTACTGATATTTTCTCTTAAGAAGTTTTCTATATACTATTTTGTCATTTTTATCAAGTACGTATAGGCAAAAGAGGCAAGAGGGCATAGGTGATAACTAGCCTTGAATTAGGACCCAGGCTCAAGTCCTGTTCCTGACACATGCTGTCTGTGTGACCCTCAGTAGGTAAGTCACGTAGCCCCTCAGGCCTCTGAGGCTATAAAGTTGTAGAACAATTTCCAATCTACATTGGTCAAAGGGAAGTTCAATTTCCTGTACAATGAAATCTCCCACCCCCAAAAATGTCTGGGCATCGTGAAATACCCATTTAACAGAAAAGGAATTAAGAGCACCCTACACTGAAGAAATCATAGTTCTGAGCCCTGTCCCTCCCCAAAATGTGTAGGCATATGTAATACCAATTTAGCAGATGAGAAAATTGAGGCTTAAAGCCGCTGTCACTCGTCCAGGGACACTAATAATATCAGTGGTAGTGACAGACAGACAGCTCCAGGCTCTTGATTCTCAGACCATTTAGCTCCTCCCCAGGCTTCTTGAAGATTACCATCAATCTCCAGCATTACCCAGACTCTTCCACGGAATTATCATTTGCATGCCTTCTCACCCAAACACATAACTATATGGAAGAGACTCCTCAGAGTGGACCCTGATAAACTGCACTGACTTTGAGTATGGCTCTGATATAACTAACCTGATTATAGGGGAGTAGGCTTATCCCCCCAGGGTGGCCAGTCTTGCTGATAAGCTGCCAAGCCAGTGGTGTTAACTTGCTTCAAGAAACAGTGTACAGTGGTCTTAGTGCTGCGCCCTATACTTTTCCTGTATCTGACTTAACAAAAGTGATGATAATTTTATACTACTTTGGGAGGTTAAAGCTGTGCTGTGATTCCACGAAGGCTCAATTCACAATGTCTAAAAATTAATCTCCGATAATGGCGCAGGAAATGATGCAACAGCTGGCTGAGATTAATATTCTCTTAATATCTGCTTTTATGTGATTAATAGCTTCATGGATAAAACCTTTAACCAGAGGAAGCAAGCAGAGGTTACTAAGCTCCCTCAAGAGCATCATTTAAGTACGCTTTGAGCAATGAGCTATTTCAGCAATTCAATTTCTTTCTCTCAAATATATATTTATCTTAAACTCATCTTCCCAGAATCATAGAACCACAAAATTTCAGAGCTTGAAAAGGACCCCAGTAGCCATCTTGTATAATCCATATTTTTAAAAATCCCTATTTCAATATCGCTGACAAGTGGTCAACTAGCTTCTGCCCAAAGCCTTTAATGGAAGGGAACCTACTACCTCCACAGGCAGTTTATTCCACTCTTAGACAGTCCTCCTAGTTAGGAAGTTTTTTTTCTTTCAACAGGCCTAAATTTGCCCATTTGTCCTTTCCATGTTTTGCTCCTGGTTCTGCCTTATGGGAGCCAAACAGAACAAATCTAATCCTTCTTCCATATGACAGCTTTTCAAGTATTTGAAGGCAGCTAGCTATCATTTCTTCCCTTAGTCTCTCTCTCTTTTTTTTTTTTGAGAGAAGTGGCCAAATCAACATTTCAAAATTTTTAGTTTAAAAAAAAAAAGACTGAAGAATGAAATCCATTAAGTCCATAGAAGAAAAAGAATACTGGGACCTAAATTTGATATGTCCAGAATCCTAATAGGGAGATAAATGGTAGATTTATGATTGTTGTTCACAATAATTCAGTTGGGCGGCACAGTGGATAGTGTTGAGCCTGGAGTCAGGAAGACCTGAATTCAAATCTGGCTTCAGATACTTACTCATTATGTGACCCTGGGCAAGTCACTTACCCTCTGTTTGCCTCAGTTTCCTCATCTGTAAAATGGAGATAATAATAGCACCTTCTTATCGGGGTTGTTGTGAAGATCAAATGAGATAATTGTAACACACTTGGCACATAATAAGTGCTATGTAAACGTTAGCTATCATTCTTATCTCATACTTATACAGCATTTTATGGTTTCTAAAGTGTAGTAACTCTGAGAGGCCTGTAATATAAATATTATTGTCCCCATTCTAGATGTGAGGAATCTGAGACTCAGAGAATTTAAGTGACTTGCCCAGGGTTACACAGCTAATAGTTGTCAGAGCCAAGCAGAGCTCAGCTCTTCCACTCCCAGTCAGCGCTCTCACCACTACACCCTACTATCCATTAAACCCATATTATTACTGTCCCTAACATATGCCGGGTCCATTCCTCTCTCTCTTCCTATGATTGAGGTCATGGGTTGTCAAGTGGTCTATGGCTAGATTTTAGAGGGTCCATGACCTTGGATGGGAAAAAATGCACATTTATTTCAATATAATTGGTTTCCTTTCTAATCCTATGTATTTTATTTTAGTGCACTTAAAAAATTATTCTGGGAAACGGTCTTCAGCAGAGTGCCAAAACGACCCATGTCATACGAAAGAGTTTAAGAATTTCTGATCCAGATTCTACCTATCCTTGGAACACAGTTCATAATCTACTTTCTCCAGAGCTCCTCCAGAGACCTTCCTCCTCTTTGAGCTTCATGGCTATAACCCATGATTAAACCCAATTTCATAACTAACTGTTCATCAGACCATAGATCTAAGAAGGCCCTTAGAGGACCTCATTCAACCCCCTAATTTTTCAGTGAGTAAACTGAGAGGAAGCTTAAGGGACTTGCCCAAAGGCTCACAGATAGTCAGCACCAGAGGCGAGATTCAAACTCATTCTCTCTGACTCAAGACAAACGGTCATTCCCATCCTCTCTGAGAGTAGTAATGCCTATATCTGTGCCTCTTTCCTCTTCCCAATGAAACTGTCAGTTGGACAAAAGGAGAGACAGTCTTCTCCATCTCACGTATATTCACGAGGAGACTTGGGGTATATGGCAATCACACAGCAAACACTTCTTGATTGATTAACTCATTTACTAATTTATAGAAGAGTTGTGCTCAAGCGAAGCAATGCAACGTCAGGGTTTTATAGGAAGATGTTTGTCTTCAGGATACCTCCACCTTCCTTTCTGTGCCTCCTCCTCAGGTACCCAGGGGCTTCATTCTACCTCACGCTTACCCCACGAACAGATTTCAGCTCTGTAAAGGAGTCTTCTGATAATTAGAATTACCCAAAGATAGGGGAGACAGTGCTGGACCTGGAATCAGGAAGACTCATCTTCCTGAGATCAAATCTGGTCTCAGACTCTTATTAGCTGTGTGATCCTAGGCAAGTCATTTAACACTGTCTACCTCAGTTTCTTAATTCATAAAATGAACTGGAGAAGGAAATGGGAAACCACACCAGTTTTTGCCAAGAAAATCCCAGTTGGGGTCACGAAGAGTCGTTCAGGACTTAACAACAAAAACAAGGATAGAAAAGGTTACCTTTGAAAAAACCAGCTTTCCCGTCCCTGGAGGAATTTGAGAAAAGGCTAAATGACTATTCATGAAAGTCATAGTGAGTATTCATCCATTGCATAGAAAAGTTGGATTAGATATCTTCACAAACCCTTGAACTCTGATTCTATGAATGCACCCTGGATTTTTCCTTCCTGACAAGGTCCGAGTTCTGGACCTTTTCCACCTCTTTCCTGTCCCAACCCTCAATCAATACTCACCACTCCCATGATCTGTTTCCTCACTGTCCTTCTGTCTGACTGGCTACTTAGTTTGATAATCTCATATATTAAAGTTAGAGCCCTATGCACTCCCTGCCAAAAAAATAAATTCATTTTAAAATACATGTCTTAAACCAGAGGTATGACGAGGAATAGGAATTTTGGTTAGTGAGGCAATGTGGTATCATGGAACGAAAATGAAACTTTGGAGCCGGAAGATCTGGATTTGATTCCTAAATATTCATTGACTTGTTTATCTTGGGCAAGTCATATAGGTCTCCGCATCTGTAAAATGAAAATATGGTGGGGGAGGGGACGGACGGCTTTGGTGTGACCTTGTGATTTCACTGGTATAGAGAAGCCCTGGTGAAGAAACTCTCCTTACCAGTGCAGACCAGTACCTACTCTGCATCTTAAAATCTTAGCAAGCATGTGGATGTGTGGGGAGTAAGAACTGCACTAAGTTTTTTGGGACACTCTGTTTTCCTATATCCTTTTCCTGTGGCAAGGGAATGACTTACAGGAAAGGAAGATCTGAAATACTTCTCAAAATATACCATTTAGTTGGGGCAGCTAGGTGGTGCAGTGGATAGAGCACCAGTCCGGGAGTCAGGAGGACCTGAGTTCAAATCCAGCCTCAGCATAACACTAGCTGTGTGACTCTGGGCAAGTCATTTAATTGCCTCACCAAAAAATATATATATATATACGTATGTATATATATATGGGGGGGGTTTTCTTAGCAAAGATACTGGAGTGATTTTGCCATTTCCTTCTCCAGCCCATTTTACAGATGAGGAAACTGAGGCAAACAGGGTTAAATCACTTACCCAGGGTCACACAGCTAGTAAGTGTCTGAGGCTGGATTTGAATTCAGGTCTTCCTGACTCCAGGCCCAGCAGTCTATCCATAATTCTGAGTAAAATCCACAGGGAAAGTGCTCACTAGGGATATATAACTTGGGACCAATTTTTTCCTACTTACATTAACTGAAATATTTCTTAAACCTTACTATCCTCCCCTGACACGCAGAAATATCACTGTACCCTATTTCATTTCCCTGGGTCCTAGAAGGTCCAACTTTGCCATTGTTTGTCCTTAAAGTATAGCTATTATACTCTCATTACCATTCTTTTCATTATACATATCATTACCATACCAGCATAGTGTCTAGCACATAGTAGGTGCTTAATAAACCCCCTGTATAAACCCCTTTCATCCTGACAATGACTAGTATGGGGAGAATGTGGCTTCACTCTGGGTGCTGAAAACAAGGAAGGGCACTTCCTTACAGGAGGTATACTTCCTACATGTTGTGGCTGCTGTCCTTGCCCTCACCTTGAGTTCTTCCACCAACCTGCACATTGTGTACCCCTCCCATGATCAGACTGTTCTCTGCAATGTCCCTCACCAAGCAGGACTAGCCTCCGAATCATTGCCCTCCACCTCCACAATTCTCTTTGCTCTAGGCAAAAGAGTTCTTGGTTCTAGCTCTGCTCTTCATCCTTGGCCTCACTTCTAGGCTCTGCTCTTCTAGTTTCCCTGGTTGGGTAGTAGATTCAGGGCTGGTGTCTTCCTCTCATGGTCTGGCTTTTTTCATCATCTGCTCCAATATGTACAGTGATCCTCAAAGCTGGACCCATGGACCTAGACCTTACTCGCCACGGTTCAACCAGTTCAACCCTTTGGCTAGCATAAGTTTGACCTGGAAATTTGATTTTTTTTTTATCCTCGGGAAAAATTAAACCTTCATTTTTTAGCAAACCTTCCATTTGTTCCTGCAGGCCTTTTCCATTGCCCCATAGCACTACTAAATGTTTTGTTGGGGAACAAAATGATGCTATACAAACCAAATTACTGGGGGCGGGGTGTGTGTGTGTGTAAATACACAGGGTTGTAAATATAACCCTGAGTGAACTGTATAGAAGAGCAGGATAAACAGCTCTTCTGTGAGGTCTGGTTATGTTCAAAGTCATATCTAACTGGGGCTTTTTCCCGGGGTGTCCGGGGTAGCTGTCATATGGGAGGCATAATTCCTCAGCTATTTCTGAGTCTGGTAGATCTGCTGAATAGCTTTGAGGGTGCTATCACCCCCTCTCAGCCCCTTCCTCTTCACTTACTAGCATGCCTCATCAACACCTCCTCCCAGGGTAGTAGGGAACCAAGCATCATTAGCTACGCCGTGGAGGGTTTCACTGGAATTTCTAAGGCCAGAGCCATTCCCGGCACAGTAAAAAGAACATTGAGTTTGTGCAGAATTTAAATTCAAATCCTACTTCTGGCATTTACTGCCTGTGTGGACTCAGTTTCCTGATCTGTAAGATGATCTCTAAAGTCTCTTCCAGCGTAGTTCTAGGAGTCTCTGGTCTTAGAACTGTACCCAACCAGAGTATCCCCTCCAAACTCCCCTTGTTGCCAGAATTTTCAGGGGCATCTCTGGCTATAATTAATGATTTTATTTAATGATGTGATTACAAAGTGATGATAGGTGGAACAAAGTTACACGGGGAATGCAAATGTCCGTTCTTGAGTTCCTTAATTTCTATCCTTGTTCTGCGCGTTTTACATTTTAAAACATTTTTCTTTTTTTTAAAGAACTACCAAAATATAGCGGGTGGTATCGGTGCAAACTTGCCAAGTCCAATCAGGCAGCCAACACATAAATGGGACCCAATGGAGAGCCTGAGAGGAAAGTAACAACAAAGTACAATTTTCTGCAAACCTGGGGAAAAAAAAAAACCAACCACATACCTTTGTATTCCCTGATTAAAGCCCTTCAGGCACAGGCTCAGATTCCTGCACAGGATTATAGCCCTCATAGGCTCTTTTTAACTCTAGAGATGGTCACAAGGAGATCATGGTCACCACTAAGATGAGATGCAATAGGCCTCCAATGCTGGCGCTGCTTTGTTTTTTGTGAAGCACTGGACCTTTCACCTTTAGCCCAGGGTCTATTCCAAGTGAGAAACTTGGGTCCAGAAGGAAGGAGATTGCCTTTTACAAAAATGCCAATTTCCTTAGATAAGTCAGTACCAGCTTTCTCAAAATGAAGCCGTTCCCCAGCTTTGGAGGTATAATTGTTACCCTGAGCCATCTTCTGCATTCATTAGGGCTAGGAGAACTGTTATAGCTAAAGTAAGAATCCAGTAGAACTCCTGAGGCTCAAAGAAATTGGTTAATTTATTTCTCCATTATGCTTTATTGTGTCATGGCCCATTTGCCCTTCTGTCTAGGGTTTCTGCCAGGATCTTGAAACACTAAATATCAGAAGAAAGACTTTTTCAGCAGAGATACTTCAATTAGTTATATTAGGCAGGCTTCATAGCATGCCTTTTGTCTGAAGAGTTCAAGTATGTGGGGTCAGACAGCCTCACAGTATCCTTATGAATTTATTGGGGTATTTTTGTAGCAGAAAAGGATATTAGATTAGAAGCCTGAAGGCCTGGATTCCAATCCTTGCTTTGATACTTACTATCTATGTTCTTATGAATCTATTCACGTATATTTATTAATGATTAATTCCTTTCTAAGCTCCAGTTCCACTTATGGGGGCTCAGAATTGTGTGGTATTTGATAGGGTTTTTTCAGCATTACTCTAAATACTTTTACCCCTCAGCTGGAGGGTGCTAAGCACCAGCATCAGTGGGGTGTGCCAGCCTCCACTCTGACCCCAGCATTCATTCTCACCATGCTTCTACAGAACTCAAAGTTTACCAACTTACCAGCATCCAGGGCTGGCACACTCACCCCGAGCACTCACTCACTGCTACTATTCTCTCTCTACCTTGCTTCACATCACTATTTACTCCAACCAAACAGGGTAGCAGGGGTTGGAATAGAGTGCTAGGTAGAGGAATGGAAGCACTTCCCATGGTGCTGACCCCTTTTTAGTGGGACATGCTCCAATCCATCCTTCCATCACAGGAACTTTCTTTCCTCCTCTAATTTCCTCCTCACATGCCAAACTCCTATTGCCTCACCAAATAATAATCACCAGTGTCATGAGAAAATCTTGATCTTCTTTATAGCCTGGGGAATAATTATAAATTATGGCAGCTGCCAACCCCTTTTGACTTCCATGCACAGCTGTCTAACATCATCTCCAGAGTCTAACATCCATTATCTTAGGCAGGTTGCTTGACTTCTCTGGGTCTCAGTCTCCTCAGCTGTGAAATGAGGGGATTGGACCAAATGAGTTCTAAAGTCTCTTCCAGTTCTAAATTCTTTGATTTGATTTAGTTTAATTTAATTTGATATGAATACTCCTGTTTTACAAGAGATACCATTACCCAAGATTTCTTTTGGAGCTCCTCAGAAATAGAGAAATTCACAAAGAATGCACAGGTTCTAATAATAAAGACTTTCCCCTCTTTTGTCCCCATTCCTATTCACTGTAACATTATTTGTTTTCTTCTAATGGGATGGGTGCGTACAGAAACACTGCACTATACTGAGTGCAAAGAATAGGCAGCTAGATGGTGCAATTGGACTTCTTCCTCAGGAAGACCTGAGTTCAAATCCTGCCTCAGATGTTCACTAGCTGCAGGGACCCTGGGCAAATCACTTAACCTCTGTCTACCTCAGTTTTCTCATCTCTCAAATCGGGATAATTATAGCACCAACCAATCAGGGTTGCTGTGAGGATCAAATGAGGTAATTTGTGAAGTGTTTAGCAAACTGTAAAGCTTTATATGCATGTTAGAGTTATTATAGCTATTACTATAGTATTACAAGTTTATTTACATGTAGCTATTATTTTAATATTACGAGAATGCATAGAAAGGAAAACAACCTAACAATATGAGCTATCTAAAAATAGAATGGGCTGTCTCTGGAGGTGGTGAGTACAGAATCTTGTGGACCTCAGAGTTCATCTACTTTAACCCATTTGAGAACAAGAATTCCATATAGAACATAAGTGGTCATCCAGCTTTTACTTGAAGACTTCTGGGAAAGGGAAATTCATTACCTACCAAGACAGGCTATTCTGCTCTGAGATAGCTCTAATTCTTAGGAAGTTTTTCTTAAAATCCAGCCTAAACCTACTTCTTTGCAACATCTATCCACTGTTCCCAGTTCTATCCTCTGGGATTAAGGAAGACAAGTCTAATTCTTCTTCCCTGAGACACATAACAACCCTTTTGATATTTAAAGAAAGTTATCGGGGTAGCTAGGTGGTGCAGTGGATAGAGCACCAGACCTGGAGCCAGGAGGACCTGAATTCAAATCCAGTCTCAGACCCTTGACATTTGCTAGCTGTGTGACACTGGGCAAGTCACTTAACCCCAATTGCCTCACCAAAAAATATAAAATAAAGTTATCATGTTTCCTACTGCTAGTGGAGGTCAGCTGGATGACTAACTTTGAGGACAGCTATAGAGGGGATTGTTTCTGACATATGGGAAGTGAAATCACCCTGGCTTTGAATACAGAGTACCTAGCTGGGTTCAAATCTTACCTTTTACCCTACCTTTGTGAACTAGAGCTTCTCCTAGATAACCTCCAAAGCACTTCCCAACTCAGATTCAATAATTTAATCAAAGTATATTATCCTATCTGGAAGAGTGAGATTGGTGCCTCATACTCCAAATATGCCAAAATGCCAATAATGAGGATATGCAATGAAGCAACCGAGAAACTTTACTATAAAAGATAGAACTTCCTAATTCATAGGGATAAGATACTAGATGCTCATGGAATGTTGGATTTGGAAGGAAGCTTAGAGGTCATTTTGCCTGAGACTAGAAAAATGAAGGGACTTGGCCAAAGTCACACAGTTAGAAAGGGGCAGAACCTAAACTTCAATCAATCTGAAGACTCTAGGTCCAAAGTGTTCCCCAACTACACATTACCTCACTTCAGACACAGTACAGCAAATAGAACATACCCTTACAGCCAACTAGTCTTTCTGTTAGTGCTAACTCTCAGACAACTAGAAGAAGAATTTAACTTCCAGAGGTTACCTAGACAACTCTTTTTGCTGGAACTGTTCTCTTTACTTAACCAAAAATCACATCTAATTCAGTAAGAAGTGAAAGCAAAATCAAATATGTACATAGTGCCTAGGGTACCATCACCCCTTAGGCTGGCACATAGGACCCTCCAAAACTACCCCAGTTTTGAGGTGATCTGTGGATCTGCAATCACTGAAAAACATTGTGTCTACTTTTACTAGTCAGCCAAAGGGTGGAAAAAACTAGTTCCAAGCAAAGGCATTTAATTGAAGATCTAAGAGTTGTGATACAACATCTTTGTCCATAAACCTGGGGTACATGCTCACACAAATAAGTCATCAATGGGAAAACTGACAACATGCCTAGGAAATACACATAGAAGGTATGTATAGCTAAAGTACAGGAATGGAGTCTACCCACGGGGAGAATAAAATGTGTGGAGGGGCAACTCACACCTATGGCACCAGTGGGACACCAGTATCTTCTGGTGATAATGTTGTTCCATTCCCACTAATCCTGCTTCCTGTTGCTCTTTTATGGCATTTAGTCTTTGCCAGGCAATACTCAGATGACCTTGTGGTTAATGCTGTTTGATGCTCTACTAGTCTTATAGTTACTCCTAGGCATCATTACTCTGCAGGCAACTAATTACTTCCAGGCATTGCTCCATGAGACACAAAGTTGCAGAGTTTCTCTCTGCTGACAGCTTTGGGGCTTTAGTTGGAGTTCTCAACTGAAGCGTTACTTTCTCATAAAGACTAGGTCTGGCATCTCTCTTTTAGCTTATAGCTCAGAGGCTTGGGCTTCAGCTCTTTTGGTGAGGGAGGAAGGTCCTCACATGCCAATTCATCAAACAAAGCAAAATAAAAACCTTCAGCTACTTTTCCTTCCAGAGGGGAGGAATCAGCCAGACATCATAGTCTTTGCTATAAGTCGCTTTTTCTCTACAGAAGGAAAAATGCTGCCTCCAGGAACAAGCATTTTTGAGATATATAACAATCAGTTAAATAGAGCCTGCAGTCATTTACCTTGTTTTTGAATCTATTTTCCCTACTCAACCGGAGTAATGTCTTTCTGTTCCAGGACTCTATCTGACTTTGGTTTAGAAAGTCTTTAACTTTCAAGTATTACTGATTGCTAATCTACACTCCTTCAAAATCAATTTTTGACTCCACCTTTCAATGAATCAGCCAGGGCTATGCAGGTATTTGGCCTCACAGTTTTTCTTAAGCCCCATACTCACCATAAGTTCCTGTGGTTTTCTATGCAAATGAAAGAGAGACAGACTAGTACAATGGAAATAGTGCTGGATTTGGAGTCAGAGGTCCAATCTTCCTGGCTGAACTGCCTTGATGTCTTATAGATAACTCCTAGAGCATTACTAAATTTCTTTAGCCAATTAGAACACATTTCCTGTGCAATATCACTCCAGTGAAAAAGAGAGACAGCGACAGAGAGAGAGGGAGGGAGGGAAGGAGAGAGGGAGAAAGAGGAGGAGGAGGAAAAGGAAAGAGAAACAGTGAGAGATCTAGGAAAGCATGAACAAATGAAGGAACAAAGGAATGAAGGAACGAAGATCTCAAACAACATGAAAAACTTACTGCTGCTTTAAACAACTTATACAGTTCTACTGCTTAGCTTAACTTAAGCAATTCTACAAATTTCCTTTATCATTTTCCATTGATCTCTTTTAAATAATTTCCTCCACCCTAAATAAATCAAACTGGTTTGATTCCTGCCAGAGATGAGGGACTGGGGCAACAAGTGCTGATCTCTGGGAAGGGACAATATAGTCTCCTGACAAGAGCCTGGTTGAATATCTTCTCTTTGTCTGGGGCTACGTAGGGCTATTTAGCTCAGTTGGGTCAGAGCCCTGTGCTAATGATGCCAAGGTCACAGTTTGCAGCCCCTGAGCTTAGCTGGCTCAGACACAAATGCTGAGTCTCACACAGTGGTGCAAAGGGATCACGAAAGGCGGGGGGAGGTAGATGAACCAGTCCCAAAGCACATGCTCTGCAGATGGCTGGTGAGCAAGAGCCTCTTTGCAGACAAGGGATGGTCTTGTTATGACTAAATTGGTCTGGCTCTGCTTTTCATACCTATAATTGAAAGAGGGGAGATGTTATTTTCACCATTTACTGTGAAAAGAAGAAAAGCCAACATCATCTGACCTTTGTTTTCCTATCTCTTTCCAGCCATCTTTAGGACTTTAAAGTGGTCTGTAATGAGGTAGCTTTTGGAAATGAGAGATGCATCCTAGGGGGATTGAATATCACCCTGTATTTTGATTGAATGTATACCAAAGTCTATTTTACCCTCAATAATTTTCAAAGAAAAAAAAAAGCAAAAAAGGAAAGAGGAAAGGGAGTAGAAGAAGATTTCTACATGGGCTTACAGAAATGGCTTCTTTTAACAGAGGGGATATATCTGTGACTGCAAAACATATTAATTTGGTGGAATGAGTTCTGTGATGGATTTCAAGTGAACTAGGCTATGTACTTATTTGCAAGACTCTCCTTAAAAGGTGGAGGGGAGGCCAGGGAGAGCGAATGCCTGGGCTGAGAAGAATCGCAATGCACCTTATTCTTGACTAACATTTCTTACAGATGAAAACCCAAAGGGCAAAATAAACCACAAGAAAACAATATGTAGTCTTGTGTGGAGGAGGAAAATCAGTCACAGAACCATGTTGTCAGAAGGGACCAAACTGAAGAGTATTGAAGAAAAATGCTCTCTAAAATACCAATGTCCCTGAGCACTGGTCATCCAGATCCTGCTTAGACTTTCCCTATGATGGGGAGCTCACTATCTCACAAGGAAGTTGATTCCATTGTTGGACAGCTCCAATTATTAGAAATGTCTTCCTTATATTAAGTCAAATTCTGTCTCCCTTTTACTCTCCCTAATTGGTCTCTTCTCTCTGCTCTCTAGAGCTCCCCAGAATGCATCTATGCCCTCTTTCAGATGACAGTCCTTTATCTAGAGAGGTAGAGTGGTGTAGTGCATAGGGCACTAGACTTGTGAACAGGCCAGACTTGGATTCACAGATGCCCTTGAAACTTACTAGCTTTGTAACCTTGGCAAAGTCAGGGTGCTTATCTATAAAATGAGAGGGTTAAACTTGATGTCTTCTAAGGTCCATTCTGGTTCTAAATCATTCAGTAAGCATTGATTAAGCATCTACTATGTGCCAGACACTGGGCTAAATGCTGAGAATACAAAAAGAGTAAAAAAAAAAAAAACAACCCACAGTCCCTCCTCTCAAGGAGCTTCCAATCAGTAATCCTATGATCTGCTTGAAATCAGTTATCATACCTCCCCCCAAATATTCTCTTCCAAGGTTTAATATCCCCATCTTCTGCCATAGTGGTAAGAGGGCCAAGTAGAGATTGGGCTTGGGGAAGATGGAGGACAGTGTTAATTCAGGTGTGAATGTTCATAATCCTCAAGTGTTTTGTAGCACAAGCTTGTTGGAAGCCTTTATTAAGTCTTTATTAAGTATCTACTAAATGCTAGGCACTGTGCTAAGCACTTTACAAATATCTCATTTGATCCTCACAATCAAATGAGGTGGGGTAGGTGTTATTATTATCCATTATATGGTCTAGGAAACTGAGTCAAACGAAGTTTAAATGACTTGTCCACAGTCATACTGGTAGGTATGGTAGGTACCTGAGGCCACATTTGAACTCAAGTCTTCCTGAATCCCAGCCTAGTGATCTATCTATAATGCCTCCTGACTGTTACCTTTTTCTCCTTCACCTACTTTTTTGAGTTACTGTTGAATGAACTTCAACAGTACTACAACCCTAGCAAAGCACTGGACCCCAGGCAATTCCTCCTATTTACCATCTTCTAGGGACACTTTTACACCCAACACTATAGTTTCAAGTGTTTTTGGTAGGATTGACCAGTTCACTTCCATAAAACAACAGTTTTGTTTGTTTGTTTGTTCTTTCATGGAATTGAACAATTATTGGCTAATTTAAAGAACTGAGAAGTTCTTGTGTTGCTTTCTCCCGGTTCTCCTCCTACCTGTCTGACCACTCCTTCACAATCTTCTTTGCTGGACTTCCTTTCCTTCTTTTCAGAGATGTGGGCATTGAGAATGGAATATTTTATACACTGTCAAACTCCATTCATGTGTTGATTGGTATTGTTGAACTACTTTTCCCCTCCTCTTCTTACAACTATTTCTCATAAGGATGACTCACTGTGTGGGGAGAAGCAGATATATTCCAAAATTAAGGTGATATAAAAACAAAAATATATCAATAAAGAGTTTTTGAAAAGAAAAAAAATCCTTTGCTGAATCATTACTCATCTCCTGATCTTTTAACATGGGTGTGCCCTAGGATTCTGTCTTGTCTCTCCATACTCCCTCTCTTGGTGATATCACCAAGTAGCATCCATAAAGTAAACTCTCAAATCTATATATTTAGTCCCAATTTCTCTTCCAAATTCCAGTACCACATCTCCACCTGCCTACAGAATATCTCGGGCATCCTTAGTTATTGTGAAACACACATATCCAAGACAGAATTCATTATCTTCTCCCCAACTTCACTCTGCCTCCAAATTTCCTATTTCTGTTGAGGGCATTACCATAATCAAGTCACCCCACTTCTTAACCCTGAGGTCATCCTTGACTCTTCTCTCTCCTTGACCCCCTCCATACAATCATTCCCTGGGTGTTATTAATTTTATTTCTACAACCTCTCTCTACAACCTTTTTACAACAACTCATGCAACCATCATTTTTTCCTCTGTTAAATCTAGACCATTAGAAGGCTGGTAATAGTTTACTATTTTCTCCAGCTATAAAATAGGGGTAATCAAACTTGTCATTCATCATAAGGATAGATAAGGATTAATAAAAAATCCTTTGACTCTGAGCCCACACCTCTGACCATTTGACTGGAACCTTGGATAATATTATTATTATCATTGTTGTTGTTGTTATTTAACCAGACTTGTGATTTCATTGGTATAGAGATCCACCCATGAGGGAATTCCCTCTGCCGTTGCAAGAACTGTGCCTGCTCTCAAACTTACAGTCTTAGAGAGTTTCATGGGACCCTGAGAGGTTAAAAGTTATCTTGAAGGTATTAAGTAGTTCATTATATATATAATGTAATACCATGCATGTTCTTCAGTGACAGGCTAATACATTTCCTGGATTCAATGGTTCCATGTTCTTAGTCTTTTACCTAATGTATAGTTACCAAATGACTATGGGAAATTATGAGACAAATTACAGCAAATTTGTTCCTTCCTTGTTTTTAAATAATCAACTTAAGGTTTTAGAGAATACATTAACATAAAAAGAAAACTATGAATTATCGGAGGATAGAATGCTAAGAGCCTTGGAGTCGGAAAGACCTGGATTCATATCCCTGCCTTCGATACTATGACCACAGACAAATCACTTTAATCTGTGCATAGCTTGGGCAGTGCCTATTTACTAACACAGACCAACTCTGGTCTACAGCTGCATTTGTGGAGGGAGTGTTCTACACTAGAGGTGGCAGACACATAGATGTCTGAACCAGACTCAAAAGTAATTGGGAATATCGAACAAAATAAATTAAAATACAATAAAATGTAGATAATATTACATTTTAAAACTAAGTCAATATGCAGCCTGCAGAAATCTGTATGTATTAATCACTGACCCCTGTTTCTATTTGAGCTTGACACCATTGTTCTAAACTAACCCAATAATAGAGACTTCTGAATTTGGGCAAATTACTACAACCACCTAGCTTACATGCTTTGCTAAATTTTACTTTCTCATATGGCAAACTTTGACATTTATCTTATCTAAATGGTCTTTTACACTCCCTCTCCCATAAATTGTCAATGCCTTATTTGATGACTAGTTTAATGGTTCTAAAAAAAAAATCATATGTTCAAATAGGGTTTTTTCCCTACAGTGCTGATGTTATGCCTCAGTTTTATCACTTTCTAGTAGGCAAGTGACCTTATTTTCTGAGTTTCGGTTTCCTCCTCTATAAAATGTGGATAATCATATTTGCCCTATCTACCTCATAGGGCTACTGTGAGGAAAACTTTAAAGTAAGTTTTAAAGTGCTATAGAAATGAGTTAGGTGTTATTAATAACAATATTAATAATAAATGACCAAAACAATCAAGATTTTAGGGATACATAAACACAAAGAGGAGTATGGTAAAACTGACAGAAGACTAATCTCAAGGTCAGAAAGACCTAGGTTCAAGGCTTCCCTGTGACATATATTAGCTAGGGACAAGTCACTTAAGGTCTCTTAGTCCCAAACAACTTTATAAATTATAAGTAGTAGAGAAGATGCTGATATGTGTTGTTATAAGAAGTTCCCTGCCAATAATTCCATATACCAATGATATTACAGGTCTAGTTTAAGAAAAAAGTTTTACTTATTTTGAAATTTCTTTGACTCCCTACTAGTCTAGCCTTGGTTGAAGAATTCATCTGGAACACAGAAAGAGAGAGAGAGAGAGAGAGAGAGAGAGAGAGAGAGAGAGAGAGAGAGTGAAGCTAAGACCTTGGTTGTCACTTAGCTTTGGAAAAGGGGTGTCATTAACCAAAATGACCATAAGAGGGCACCAAAGGCAAACTTTACTCTGAAATTGTGCCAGGTACTAGTTAGACTTCCAAGTCTTGTTATTTTGACCAAGTTATGCCTCACCTGGTATCTGAGGACACAGCAAATATGAAAAATAATCGCTATTTAGAGGCTAGGCTGTTGACCAGCAGAGCCACCCTGATACATAGACAGCATTTGATTAGCAATGTTGCTAATGCCCTGGCGCCACCTGCAGAACCTAGGACATTGCTTTGCTTAGGTGGGCTCCTGAGAAGCATCAAAGAAAAACCCAGAATATGGGGAAAATTCAACTTCCTCAAATGACCAAGTGTCCTTGACCCGGGCTTTTGCTCAGTTCACTGTAACTCTGGCCTTTTGACTCCAAGCCTGGGCCTCTGACCACTTGCCTTGAACCTCAGATAACATAATTGCTTTATTTTTTTCAACCAGACCTGCAATTTCATTGGTATAGAGAACTCTCCATGAGGAAATTCCCTCTCCTAATGCAGGATCTGTACCTGCTCTGAAACTTCCCGGCTTAGAGAGTTTCCTGGGGCCCAGAGAGCTAAATGATTTGCTTATGGTCACAGAGCTATCCTGTGTTTGAGGAAGGACTCCAACCCAGTTCTTCCCAATTCCAAGGCCAGCTCTCTATCAATGATTCCATAATAAAAAAAATAAAGAAAAACTTACATTGACATAGAGCATTATCATTTACAACATCTCTTTGGTACAGCCCTATGATATCAGTAGTTTAAGCGTTATTATCTCCCATTAACTCTATCCTTCTTTTGACCACACTATAGCTCCATTTATATCCTAGCAATGGGTCACCTGAGCCAGGTCATATAATCATTAGTAGGCTTTAGATCTTAAAGGGACCTTAGAGATCACCTAGTCCAATTCCCTTGTTTTGCAGATGAAGTAATGGTCTGAGAGAGGTTGAGGAACTTGCAGAAAATCACACAGCTCACTAGGGAATAGTAGGATGAGTATTAGGGCCCTTGTTACTGAAGTCCAGGTCTTCCCACTATTACCACACTTCCCTCTGAGTATTCCCATCTCAGAGAGGAGGACTTTGAAACTGGGATGTTAATGACCTTCCCAGTGACACATAGGGCAACTAAGTTGTGCAGTGGATAAAGTGCCAGGCCTGAAGTCAGGAAGAATCACCTTCCTGATTTCAGACCTAGCCTCAGACACTTACCAGCTATGTGACCCTCGGCAAGTTGCTTCACCCTGTTTGCCTCAGTTTCCTCATCTGTAAAATGAGCTGGAGAAGGAAATGGCAAACCACTCCAGTATTGTTGCCAAGAAAACCCCAAATGGGGTCAGGAAGAGTTGCTTGTGACTGAACAACAAAATGACACACAGCTTCCAAGTAACCACACCAGTACTCAAACTCACGTCTGATTTGGCCAAACTCAGAGTTCTTTCCACTACATTATACTCTCTGATACATCTATTCTGTCGTGTTATAGTGTTATTGTTTTTTATTGCATGACTCCCTGCCTATGCCTACTTTTCTACTGTGATATTAAGTAGCTGTTTAATAAATATTTCCTGAACTTAAAAATGGATTTGAATGGAATAATCACTAATTCCTGATATGCAGGCTTGCCTTACTATCTGTTGCTGCCAGGCTAGCCCTGGGGACTTTTTGAACTCTCTTAGACCTGGCTCCCTGGCCTAAGGAGCCGTTCTCAGGGATATGCTCTGACAATAATAGAAACCAAAGAATCTCAGCATTGGAAAAGATTTAAGAACTCTGATCAATGCAACAACCAATCATGATTGCAGGAAGTATGTTACCTCCTGACAGACAGATGAGGGATTCAAGGAGCCTACACATTTTTGGACATGGCCAATGTGGAAATTTGTTTTGCTTGTCTATATGTATTTGTTGCAAGAGTTTTCTTTTCTTTCTTTCTTTTTTCAGTTGGGAGGGTGTGGGGAAGAGAAAATAAATTCTGGCTCATGTTTTTAAAGTGAAGTTAAAGTTACATTTAAAAAAAAATGTACTGAGAGCCCATCTGGTCTAACCCATACCTGAGCAGGAAACCATTTTATGACAAGTGGCCCAGCCTCTGTTTAAAGATCTGCAGTGAGCATGAAATCACTACCTCCAGAGTCAGCTCATTTCCCCTTCTGGATAGTTTAACTTCTACCTTTCACTCCCACTTCTGTTTTTCTGGGGCCACGCAGCACCTAACCTGTTTTCCTGGAGCCAACCAGAAATCTAATGGGGGACGTCATTCAATACTTGAAGACAGCTATCATCCCATCTCCACTAGCCTCCGTCTTGTTTTCTCTACTCTGTGACAGTTAAATCAAGCTAGTTTCTTCAAACAGTCCTCAAATTGATCTTGAGGCCCTTCACAATGCTAATTGCTATCCTCTGGACACTCAATTTTATCAATGTTCTTTCTAAAATGCGATGCTCAGAATTGAACACAATACTCCCAGAGTGATATGACTGGAACAGACCATAGCTCAGGTATCGTTTCCCTGGTCCTGGAGGCTATGTCTCTCTGAGTTTCATCTAACATCACATTAGCTCTTTTGGTTGCTACTACACATTATTGATTCATATTGAGCTTTCAGTCTAAATCCCCAGATCTTTTTCAGCTTAAGTGCTATCTAGCTATATCTTAAAGTATTTCTGAAGTTGATTTTTTTTTAACCCAAGCATAGGACTTTATATTTATCTATATTAAATTTCTTGTTAGATTTGGACTAATGTTCTCTAAAGATCTTTTTTGCATAATGACTATCACCAAAAAATATTAGCTATCCCTTTGATCTTTGTGTAATCTACAAAAATGTTAGAATACAGGGCCAAACTCTACTACAGACTGCCTTCCATGTTGATGCCAAACCATTACCAATAACTAACTTCTCTTTGTTTTGGTCATTTATCTTGTTCTGTATTCACCTAACTAACTGTTAAACTTAACAAATAGCCCATCCATCCAAGAGAGACTGTCAGATATATGTAAAACCTTTTGTTCAGAGGCCCTCATGATAAATGTAACATCTTTGTTACAAAGAGAAACAAAAATTTGGATGAACAGCTAAAAACTGAAACAAATGGATTCCTTTGACAAGGCATTGTTAATGATAAAATACACTGACTGAACTTGGGTCACTGGACCTGGGTCCACGTCCCAGCTCTTCCACTGACTAGCTGTACAACATTGGGCCAGTCACTTAAATTCCCTCAGCCTGTTTCCTCATCTACAACGTAGGGATAATAATTCTCATACTATTTATCTCATATACTTATGATGAAAGCTCTTTGTGAACCATAAAACTCTTTATAAATGTAAGCTATTATCATTCCTTAGTTGAGGGCATATGTTGTTAGTGTCTTGATTCTCAGGGAAGCCACACAATCCCAGGCTCCAAAGACTTTGGGCTCTAATTAGAAACTTGATCAAAGCTTTAAGAAACAAGCTGAGAAAGGGAAGCTAAGAAAGGAATACTTTGCATCCATCCAAAGACAAAAAGAATGGCTCATAGGGAAAAATAAATTGTTTATTAAGTTGGGAAAGATAACCAACCCATTTCATATTCTGATTTACGCTATCTTGGTCAAGTCAGCTTTCTTAACCACTCTATTATCCACTTACCCTCATCTACAAAGTTGGAACAGCAGATAACTAGATGTAAGTTAATGCTTGGGGGAGTTATTCGCAGAATTGATACTGGGGCACGTTTTATAGGTGAGACTTTGGTATTGTACTTTGTACTTCATCACCAGCACTCCTGGCATGTTCTTGACCAGTGGTGCCAAATGCAAATAGAAGCAAGGGTCACTGAACTCTACATAATGGTCTGTGTGGGTGCATATTGACTTAGAAAAACATGTATTAATATTAGCCAGTTAAATATTTCCCAATTAAATTTTAATCTGGTTTGGTCCATACTGGGGTATGTTATTGGCTGCATGCCTGACACTTCTGTTTTTAACCATCTCTAATAGGTAAAGTTATTGATTGTCTTCACCCACCACTTTCAGCATGACTTTCTCCTGCTGATGTAATGTCACTAATGTTATCCACTGTATAAAATTCAAACTGCCACCTGACCTTTAGGATTTCTATCAATTGCCTTCTAATTCTACCTGACACCATTCCTAATTTGACATTAACCTCATTTACTATTATTCTCCAAAATGGTGGCTCAGCTCTGGCCAAACAATTTTCTCTTTTACTATCAAAGATATAGATATAGATATGAACACAGATATATGTATGTATGTATATGTATATGCACATGTATGTCTATCTTCTTCGTTTCTTGTCTCTGAGCCTTTGTAAATCAATCGATCAATCCAAAAGCATTTATTATGGATAAATGATCTACTAAATATTTGGGATACAAAGATGAAACAGTCCCTGCCCTTGGGTAGTTTACATTCCATTGGGGAAGAAATATGTATCTGTCAGTCATTTATAAAGCACCTATTACACACACATATGTACTGGATATGTTGGATATATATGTACTAGAGTGTGGAGGGCATACACACACACACACACACACACACACACACACATATATATGTATGTATATATGTACCTACCCACTCCAGTCCATTTGCATCAGTACATATAAGTATATACATGTGTGTCTACACACACACACACACACACACACACACACAAAATAAATACAATATAATTTTGGGAGTGATCGCTAGTAGCCTGAGGGATCAGGAAAGGTTTCTTATAGAAAGTGGCATTTGAGCTAAGCTTTTAAGGAAGCTAGGGAATTCTAAGAGCTTCAAGTTAGGAAGGAGTACATTCCAGGTATGGGAGATAGCTTACACAAAGACATGGAGAGATGCTTGTCCAGAATGCCTTTCCCCAGACCTGGGAGTTGAATCCCTCCTCTGCTACTAACTTCATGACCTAGGGAATGCCCTTTACCTCTCCAGGCTTCAGTTTCCTAATCTGTAAAATGGGGGAGCTGGATTGAATGATCTCTAAATTCTCTTCCACTCATAAATCCTACCAACCCCTCTACCATATTTAAATCACACTGTGTTTGGGAAACATTCTATGACTAATTACTGTACTACAGATTCTAGTCTTTCTCTTCGCTTTTTCTCTGTCTACCTTTCCTCTCCATTGACTGATTTGAACGTCCCCTCATCTTCCTCCTCATGCTGTCAAGCTTAGAAATGGAGAGGAAAGGTAGGGAGAGGAAAAAGCAAAGGAGAAGACTAGAATCTGAATAACCCACACACTGGATGACCACCCCTTGAAGACCACATATTGGCTGCAGTACACTTCCAAGATGATTAAGAAGCTAGAGAGAAATTGTAATTTGCTTCCCTTGCCCCAACCCACAATTCCTCTTCTGCAAAGCTCCTGTCCTGATGGCCTCACTACCATCTCATCCTTGTATGCTTTGGCAGACTCAGGGTGAAAACTGTTCATTAAGGCAACACCTGTAACAGCTGTGGCATCCTAGGTTCTTCTCAAGGCAGACTGCAAATGGGTCTTGAGATTTTTCAGCTAAGCCTGAACCTCCTCTAAAAGAGAAATCAGGCACAGCAGCTAATCTCCCCCATGACATTCCAGCCTCAGCCACTCAGGTAAGGGCACTGGAGAAACCCTGTAGTTTTTCCTTTCAACTTACAAAGTTATTCTCCTCTGCCTGGAAGAGGCCTTTGAACAATTTGATCTTTCTTCCCTTAGCAGTTAGTTTTCTTTTCTCCAAGAAGGTTATTTTTGTAACCCAACTAGAAATAGAAAAGCAATCCATTATAATCAGAACAGATTCCATTTTCAGCTATTAAAAAAATGGTTTTAAAAATCAGTTACCAACTCCTAACATTGGTTTCTGCAATGAATTGAGAGAAGAAAAAAGGATAAGTGTGCAGGGCAGATGTTAAAGTTCTTTATTTAACATTAGAGCTATCATTTGGTTTTCATAAAATGATTTTTCAAAAGCTGTTCTTTGGCTTGGGTGTGAGTTGCATTGCTCTTTAGGAGTCCTGCCAAGGAAACTAACAAAAATTAAACACGTGAAAGTTTTAGCCTAGATTTCATGAGCTCATTTCATCAAATGTAAGTTATTATTGTTACAGTCAGCTGGTTTCAATTACCACCATGTACAAATCTTCAGGACCCCTCTCTTGAGACAACCCACCACCATTTAAAACTCATCACACTAGAACATCAGTGTAAGACATAGCATAACCAATAGGGCTATCCTATGGCATGGACTTCAAGAATCACATTCTATTCTTGTCTCTGGTTTATTTCAAAATCAAAGCTTATTATCTTCAAACCTAAACATCCTTCCCAGATTCTAATAGGACTAAGGTTTAGCAAGTCTCTGTGAGAAAGTAGAGACCTGAGGGAAGGATTCTAGGATGCTGGGGAGGGTAGTGATGGTGGCCTCAGTGGAGAACAAAAGGAATGGCAAGGCAAGTAAACCAAGCAACAATCCTGAATGGATGCATGGTTTTAAATCAAATTTAAAGGTAAAGAGACTTCAGCATGGAGCATGGCTGTCCCCATAGATAGTGTCTGTCATATGTGGCTCACAGAGTGACTAGAAAAGATATTTCTAGCATTTCCTCTTCCTGCCCCTCTCTAGGCAGCTAGGTGGCACAGTGGGTAGAGCACTGAGCCTGGAGTCAAGAAGACTCATCTTCGTGGGTTGAAATCCAGCCTCAGACAGAAACTTTATGATCCTGGGCAAACGAATCAATCCTCTTTGCCTCAGTTTCCTTATCTATCAAATGAACTGGCAAAGGAAATGGCAAATCACTCTAGAATCTTTGCCAAGAAGGGGTCACGAAGAGCTGGACACAAGTGAAAACAGTGATACAACAGAACCCTTCTCCAAGAGGGACTTTGATTGCTGCCAGGAAGGGAGGAAACAGATTGGGGCCAGCAATTAGCCACTCTAGTCTCCTCGGAGAGGAGGAGTAACAGGATAGAATTTTACTTGCCTGCTCCCGATATTATTAGTCTAGGGCAGAGGTGTCAAACACATGACTTACAGGCTTAGTGCAGCCCACATCAGTCCCAAGTACATCCTAAACCAGGTCAAAATGTAATTGGGAACCATTTAACAAAATAAATAAACATACGACAAAACAAAGATATTGTTAATATGTGGTTTTCTAAGTCAATGCATACCAACTGGAATCCTTATGTACTGTCCAGTGGCCCCTGTTTCTATTTGAGTTTGACAGCACTGGTCTAGGTTCAAGTTAAACTTCTGGTTCCACAATGAACACACATAGAAAGTAGCAAATAAATCCTTTTATCCAAGTCAATAGCAAAACAAAAATCAAAGAAAGTATATCCACACACATGCACAGGTCAGAAAATACAGATTGAAATAGTTCTCCCATTGGGAGTTCAACCAATAGAGAGAATTCTAGATCTCGTCCAGGGAGGAAAATTCCCTAATCTCTAGTGTAGCAAGCTGAGAGTAAGGGCATGATCAAAGTTCTACCTGTTGGCTTCTTCCCAAAGTCTTTCTCTCCCTTCAGCAACCTGAAGACAGGTTGGCATCACCCATCTTCTCTTTTGAAGCTGGAAGCCAGATAAGAGTCCAGATCTCTCTTTTATCCTGCTTTCACCAATGCCATCTTGCCTCTTCCTCAGGTGTGAGGCATTCATCTCCACCAGTGATGAGAAAGTCCCATACCAATGGTCTTTGGGGCTCAAGTTACAAGCACATTTTGATAGGAAAAAGGCATTAAATATGAAAAGGCCTGTTGTTTAAGTCTTGACTTTTCCACTTACTGGCTGAATGAGCTTGGTTAATTTTTCTGTGCTCCATTTCCCTCATGTCTAAAACGAGAGTAATAATTATTCCACTGCTCATGTGACAAGATTGTTGAAAGAAAAATGCTTTGTAAACATCAATGTGCTATGGGAAGTTGAATGACCTTACTTACCACTCAGGACAAGAGGGAATTCAATGATAGGTGTGTGTTTAATTACTTATTCTGTGAAGTCAGAGGCAAAGTCAGGGTTTTTTGTTTTTGTTTTTGTTTTCGTTTTATTAATAGGGTCCCTGAAACAGATATGGAGCCCATAAAGTAACTGGAAGTATATAGGACTTTCACCTGAGACTCAGCGTCATCAAATGGCATAATGCCTCAAAATATGCCAGTGTGATTGCAGCCCTGTCTAAAGTTTGGTTTTTATCTTTTTGGTTGGTGTTGAAAATATAACCTTGGGGGATGCCTATTCTAGTAAAGATCCAGCAAAGGAGATTGAGGAGGAACAGCCAGAGAAATAGAAAGAGAACCAAGAGAGAACAGTGTCATTGGAGCCAAGGGAGGAGAAAGTTTCAGGAGGAGGCTTTGATAAGAATATTTCCTAAGTATCTATATTCTTATTCACTGACTCCTTCGGTATTACTTACAAACATGCTGAGTTTTCCCTTGTCTTTTTTTTTAACCTTCACATTATCCTGTCATTTCATTAAGCTATGGTCCTTTGTATCATCTCTCTTTCCTAGCCAAAGTCCTAGAAAAGATTTTCTACCCTCCTTCATCTGCTCACTTAGGATTCATTCCTCAACCTCTTGCATGTTGTTTACCAAGTCCAAACACCTGACGGAAATTAGTCTCTTCAAGGTCACAGGTGATTCATTAATTGATAAATGCAGTATCGTTTTCTCCTTTCATTCTCATCCTTTTTAACTGCTCTGCATTTTTTACATTATCAACCGCATTCTCCTCCTGGATGCTTTTTCTTTCCTTGGCTTCTGTGATATTGCTCTCTCTTGGTTCTCCTCCCAACTGTCTGACTTTTCCACCTCAGTCTCTTTTGCTCAATCACCTTCCTTCTGCCCGCTAAGGACAGACATCCCCAAAGACTCTGTCCTGAGCACTTTTGTCTCTACGTTCTCTACGCAGCCAGTACATTTTGGGGAGAATTCTTTTGGGGCTGTGGGTTGGATGAGGTAACTACTGAGGGTCCTTCTAACTCCAAAAATCTATGATTCTGTGATACTTGTACGTACCATTTATATAAGTAGAATATAATCTCCTTAAAGGCAGGGACATTTTATTTTTTCCTTCAGTACTTCTAGACCTAACACAATGCTTTGCATTTAATACTTGCTTGATAAGTGTTTGCTGAATTAGATTAAAAGATAACTAAAGAATGCCCCCTTTTAAAGGCTTATTATACTCTGGAAAAAATGAAATAGAAAATTTGAAAGGAAAAAAATTCATTGAAAGCTGACATTGTAGTTGAAATTATTTGTGATATAAACACAGAGTTGCTTAAAATAAATAAGACACAAGTTCTAGGGAAGTGCCTGGGACCAATAATGGTAAACAAGCAAGGAACAGCTGCAATTCATTAAAAGTGACAGTATCGACCTTTGCTGAGCTGTGGCCTCAAACACTCGACCATTAGTATGGAAAGAGCAAAGAAAGGGGACCAAGATTTTGAGCGATCCCCAAGGACAGGAGAAAGGTGTGAGAGAACATAAGTATGAGTCCTTCAGATCGGTTTTCCTGTTGAAGATGAGATCAAAGGAAAATCCATGAAGTTGTACAGACTTGCAAGCTGAACTTTCTCTGTGTGGTCACATTTGATTTGAATATTACACAGCATGTAACAGCCTGGTGAAAATACAAGGAGCAGTAATACAGGAACAAAGCTCACCATCCCTGCTAACCCTGCTGGGATGCTTAGAGCCAGCTATGGATGAAAGATTGAAGATCAAAGTGGATAACTTATTTGGATTTCAAAATCATTTCTAAAGATGGAGAGATACCATGAAGTTGACCAATAGAGAGAAGGAAGCACACCTGTCTTTTCAAACCTATGAAAATGGACAATAAATTCCCATTTATGCAGAATCCAAACAAGAACAAAGTTATAATGCTTACTATAGCTATAGCGATAACTGTGTAATTGTTTTGGCTTTTAGCTGAAATCCTATACAGCCAACTTGCTACATTCCAAAGAAGCTGGTGTTTTTCACATGAAACCTAGAGAGGCAACATGGTATAGTGAATAGAGTGCTGCCCTGGGAAATAGTAATATCTCAGCTCAACTCCTTCCCATGGTCACAGAGCTAGTAAGTATCAATCTATTCCTTAACCTTTCCAAGCCTCAGTTTCCTTATCTAGCAAACAGAGAAAATAATATCCTACAGATAACAAAAATTGTTGTGAGGATCAGATGAGATAATGTATGTAAAATGTTTGGGAAACCATCAAGTAGTCTATGAATATAAGTGATTATTATCCAAAGACAAATCACCAACTAAATTATGTTCCTTATAATGTTAGTATCAAGTGTATTTTATTACATTTCTAGTTGAAAATGTAGCAATCTATGTATAGTTTTTATTCTTCTTGTTGTTCAGTCAATTTTTGGTTTTGTCTGATTATTTGTATCTGCATTTGGGGTCTTCTTGTCAAAGATACTAGAGTGGTTTGCCATTTCCTTCTCCAGATCATTCTATAGATGAGGAAACTGAGGCAAACAGGGTTAAGTGACTTGCCCAGGGTCACACAGCTAGTAAGCATCTGACAGCAGATCTGAACTCAGGAAGAGGAGTCTTCCTGACTGCAGGCCCATCACTCTATCTAACACCTTCTAACTGTCCATGTATAGTTTACATAATAATAACAAAAATAATAACAGCAGCTATCATTTATGTAGCATGCACTATGTGTGAGGCACTGCGTTAAACTCTAAACAGTTATCTCATTTGATCCTCACAGCAATCTTGAGAGGGAGGTACTATTACTATCCCCATTTTACAGATGAGGAAACTGAGGCAAACACAGGTTAAGTGACTTGCCCAAGGTCACACAACTGGTATATATCTGAGGCTGGATTTGAACTTCAAATGGACTTGACTCCAGGTCTGGCACTCTATCTACTGTGCCACCTAGCTGCCCCAGGCTTGCATGATAACCATTGGGTAACCAACATTGTAGATTAACCTGAACACTTCACTCCCTATTATGGATGAATGGGAGATTATTTTCAAAACATGTAATTTCTTTTGTATTAGGGGGCCAACAGTAACATACAGTCTTCCCCTTATGAAAACACCATGAAAGGAATACATGGTTGGATGATTTTTTTTAGTTCATCTCTATTTTCAGAAAAAGCAGAAAAATTCCATTTCTATCCTTAAGGAAAAGTTTATGTGCAGATCATAGGATCCCAAATTTAGAAGTGAAAAGACTTTAGGTATTATCTAATCCAACCTCATTTTACAAGTGAGGAAACTAAGGCCCATAGAAATTAAATTACTTTCCCAATATGAAGCAGGAAATGGGCCTGTTTCCATTGCACTTACAAACCAAATCATAGGCAGGTCACAATCTTCCTTGGTGGGGAGCATTTCCATACCAGGTTTTTCCCACATTGACAGAATCATGGATCCTTTGTGTATTTATATGTGCAAGGTACTAAACTGGGAATACAAATGTAGAGAATATATAGAATTTACCTAGAACTTGAGGATTAGTACAGTACTTCCCTAATGACAATTCAGTGTAATAGGCTGTAAAAGCATTATTATCCCCATTGGACAGAATAGGCTGTAAAAGCATTATTATCCCCATTGGACAGATAAGAAAACTAATATGCAGGGAGGGTAAGGAATGTTTAGGCTCCTACAGGGAGAGGGGAAAGGAACAAGCATTTATCAAGTATCTGCCATGTGCCAGACACTGTGCTAAGTATTTGCAAATATTATCTCATTCGATCTTCACAACAACCCTTCGAGGTAGATGCTTGCTATTATTATCCCCATTTTACAAATAAGAAACTCAGGCAGACAGTGGTTAAGTAACTTCTCTAGGATCACACAGCTAGGATGTGAGACTCAATTGGAGGTCAGGTCTTACTTAAGCCAGAACCAGCATTCTAACCATTGTGCTACTAGCTGATTCTGACAGCTAGAAAGGATCCCAGCTGGGACTCACACACAGTTTTTCTGACTCTAAGGTCAGTGAGTTTTCTACCACTCTATGCTAATTAACCAGTAGAATGGCATCATACTACTGTAGGATGTAGGGGGAAAAAAGTGCCTATAGAAATCAGAGGCTCTGGGTTCAAATCCCCCCTCTGATGTCTACTACTTGTACTTTATTGGGCAAATCGCTTAATCTCTCTGGGCCTCAGTTCACCCATATATAAAATAAGGGGATTGGGCAAGATGGTTTCTCAGGCCTCTTCCAGCTCTAAATCTACGATTCTTTACCAGACACAGACTTGGTTTATAAGTGCTATAGAGATGAACTTAGACCTGCTTCATACTGGGAAAATCACTTAAGTGCTATGGGCCTCACTTTCCTCACCTGTAAAATGAGAAGGTTGGACTTAGATAATCCCTGTTTTCCAGGAGTTTGAAATCCAGGCTGCCCTTTATAAGTTATATTTTTACTGTGGGTCAAAATGAATACATTTCAAAATCATAAACATTGTGAACTCAGGGTTAATTGCAATAAAGAAGGGGGAAGGGAAGCATACATTTTTAAAGGAGGAGATGATGAGTCTTATGGAAACGACTTTGGATTTCAGATGCAGACAAAAGAAGCTGGTCTCTCTAGAGATAAGAATTAAAACAGAGAGAAATGTGAATGAGAATGTCTTCTAAATAAGTCATTGCAGTTCCATTATGAATGATCTCTCATTTTGATTATTCGCTTTGAATTCAGTGGAGAAGGGCAGACTTTCATAGTCTTGTGTACACCATTCTTTATCATGTGGGAGACATCTGCATTACCATTTGTGAATCCTATGACTTTTGTTGTTGTTATTGTTGAGTCATTTCAGTCATGTCTGACTTACTGTGACCCCATTTGGGGTTTTCTTGGCAAAGATGCTGGAGTGGTTTGCCATTTCCTTCTCCAGCTCATTTTACGGATGAGGAAATGAGGCAAACAGAGTTAAGTGACTGGCCCAGGGTCATATAGCTAGTAAGTGTCTGAGGGCTAGTAAGTGTCTGATTTGAACTCAGGTCTTCCTGACTCAGGTCCAGTGCTCTATCCACTGCACTACCTAGCTGCCCAATCCTATGGCTACTGTACTTTATTATGATCATATTTGTGTTGGCTTTTGCATGTGTGGTGTATGTATGTGGAGGGTGGGGTAAGGTGGGGAGAACAGAATAATGCAACAATCACAATATAGTCAAGAAAAAGGGGATCAGACTCCATGGTCTCTAAATTCTTTGCCACCCTAGACATTCTACAGCTCTATGATTCCATCTTCTTAAGCCATTAGGAAGAATGCAATTTCCCATGGATGCAGAGTTATTAGTGGTAGTTAAGCACATTGACATAATGAGTTAAATAGGCTTTTGTGGGTTAGCTTGGGGACTCAACCACTATTTAAAACATCACTTCTATGGGAAAATGTTTCCAGATTCTAAAGAACCAACTTTTAAAATTCACATTATTTTAGCAACCCTACCAATAGGGTGGGGTTGCTGGGGAGATAAAACATACACAGTAAACAAGTAAAGAACAATACAAGATCATGTAATTAAATATTAAGTTGCAAGAAGTTGTCCTCTTAGGTGGATTCTATAACATTTTCTCAAGTATAAAGAGAAGGAAAAACCCAGTAGAACACAAGCCATCTATATGCTGGACGCTAACTTCAATATTGTACTTTTGGTCATAGTTTTCTTTTTACACAATTATAAATGGCAACCAGGAAACCCATTCCTCCAGTTCATGCTTGTTTCTTCTAATAGCCTTAGTCTCTTATGAGACTAAGAAGGAAATAGTTACGGCATTTTAAAGTCACAGAAGAAATTAAAGTCATTATCAAAATGCTACCTTCTTCAGTGATCCTTTCCTTTCCCCCAAGAATAAGAGGGTAATGGCTTATGTCTACTCTCTACCCCTCCCCTTGGACCTCACATAGCACTTTGTACCTTCTGGTGCTCTTAGGTATCATTTTGTACTGTAATGATCTCTGGCAATTTGGTCTATTGACTAGAAAACTAAGCCTGGAAGCCACAAAGATCTGGATTCAAGTCTTCCATCTTTGTTGGTTCTGTGATCCTGGGCAAGTCACTAACTCCTCTATGCTGTAGGCAACTCCTTAAGATTGTAAATTGCAGAAAAGTTGCTGACCTACATTCACAGAACAAATTTCCTCACTGAGGCAGAAGTTCTCTAACCAGGGAAATCATGGGTCCAGTCCCTCTCCCTATAATTATCTCAGTATGAGTCACACCCTCCTCACCCCCCAGATTGTACGCTCCATAAGTGCAGAAACTCTGTCTGATTTTCTCTTTCTGATTTTCTTCCCTGCTTAGCACGGTTCTCTGCATTCAGTGAGGACTTAACCAATTCTTGCTGAATGCATTTGTTGAATGGATGAGAAAAGGAAATGGATGCAAAATGAGAGAAGATCATTATATCTAAGTGCAGTAATAAGGATTTGACACTGTGGAGGAGTGGGAGGAGAGCTGGGTTTGGAATCAGTTAGGGTCCAAAAATTAGCTAGGTTTGGTGTGACCTTGAGCTGTGGGTCACCTTGTCTGTGGGTAAGGCTTCAGCAGCCTCCCCAGCCTCTTCAGTGAAGAAGCCTGAGGAAAGCTCAAGTCCCCTGAGTCAGTCTGTCAAAATAAGAGAGTCAGGAATGGCATTTTCTCACCTGTGCAGAATTAGAGCCACATGCCCAATTCTACCCCCACTGGACCTGTTTTCATCCTTCCCAACTACCCTTCTTATGGTAAGTATTTCCTTCTTAATAAAGTTGGTCTGCATCACCGTCTCTCTACTGCCTCTGCCTCGTTGTAATGTTCCATGTTTCCCTGTACAGAACCTTGGAATCCCAGACCATAGTCAACCTGGGCCACAGTCTACCCACCACTCCTAGCTGGCACGCATTTTACTCATTTAGGAAAGGTGAGGATTAGACTAGATGGTTCCTAAGGTATCTTCTGGCTAAAAAGTCAATGATCCTAAGACCTTCTGAAACAGTCTACATCAAATGGGCCTTACTAGGTGGTACAATGGATAGACTGCTGGGCCTAGAGTCAGGAAGACCTGAGTTCAAATCCAGTGTCAAACTCTTACTAGCTGTGTGACCCTGGGCAAGTCATTAAAGTCTCTCTGCCTCAGTTTCCTCAAGTGTAAAATGAGGATAATAATAGCACCTACTTCCCAGAGTTGTTACCAGGACCAAATGAGATGATATTTGTAAAGCACTTAGCGTAGTGCCTGGCACATAGTAGGCATTTAATAAAAATGTGTTTTTTCCTTTCCTTTCCCCCTTTATATCCATTTAAATTCAGTGCCCTGGTTTTTGGGGAAGAGAGACACATCAATGCCCTGTTGGCAGAGCTATGAATTGGTTTAGCCATTCTGGAGAGCAACTTAGAAATATGTTCAAAAAACAAAATTCACTAAACTTTGTCTTTGACCTTTGACCTAGCAATCTGGACCTTGATGACTCAGGAAGAATGAGAATGACTTTGCGCAACTCTGCCTCACTTAAATCCAATTCACAAGAATCTAAGACATCACCCATGATGTCCTCTTCAAAAATAACTCCACTACCAAGCTTATACCCACAAAAAGATCAAAGAAAATTGAAAAGGGCCCATGTATACAAAAATATTTATTGCAGCTCTTTTTATAGCAGCAAAAATCTAGAAACCAGGGGGATAGCTAGCTATTGGAGAATGGCTCAGCATTATATAAATATAATGTATTACTGTGCCATAAAAAATGACAAAATGGACGGGTTCAGAGGAAACTAGGGAAGACCTTTATGACCCAGTGCCAAGTGAAGTGAGCAGAACCAGGTGAACAATTCATGCAAGAATAATTTATAAGGGGAAATAACTTTGAAAGACTTTATTACTCTGATATAATGACAAATCTTGATTCCAAAGACTTGAAAACAAAATACGCTCCTCACCTTCTGATGGAATAGTGATGGACTTAAATCACAGAACGGATTTAAAACGGAAATGTATAAGCCATGGGATTTTTGGATATAGTCACTGTGTGGATTCATTTTGCTTGACTTTGTATACGTTATTATAAATGACTGTGAATCATGGAACACCATTATTCCAGAAGAGGCAGATAAGGGAAGGATATCACGTATAGGTGATGGTTTGCATATGGGAAGTGGTAGAAAAGACATCATTAAGGACATGGAATACCAAAGCAAGAGGAGGCCAGTCATGCATGAGGTGAGAGGCAAAAGATTGGATGGACTACCATTCACTTCATGTTGTAATCTAGGCAACTATTTTCAGCAGCTTTTTTAAAAAAAATTTCAGTGTGGATGGTTAAGCCAATATCCTTCAAAAGACTATTGATTTCATTGGGGAATCTCATGTTTGTAGTCCAATATCATCTAGGCATAGGAGCATTTGCAGAATGTTGCCATACAGGAAGCCTCTTTCTGTACTCTGCTGGACATCCTTCATGACAATGATGAACTGCTCAGAGGAGCAGATATCTCCCTGTTGGATGTCTTCTTGATGTCGGTACTCAATGCACCATTAAAATTATCTCAGTGACTGTTTTTGTCATAAAATCCTTTAAGATTTTAACACTTTCTAAACATCTTGTTTGAGGAGAGCTTTTAAGGCTATTTTTTTTTTATTCTATCAGTTTAAATGCTTTTGAAAGAGTAAACAATAAACATAACTGGATCATATATTCTCTACACTTCTCAGACAGTTGTATGACTATGAAGATATAGTCTGCTCCCCCAAATCACTTGGGAAAGCCTGTCTGTTCACTTCTCATGTCTCCATCAAGGATACCTTCAGTGTGGGCAAAGACTATTCTTATGAAGATTTTTTTAGGGTTTAAAAAATATATCCATGGAATAACAGTTGTTAGTGTCTTTTCAGTTACTATCTTGGGTATAATAGTACCATCTGTGATTTTTTTTCTATTCTTTCGAACTCTTCCTTTCTTTGAAAACAAATTCTTAGGTGCTTTTAAATTTTATCCTCCCCCCCCAAAAAAACCCAAACATTTCTTCTTATGCATTTCGTTGAGTCCACCTGGCTCTTCTTGACTTCATCATCTTCAATGTTGTTTTTATTTCTTCATATACTGCATCAGACACCAAGGTGGTAGATTCCAAAAGTGATAGTTTCACTTTTGTCACTGATGAAAATAGATCATTATAGAAAATGCCAGCAGATCTGTTGTATTTCATGTCTTCTTGTTTTCCTTACTGTTTCATCTATAAATATACTTAGTAAGATCTGACTTAGCTGAATCTCACAGCAAGTTATTTGTAGGCTTGTTTTTCCTTCAGTTGCTTTTTTAAAAAAATTATATAAGATGATACTACTTATTATTTTGAAAATGATCTTACACTCTTAAACTATGACATCTTTGATGTAATTTTTTTTTCTTGTCAAAAAGATCTGAGCTCTTATTTGCTGGCTGAGGTAATTCCTGGATTTTTTCAGCCTCCACATTTTGGTAAAATGTTTTGCATTAATTTTAAATTCTCTAAGAAATGATGATAACAGTTAACATCTTTAACCTTCGAACATTTCCAAATTTCAAAGTTCACGGTTTATTTAACCAAGGCCAGTTGGAGTTGCTGAAATCATATGCAATGTTTTCTTCAAATCTTTGGCTCTTCTAACTTAATATTGATTTTGATCTTGGCTCTGACTAATCCATGGCTTGACTGTACAGAGATAGCTGACATGTCATTTTGAAACAGTAACCACAATAAATTCCTCCATTTCTCTAGTCAACATTACAAGCGTGTTCCAAAAGCTTTTTTGAAAATCAATCCATTTGGTAGAAGTTTTGATTAACATCCCAGCATGAAGGTCACAAATACCTTTGTCCTAACATCAAATTATATACTTAAAGTCATGCTTTGTCTAAAAAAAGGTTTGATTGTAGGGTTCATGGTTAGCGTGAAAGGAGGAGACAGAAATGGAAGAGAATGAAAATTTTTGAAATCTGCAGCAAAGTTCCTCCAAATTAAAGATGATTTAGCTTTTCAGAAGTATTCTTGGAAGGGTTAATCACTTTATAATCTCTTTAAGAGGGGCATTTTTTGTTTGCTTGAATTTCTAGATTAATTGAATGACATAATGAGCTTTATAAAGTTGAAAGCCACAATACCTCATACTGTTTCTCAAATATCTTCTAGTTGCAACTAAGTTCTCATGTCCTTCATATCCACAACAGCCATGCACTTAACTTGTATTTTAGTGGTCAGTGGGTTGGGTTTTTTTATTTGTTTGCTTTTTACTAAAGTCATGTATTGAGGAATATGAAAAACTCAGTAAATGGGATGCACAGTAAAACTTTAATTAATCTGAATTTGACTAACCAGTAGCCTCAACTAACCAAATTCTCCTCCTTCCCACCCTCTGCCCCTCCCTCACAATATACTCAGCATTTCACTCCTAAGAGAAAGTGGAAAATTCACAAATAGAGACTATCAGGGGCTTAATAAAATATAAACAAAATAACAAAACTCATAGCATATGTTTTGTCAGTCAGTCCAGCATTTTTTAAAGTGATTTCTGTATGTCAGACCCTATGCTAAGTGATGAGAACACAAAGAAAAGCAAAAACAGCCCATGGCCTCCAGTAAATCACATTCTACTGGGGGGAGGGAACAAATGTGAAAATCACTGGCTACATATAAGGTGTACACAGAGTAGATGAAAGGTAGTCTCAGAGAGGAAAGCATTAGCAGCTTGGGGGGGAGAGAGAAGGGACAGGCTAGAAAGGCCTCCTGCAGAAGGTGGCATTTGAACTACACCTTGAATGAAGCCTGGGAAGCTTAAAGAGGCAGAAGTAAAGACAGAGAGCTTTCTGGGCTTAGGGGACAGCCAATACAAAGGTGTGGAAGTAGGAGACGGGCTATTGTGTTTGAAGAGTGTGTGGGAAGGAGTCAAGTATAAGAAGGGAAAGGTAGGGAGGGACCAGGTAATGAAGAGTTTCAACTGCCACGTTGTTGTTCAATCATGTCCAGCTCTTCATGACCCTGTGGGCCATACTCTTCCTGGGATTTTCTTGGCAAAGATACTGGAGTGGTTTGCCATTTCCTTCTCCACTGATTAAGGCAAAGAGAAGTTAAGTGACTTGCCCAGGGTCACACAGCCACATTTGAAATCAGGTCTTCTTGACTCCAGGCCCAGCATTCTATCCACTGAGCCATCTAGCTGCCTCTTGAGATGCCATACAGAGGAGTTTATATTTGATCCTGAAGGCAACAGGGAGCCACTAAAGCTTGTGGGGCAGGGGGATGACCTGGCCTGGGATGCACTTTTGAAAAATCTAGGATTGATATTCAGTTGGCCCAAATGCATACACAGTCTTTACCTATTCTCACAGTTCTAGATAATAAGAACTGTGCTACAAAATGACAGTCCTGAGAGAACTTGAGATCCTAAATCATCAAAGACAAATTAAATCATGTTACACATACAGTCATTTCTAAGGAAGGAAAGTCAAAAGATGCTTTCTTAAAAAGATTTTTAATAAGACTAAGTCAGACTAACTAGAATACCCCATTCCCTGAATATTAGTATTCTGGCTAATTGCAGTTTCATGGCACATTAGCATTTATACCTAAAATGTTTCTTCTGAGTATTTGTTCTTGTATGTTTTCAGTAACATTGAAGGTAAACTGGGTAGAGTAAGGGACTGTGAAAGAAAGAAAACATTTAAGGACCGTTTAGATGCATTAATTGCATTTTTGTACATGGGAAGTAAGATTACAAAATGACAAGAGGTTTGGATTGTTTGGGTTTGTTTGTTTGTTTGTTTTTTTTGAAACAAATATTGTAGAATACATATATCCAAATGAATACAGTGAGATAATAAAGTAATGAGGCAAGTCTTTTAGCAAACATATAAGAATCTGAAATATGGTAGAAGCAATGGAAAACAGTGAAAAGAATCCTAGGTTTGGAAACAGAAAACCTGGATTTAGTTCCTGGCTCTGCCTTCTACTGCCTGTATGACCTCTAGTAAGTCACCTACCTGCTCTGGGCCCCCATTTCCTCATCTGTAAAATGATGGAGCTAGTCAAGATGACCTCTAAGGTCTCTCCTAATTTTAAACCCATAATCTGTGGATGATCTCAGGAAGGCTGCCCTCCAGAGGAATCATTTTGAAAGACCAGATACATCATAATATACTTGTCCCAATGTTCCACTGCCTGTTTTTAGGGAAGAGAAATAAGGTGGTGTGATTACAAAAGGATTCGTAATAGACACAAATGATGTGATTTGGACTAAACCACAAAACTCCCTGGGCCTCATCTCTCTGAGCTACAGAAAGGGAGATTGGACTACATGGCCTCAAAGGCCTCTGCCAGTACAAAAATTTTGACCTGGTCAGCTAAGGTTTCAGCCTTGACCAAATGAGACCCTATGCATGTATGATGTGAAGATGCATATACTTCCCATGTGGATGGCTATTTCTTGTGACTGTTTTCAGTAGAAAGCTTTGGTTCAACTTTAAATGATTTGAGAAAGGATTAAAAGTAATTAATGCCAAGTGACCACCTTCTCCTCTACTCTCTCCCTTTCCCAAGACTAGAAGCTCCTAGTCTAATGAAAAATTTCTGAAAGGACTATTATATCCAATTGTCTCAATTATGCAAAGAGCATAGACATTTTTAGCAGGGGAGGGGTTGAGGAAACACTTCAGAGGGAAAAGCTTAGCTAGTTCCCACCCCTGTCTTCCTGACTGCCCAGTGTTCTTACAGTGATTTGGAGTCCTGATTTGGGGGTGGGGAGGGGATAGAGGAGGAATGGGAGATTTAGCAAATTGGAGATTTAGGCACCATCAGAGTGGATTTGTCTGTGCCTCCTTCCACCAGGAGATGTAAATGCCTGCTGGGCTGGGAGATAGGTCATAAGACTTCTGAAGGATTACCTTCAAAAGGAGTCATGAGGTCCAACTGAACAAAGGAGAGGCTCACATGCTTGTCATATGAAATTCTCTTCTTAAAAGGGGGGAGACCTCATGTCCTTAGGGATTTTTCACGGGCCTCAGCTGGGAGGAGGAAGATGAGAGCAGAATTTCTGAGCAGGGGAATGAAAGATGGGGCAAGGGCCCAGAGCACAACAGCCTTCCCATGCAAGTTAGCTGTCTCCACCAACTTTAAAAAAACAAACTTTCCAGCCCCAACCAGGTAAGATTTTTCATGCTGTTGAAAACTTTTCATTTGGTAACTGTTACTCTGGTTTTCTCTAATCTCTTTACTCGCTAATGCTTCTCTAGCTTGTGCAGACAATTTGTAACACTAAGCCACCTCCAAAATCCTTTGAAAAATTCAATAGGCGGAGGCAGTTAGGTGGGGCAGTGGATAGAGCACCAGCCCTGAAGTCAGGAGGACCTGAGTTCAAAACCGGCCTCAGACCACAAACACTTGACATTTACTAGCTGTGTGACCCTGGGCAAATCACTTAACCCCAACTGCCTAAAAAAAAAAAAAAAAAATTATAAAAAAAAATGCAATTGGTGACAATCTACAATGACTAATTGGGTTTGTCCACAGTGGGTGGTGAACAAGGGATGGCTAACGCTCCAGGACCAAAATGAATTTTTCGAAATGAGTTACTATATCAGTCTATTTTGCCTAGATATCAGATAAGGGGCAGTTGTGGCTGGTTGATAAAGAGGGGGTTCAAGTCCTGTCTGTGACACATACTGGGTATATGACCCTGAGTGAGTCATTTAACTTCTCAGTGCTCTCAGCCAACTCTACAAATTTCACAGCTGGTACAACTCTGAATTAGTTGAGGAGATTTCCTATACCTATGAAATCACAGAGGAAGGAAGGAAGGAAGGAAGGAAGGAAGGAAGAAGAGAGAAAGAGATAGGGGAAAGGAGAAAGAGATGGAGATGGAGGGAGAGAAGAATGGAAAGGGAAAAGGAGAGAGAAAGAGAGAAGTAGACAAGGAAGGAAAATCAAAATCCAATTTTCCTCTCAGACTAACTTTTCCTTTATGACTGTCACTTCACAAATCACACAGACAATTACTGTTTTTAAGTGTAACACATTAATTAGCTAGGGAGCTTTAACTTTTTAGTTTATAAAAGGTTCATTTTCTTCGTGAACTTTATTGTTCCTAAATAAGGGTCAATGCTATATGCGGTAGGCAGAGTTCTTCTTACCCAAAGGCCAAGTACTTAAAATTCCTTCTTAACTGATCAGCCTTGGTAGTATACCTCATCTCAGATGCCTTCAGCTCCAGTGTCACGAAGAGATGGTGCCAGAGAGGGCCCCCTGACCCAAAGCCCCAACCTTGCTGTTGGTCATTCTATCATTGTTGCATCATCTCTGTTGGTGAGAGCAGAAAAGGGATATGAAGGTAAAAAACCTATGAATCTGGAATTAGTGGACCTGGGTTCAAATTCTCACTCTATTACAACTTGTGTGACATTAACCTTCCTGATCTTTATTTACTTCAACTATAAAATAAGAAGGTTGTACTAGATAACACTTCTAGCTCTAAAACTGTTGTTCCTGTGATCTTGACAGCTTCTCTGAGCCTCCTTCCAAAATAAATTATATCTGATGAGGGGTCTGGTCTTGACTCCTCATCTGCTAAAAACTGAGTTGATAATGTTTTGAGGAGAATGGGTTACCACGGGTAATAGAAATAAAAAAAGGTTCAGTAGATAGTGCCTTTTGCTGATCATGGGAGGAATGATCTATTATATTGTATACAAAGACAAATAATAATAATAATAAATGAAAATAAACCAGAAACCAAGGGAAATGTTTAACTATGAAAAACTCAATAGATATTTATCAGACACTCACCACAAACAGCTTCCTCAGATGATGGCTAATTTTACCAAGCATATCTGCCACAATATTTAAGTGGGGACAGATAGCAAGGAAGGGCTGGTGTATCTTGGGTAACCGATCTCTATGTCTGTGATAGTGGCAGCATATTATAGTGAGTAGACAACCAGGCCTGGAGTCAGAAAAGACTTAGGTTCAAATCAAATCTGCCTCTGACATCCACTATGTGGCCCTGGGCAGGTCACTTAAATTCTGTCTATTTCAAGCAACTCCCTAGGATTTATCTACTAAATGATAGAGCAGCTTGAAATCTGTACTGGTGGAGGGATTTCTCATACTGGGAATTCCTCATGCTGTCCGAAATAGTGTATTTTTTGTATATATATGTATCTTCACATGTGATGGTGAAAAATCACTAGAAAGAGTTGAGTACAAAAGAGAAAATTGAGTCTGGGGTGCAGTTTAGGATTCTAGTTGTTTGATCTTGGGTCTTTTTCCCCTTTTACTATCATTATTGTGAGAGCAGGTATTTGCAGGTATCTGCACCAGTCTAGAGCCATGGCTTACGTTGCTCCAGGCCTCACACAGACTGTGCATCAGCAATGGAGGGAGTAGATGACATTGAACTTTATGTTCAATTGATGCCCTATCTGAATTGTGCCTGTCAAGCTTACTCTCAGTCTCCCATCATCCAGAAAGGGTCTCTAGCAATAGTACTCACAGTTAAGCATAGAGTGTGGATTAGTCATATCAACAGAACCTTGAGGGAAGGAGGATTTCCATGGGCATCATCCTGAGGAGAAAGGAAAGGGCTAATCAGAATGCTTGTCCAGAGAGCACCAGCACACCTTGCCTACATAGACATGATTAACAGCTTAGTCTTAAGTGAACACTAGCAGAAATTGTCAGGACTAAGACAAATAAGGTGAAAAGGAAGGGAAAGAAATGACTCCCAAAAACTTGTTAAAGGCCACAGGGTAAGAAAGTAAAAGCTTAATTTGGGTACCATATAATTTTGTCAAAGGCTAATCCTGTCCTTATAAATATTTCTACAGAGAGGGAGAGTGTGTGTGTGTGTGTGTGTGTGTGTGTGTGTGTGTATTGGGGGTAGACACACAGATGATAGATCAACTATTTGTTAAGGGGATCACTATGTGCTGAAGGAAAAAAGGGTAAATTAACTGTGTAGACTTTAATAGCAGCATGAGGACTTTGGAAAGGCTTGAGTTTATTTAATATAATTCATTACACATAAAGTTACAAACTATCCTATAATTGTTTTAAACATAAGGAAGTTAGTAATTAACCTTTAGTATAAAGTAATTAAGCACCCTTCATAGTGGATTTTGGAGAAAGTCAAATTTAAATGGAAACCTTTTTATATCTTTGCTGTGATTGTTTTATGTTTGAATTGTTTGGCTTCTAGGTGATAATTAGCAATGTTTTATTTGATTCTGCTCCTTACAGTCTCATTTATTGTTTTGCTATTTGGCTGAAAAGTAGATGAAGTAGAAGGTAACTCAGACACCTTCAAGGTTGCTCATGCTGAAAGGAATCTTCCTTCTGAATAAAGTAAAAATGACAAATCAAACTCCTTGGCTATATGAATTTCCTTTTCCTGGATATTATTTCAGACCATTCTTATTGTTCTCTGTTGACGAAATTTAACAAAGATTGTCTTGTAAGATTATTTTGTTGTTGTTTTGTCCTCAATTTTAGAGTTAGGAAAATGGGATCTCATATATCCATACAATTCTATAAGAAAACAATCACAAACATTCCTAGGCTACTGCGTCCCAAAAGTTAACTGAACATGAAACCCTATCTTTTTAATTTTGTCCAACCGACCGAGGAAGCAGCAGACACAGTGATCGTATACTATATTATACTAAGCTCACTATCCAATCAATACCTGTCAAATTATTCATTTTTGAGCTTTAAAATTGGACACAGCAAGTGGTAAATTTCTTGCCACCTGAGCTGGTTAGCATTAGTGGCCCTGCAGTCAGGGTTCCAGGAAATTGATCATTTTGTCATAGATGTGCATAGCATAAAGAGCACTTTTCTCAGGCTAGGGAGAAGCAAATGAAAAGACACTCATTTGTTTTCACTTGCTACCCAAGTAGAAGAGAGTAATTTGTAATGCCAGTGATAACTTTTAATAAAAACAGCCCTGTCAAACTATATGGACTAAATTTATCTTTAACAGGGGTTCTTAATTTGGAGTGTATGAACTTTTAATATATATATACGTATATGTATAGATAGATAGATAACTATTTCAATCAAATTGGTTTACTTTGTGATAATATATATTTTACTTTATTAATTTAAAAACCTTTTGAGAAGGGGCTCATAGCCTTCACCAGATTGCCAAAGGGGCCTTGATGAAAAAAAAAGTTAAGAAAACTTGTTCTACTCAAAATTTTGAAAAAATGAATGTTAAAATTGTCTTTACATATAATTGGAAAAAATGATATACTATTAAAAAAATAAAACCACATATTAACATTAAGAAGAAAAGGAAAGAAAACTTGTTCTATAGTGTGCCCTGTTCTCCATATGCCTTGAACCCTCTCACTGATCCCTGGATGCCCATGGGCCATCACTTTGGTTCTCTTCCTGGACCTGTCATTCCCAGAAATGCTCTGTGCACTAGATTAGTGTTTCCCAACTGATCTACAGGAAATTCTACCAATCTGCAAAATGTTTGCTTCTAAAGGCCCAGTCTTCTTAAAACCTCTGTACTTAAATTAATGCCTCCATCTCTGTTTCTACTGAATTCTCCTTGTTTACTGTTTTGTCCACTTCTGTTTTCCTCCTTCCTGATTCCTAGTCTCTGATACCTAATCCTAACTTCCTAAGCTTTCAAGAATGGAGTGATGAGATTGTAAGTGTCAAAAGACCTGCCTTAGAAAATTTAGATATTTAACCATCTGCCATACTGTGTTTTGATGAGATCCTTTATATACATGTATATTATAAAAAAGAAGATAGGCTAATCATGTGGTGAGTACAAAGGCTAACTGATGAGGAGCCAGAATGCTACACTTGTGCCCTTATCATGTCAAGAGAAAGCAAGGAAGGCCACCAGACACTGGGTGGACCCCCTGCAATATACTTATGGAAGGATATGGACAAGAGTGGTATATGACAAAACTTATATAATTTTACCAGTGGAAATAACATTAAAGAAGAGGCATTATCTTCTGTTTTTCCACTACACCCTAATGACCATGGGCTGTTTCCATCTGACTTGTGGCTCAAGCTTTCCATAGATGTTGTCTCCCCCTCTGGAATGTGAGCTCTTTGAAAGCAAGGATTGTATTACTTTTCTATTTGTATCCCCAGGGCTTGTCAGGTACAGTGCTTGGCAAACAGTAAGTGCTCAATGAATGCCTCCACTCGTTCATTCATTCATTCATGACAGACATGATGAGCTCACTGGGATCCACATTACTGGAAGGATTCTCACATCAGTGAGAACCATTGGAGTTTTTGGAATATTTAATACTTGAGTATTACTATCTTCAATATTGCTCTAAATCCCTTCTTTCCCCATCATAACTTATCTGTTCTGTGGTCTTTTGCTTCAGGGCTTTGTATGACAGGGAATAGTTAATACATTAAACTCTGCTCAGATAATAGTGAAAATGATAAGCTCCTTTAGAAGATGGACTTTTTTTCATTTTTGTCTATGTATCCCTAGGACCGAGTACCATGCCCTTCACACTATAGGTACTTGAAAATGCTTATTGGATTAAATTTAATTGAAAGAATCTTGACCTAGGAGCCAGAGGATTGGGATTCTCATCCAAGCTTCAATACTTACTGCTTTTAAGCAAGTCAATTAACTTCTCTGAGACTCAGTTTCTTCATCTGTAAACGAGAATAATTGATAGTTGGCTTACCTACTTCATAGGGTTATTGAAAAGAAATACAAATTTGAGCTGCTATTGCTATGAGTCATAGTAAATTGATATGTACCTCTTAGCAGGTAACCTATTCACATTTTAATGGAGACTTTCTAAAGATGGTTCCTTAACCCAAAGCCATAATTCCAATGTTGCTATTTTAGGTGGGATGGCAGGTTTGGAAGAGAAATATTTTTGGTCAAGGAAGTCTTTACACATCTTTCAAATCACAACATTAGGTGGACACCAGCATTGCCTTCAAGTTTTCCTTAAGTATCAAGTGAAATAACATTCATACACTTAAACTAATTTTAAAAAAATAGCCCAATACACGATTAGCCAAAAATACTGATAATATTCTATTGCTATAAACTATAGGCCATACTTCCTCTAATCTGGTTTACATAAAATTTGAATGAGGCCTATAATTGCATCCAGTATCATAGAGGATTTCCCCAGAAGGAACAGCAACAACAGAAGCAGTAGCAATAGCTTCCTTACCATCCAGAACCTATGCCAGAGGAGATTGTGCTAGGTTCCTCTACTACTGGTGCTTCAAGATAAGATAGTAATATCTCTTCTGCTTAATGGCCAGCCTGCATCCATGCCTAGAGTCTCTCGCTTACACCTGTAGGGTTTTTGATGTTAAAAAGAAAAAGGTAGTAAAGGGAAGGCACTGAGTAGGGAATGAGAATTGAAGAAAATGGGGCACCCAAAATGGTGGGAGGAAAGGAAAGCACAGCAGTGGAGGGATACTTCGCTGGTGTCCCAATTTTTTCCTGGATCTGGTCCTCGGACTAGCTAGTACTTGGCTCCTACCTGACTTGAAAGGTGCTCATTCATCCAGACTGCTAGGAAATCAACTCATTGCCCTTAGACAGCTTAATAGGGCCTTTTTGGAAATGGTGCTTTTGGCAACCAGCTTTTCCTAACCGTGCCAGTTGGAGGATATACTCAGAATTGCTTCAAAGATGGTGGGACTTTGCAGAAAAGCAGCTAAACTACCTGCTGGTGGAAGCATTTTAAAGAGGAGAAGGAGTGCAAAGGTTAATCTATTGGTTAGATTCCATAGAATCTTTGCTAAAGCCTTCCTTTAGAAAATAAACAGGAGAAGAATAAGCCTGTACAACAGAATATATCTATTTAGGGAGATTTTTCTAATCAGCCATGTTGTCTATATGATGGAAGTTGCATAAGATTACACATATGATAGGTTAAATGGCCCGAGATATTCATGTCAGTAGATACTTCCAGAAGATTTAAAACTGGAAGAGATCTAAGAGATCATGGAGTTGATTTCCCTCAATTAAAGCCCAGAAAGATTTAAATGACTTGTCCAAGGAAACAGGAGTAGTAATTAAAAGCAGTAGGATTTGAACTCAGTTTCTCTGATTACAAGCCCAGTGCAATTTCTTCCATATCACATTTATATTTTAAATAAAATATAGAAGCTTCACACTTGTAGTTTTGTTCACCTTAAATATGATAACTGCAGTGTCATTAAATACTAGAAATCACATTGTTCAGTCAACGGCAAAAATGGTTAAGTAGGAAATTTGTTTTCTGAGACCTTTCTTTTCCTTTTCATTGCCATCCCTATCACTTGTGGTCAGTGCTGTGACTGTCTAAGAAACCAATGTCACTAGCTTCTCCCAGGACTACCCCTTAGGAACACCTAGTGTTTCCTATCCCTGCTATCAACACAAGGTTAAAAACCAACCAATCCTTTGTCCCGTTCTTCCAAGGTCTATCTAGAAAACCGGCTAATCTTATGTCCTAATAAATGCGTAGGTGTTAATGACTGTTACGGCAGCCCAGTTTACATTGGCATGTGGATAGCCACTTCACTGCCAGAAGAGAGACTATTTGTTGTAGTAGAAAGGGCACCAGTTTGAAATCAGAATACTTGGCTTTGAATCTCACCCTCTTACTGATTAGTTATATGATCCTGGGCAAGGTGCTTCTCCTCTCTAAACCTCATTATCATTATCTAATTTTAGACCAGAACTGTTGTTTCATTGCTATGGTGAATTCCCAGGGAGGAAACTCCCTCTATCAATGCAAATTGCCCACTTCCACTTAAACATACCATCTTTAATAGCCACCAGGGACATTGAGAGGTTAAATGACTTTCTCAGGGTCACTCAGCAGTATGTGTCAGTGACAGGACCGTAAATGATGGTAACTCTCCTCCCCACTTCACAGGATGATAGGAAGGATCAAGTGATCTCTATGTTGTTGTTTTGAAAAGAACTGGATGTAATGGTAGGCATTTCAGTGGCTACTGCAGACAGTGGGACCACCCCTCATATTACTCCATTTATGCTAGACCAGTACCAATTTCAGTTCTCTGCTTGGCACCAACAGCACCATTGCTAGTTTTGGACCATTCTCTCCCTCACGTCTCATCCAACCCTCTGTAGTCATGGCCACACAACAAAAGTATGCAAAGTATAGGAAGATGGGAGACATACAATACCTTTTAACAATGAAAAACCAGGACATCAGCAATTCCTTGTTTAAGAGAAATTAAAGAATAAATCTTGTTCCTTGTTTGTCTTCTTTAATGCTGGCCTTACAGAAATACCACAAGGGGGTAATTAAGAGCCTGCATTGAAACTAAAATGGCCTAGATAATATAAAATGCATTATTATAGTAATGACTTTTCTTCTTTTGGGGGTTCAGTTCAATTCCATAAACATTCACCTATGAAGCAGTCACTATTTGCAAAACCCTGTACTAGGTACTGAAGGTAATACAAGGCATACATATCTCTGCCTTCTGAGAGTTTATGAGGAAAGATAGGATATATACAAATCCCATAATATAAAAAAGAACATGAGAACTCAACAGACATTTTTAAAGAGCTCACTATGGACAAGATAGGTCACACAAGTTGTTGGTTGTTCAATTTTTTTTTAATACAAGCATTTTTAAGTGTTTACTCCGTGCCAGGCACTATATTAAGCACTAGGAATACAAATAAAAGCAGAAAGAATGGCAGCCCCAGTCCTAAGGAAGTTTACATTGTAACGTGGGGAAGACATAAGGGGAAATTGAAAAGTGAAGTGATAGAAGGGTGAGGGTAAGGATGTCCTTAGGGGACTTGGTAAAGAAAATGTGTAGGGTAGCCTGGAGAGAATTGAGGCATGGCTGAACTGGACATCCCCTTGAAATGCAGGTTCTGGGATGAGCCATTCAACTAATGGGAGAGGCTACTGTGGCAAAGAGTGTTTCCTATGTGTAGATCCCACAGCCCGAGTAAGCTTTCTGGATGAAGAGAATGGTAAAGACTTCCTCTACTATGCTCTGGAAAGCAGCCTGGAAAGAAGGGGGGGGAAGAAAGAAAAGTCATAAAGATTGTTAGTGATAGAGCTTGGATTTAAATTCAGGTAGAGTGACACCAGGTTAAACACCCTTTCCAGTGTGGAGGTAGAGTTGACACCTGGCAGAACATGAGAGGCAAAGGAAAGGCACAAGACAAGAATGAGTCTGAAGTTGAGAGGAGCACAGAAGTGGTTAAAAAAAAAAAGCACCACAAGACTTTTGAAGAGAGATCTTCAAAGTATTCCAGACATGGAATAGCATAAGCAAAAACAGAATCAGGAAAACACCACACAACTAGAATAGAGAATAATTCAATTTAGCAGGATCATTTGAGAGTAGATTGGAAAGCTAGGCTGGAGCCTGGAATGCCAAAATATGAGTTCAAACTTCATTTGGTAGACAATGGGGTCTCAGAATTATAATGTCATGATCATAGAATGTTAGCGCTAAAAGATACTTTGAGATAATCTAGTCTAATACATTCATTTTAATAGACAAAGAAACTGAGGAGCAGACATGTCGAGGGATGTCTGCCCAAAGCAAATCTGGGACCAAGACTTCTGCCCTTTCCAGTACATCACATCTATTGACCATTTTTCTCGGCAGTGAGTAAGAGGATGTAACTAGAGCTGTATGTTAAGAAGATTAATCTGGAAGTGGTCTATAGAATGGATTGGGGTGGGGACAGTCTAGAAAACTCATTTGTAGGCTATTATAATAGTCTGGGGAGAAATAATGAGGGTCTGAACTGGATTTGTGGCAATAGGAATGAAGAGGAGAGGTGTAATTTGATATTACAGAGAGAGAATCTATAGGACTCAGCAACTAGATGTGGTAAGTGAGGGAGAGAAAGGAATCAAAAGATGATTCTAAGGTTTCAGGCCTCAGGATAACTGGGTTACTAGGAGAACAGGGCTACCATTAACAAAAACAAGGAAGCTGGAAGGAAAGGCACTTTCTAGGGAAAAGATAATAAGTTCCATTTAGTATACGTTGAATTTGAGGGTACCTAGGGGACATTTGGTTTGTATTTTTTTCTTTTCAGAATCAAGTTTCTTAGATTATATTCATTCAGAGCAAACTTTGCTGTTATTCAATGGAGAAGAAGGGAGCAGGCCCCTCGGGCCAGCCTGCCTAGCATGCCTCTTACCTCTACAAATATCATGGTAAGGTTATAATGATACGGGTGGCCACCATGGCTGTAAATCACAGTAGGCAATCCTGGCTTCTATATATACTTTCCTTTATTGGATTTCAAATCAGTAGGCATTGATTTTCTGCCCCAGACCGGACATTTTAACTTTGACCAGTGGCATTCCCTTTGGGATCCATTCTGCAACTTGTTGTCTTTCTTATACCATAAAATTATAGCTTCACTGACAATCCCAGTAAAGGAGGTTGAGTTTGAACTCAACCACTTGAAACCAATCACAGCATATACTTTGTGGGCTTCCTTTTTGGCAGCAAAATCCTCCTAACCCTTATTCTACCTGTCTGAGTAACTACCTCTCATTTGGATGGGGCAGGGAGTGTTCAAGACCAGTTAGCCATATGTGAACAAGGGGTAGGGAGAGCAAGTAAGAATAGCACAGAAGGATATTAACTAAAATAATGTCTTTTCCAGCAAGGACCAGGAATCTCTAGAGTCTGAAAGAGGACGTGCTCCCCCTTTCCCTCTTTAAATGCGATAATTAAAAAAAAAAACACTAGAACCAATTGAAATTCTCCCTTCTCTACAGAACAGGTAGAAATCACTATACCCATTTGCCCCTTATCTTTTGTGCCCCTCTCCTAAACCAAAGGGGCTATTTCTAAGTTGATAGGCAAGGTGCTCTGGATTCTGACTCAGCATACAATGAGGGAACTAAGGATAATAAGTCCAACATTTGTAGATCATTTTATACTTTCAAAAAGCTTTCACCTCCATTATTGATTCTCACCACCTTTGAAGTAGGCAGGAACAGAAATTATTAAGCCCATTGAACAGAGAGGAAAACTGAGCCACAAGGAAGAATAAGTTATTTGCACAAGGTCACACAGCAGGATAGTACAGCTTTGGAACTGAATCCAGGTTTATTGGATCTTAGTGCAATAGGGATCTTGTTGATGGCAACATACCAGAATCTAGCAGAAATTACTTTGACAGTCTACCCAAGGCTTTGACTGTGTATGCCAATGTGGATCTTGCTAATTAATTATCTTGATTGTTTTGATGTAGTCCTGGTGTTTTCCTCTTAATTGGCAATTTGTACTTGCTGAGTGCTAACCTGTAATCACTTTGCATTCTGCCACTAGGGTGATCAATTCAATGAGCTGTTGGAAGGTTAGCCCAGAATTTATTTCCTTACTCCTGAAAAGAGTTCCAGGTTATCCCATTACCATTATGATTAATACTGTGCTTATCTTGTACAATTTTGCTGGCCCATTAAAAATAAGAACTCCTGAGCCCAGATTGATTGATGCCTGCTCTCCAATACATACAAGTAAAGAGTAGAGGGTTTTGATAAAATATGTGTCAGCATAAGCATATTTTGAAATGCCACGGGAAAACAAAAGAAAATGTTACTGAGGCACTAGAAAAATAAACCTGAAATGAAACTACTGAGGCATGTAATCATTTCAAGGTTATGTGATGTGAGCGGCAAAGTTTATTTAGACACTCATTTACCTGCATGAGGTATAGAATGAAAAGGAAAAACATTATTTGCTTATGAGTCAGTCTATAATACACATTTCTCAAAAATGTTTTGGAGCTGATGTTGAATTCAATTCAACAAAGATTTATTTAGTACTAATTTTGTGTATAAAGCCCCCTTCTAAGTCCTAAGGAACATATACAATGGTTAAGAAAGACATAATCCCTACCCCTGAGAAGTTTATAGCCTAGTAGGGAGGAGAGGACACAAAAATGAATTACTATGATACTCAATATTATATAACTATATAGGTGTACTACAAAACAAAGTGCTATGCGAGATCTGAGAGAAAAGCCACTAATACCTGAGAGGGTTGGGAAAGGTCTCCCAGGGAAGGTAGTACTGGGGCTAAGCCCTAGAGGTTAGCTAGGAACCCAGCCAGTGAAGGAGAGAGCTGGAGGACTTCTAAGCATAGGTACAGCCTAAGCAAAGGAACAAAGCAATATAGGGTAGAATGAGTTCAGGAAGGGCAGAGAGCAGCCCATGCTCACCACGGGATAGCATGTATTTCTTTAAATTATGTGCCTTAAAAGTCAACAGTCATTTTCCTTACAGATGAATCCATCTGTTTTCATAATAGATTTGTTTCAGTTCCGCAATCCAGCAAGCATGTGGCCTAGGTTCTCCTCATCCACAAACCCCTGAAAGCTACCGTCGGTTCATGCATCTATTCGAAACTACAACTCATTAGCCTCCACTTATGTTTCTCCTTTGCTAGACCAAAACATAAGACACATTAATTCAAAGCAAAAAGCATTTAGGATAGCAAAGTAAGCAACAAAGAAGCACTTCCCCCCATATTTGTAGGGGCAAATTCTCCCAGAGATTCACATCATGGGTAGAAAAGGGAACAAGAATGAGGAATTCATGTTGCTGAGAAAGGCATACTCCTATGACTGCTTCCTGAGCAGAACCTATCTTTTCCTCTAAAGCTATTTATTCTGATATAATGGTATCATTTTCTGGGCTAATTTTTCTTGACCACATTTCAAGTCTGACCTACTAGGTTCCATTGTATTGCCATTACAGAATCTCTACTGTTTCATCTCTGCCACACTACTGCCATTTGCTCATTTCCTAATAAATTATACCTACTATGTAGCCTCTTCTCCACAGGGCAGTGGGAAAATGTTTTGGATTTTTTGTTGTTATTGTTATTATTGCTATTTGTTAGTTGACTGGTTTTGAGGTGTTTTTGGTTTGTTTTGTTTTTTTTAGCATCTAGCACAAAAGTTCAGGATTATCAATTCTTTTATGAGTTGAATTTCTAACTGCACTCAGCCAACCATCAAAAAAACCTTGCATCAGATTTATCTTTCAGACTCTTTTCTTTTTGTCTCAGGAATCACTCCCTAGGCTTACCTACTATTTGGGCTGGGGTAAGGAAATTCTTTTTCACTCTCATCATGCCTTTAGTCAGTGGTTTCAGGGACATTTAAGTCATCTCAGTGCTTTTCTTAGCAAAACTGGAGAGATAAAGTAGAAGCTATTCCAGAACCAAAAATCACTGTTCTCTCTACATTTATTATGTACTAGATATGTACATATCAAGTTATTATGTATTAACAAGCATTGTGTTAAGCACCAGAAAAGCTACAAAGATTACAGCATAGTTCCTGTTCTCATGGAACTCATAGTCTAAACAGGGATACAATTCATATACTAAGACAAAAAGGAATGCAGTTCACACACATAAAAGGGGCATTAAACAAATGCTCTGTAAGATACACATAGTTCATATAGATAAATATACCAATGTGTAAAATGTTCACGTTTTACTGAAATGCCATGTATATGGTAGGTACTTACTCAGCTCCTTCCAGGTGAATTCTGCCACATACAATAATAATAATGGCTAGCATTTATATAGTGCTTTTGTAAGTGTTATGATTATCTCAACTTTGCAGAAGAGGAAAATAAGGCAAGCAGATTAAGTGATTCATCTAGGGTCACGCAGCTAGTAAACGTCTGAGGCAGGATTTGAACTCAGGTTTTCCTGATTTCAGGTCCAGCACTCTGTGCGTTGGGCCACCTAGCTGCCTTATCTACCTATGGTTCACTGGTTAACGCTCAGGGAAACAGACTTGATACTCTCTCATGTGACTCCTAGTTCTAAAATTCTATCCTGGGATTTTGTAGAAATGATTCCAGTTTAAGTGTGGCTTAGACCATATGATCTCCGTAGTTCTTCCAACTTTTTAATTCCTTTCAGGTCATTTAAAATAAAGGCTATGTCCTCGAATGGCAGCACTTCGCTGAGCATGCCTATAGCGTTTGTAACTTTACGTAAGAAAAATCATTTCATTCCACACTCCATAAATGACTGCAGCAAACATACAATCAAAGATTATACATGGAATTTTGTTGTTGACTTGTGGCAACCACGTCCTACTCTTTGTGACCCTATTTGGGGTTTTCTTGGCAAAGATGCTGGAGTGGTTTGCCATTTTCTTCTCAAGCTCATTTTACAGATCAGGAAACTGAGGCAAACAGGGCCAAGTAAATCCCAGGGTCACACAATGAGTAAGCGTCTGAGGTTGGACTTGAACTCAGGTCTTCCTGATTCCAAGCCTGATGATGCTTTATTTACTGAACCACCCAGCTGCCCCGTACATGGAATAATTTGTTTGTACATGCGGTATGAAAGAGCTCCCCAGCCAGATAAGTCCTGATGAATGAGGCAGGGAATGGGTTAAAAAACAAAAAGGTAGTAAATACCTGTCAAGCATTCCTTTATCACCTTTCCTATATCCCCTCCTTTTTTCTATTATCCAAGGGGCCCTAAACCCTAAAGCTGCCACAGGTGACCGAGGGCTTTGCATTCTAGCTAGAAGCCTAGCCTACTTCCCCAGGCAGTAAGCCAGGTGCCAGATCTTTCCTGACAGACCCTAACCTCGCAAAGTAAGTTATTTATTCTACGTCTCATTTCCTCAGGGCTTTCTGGATAGTGATATACAGTTGTTTGTCAGACTGTATTTAATTGTAAACTATTATCACTAGAAGGGAACTTAGAGGCCATTTAGACCAGCCTTTTCAAATTACAAAGAGGAAGCTAAAGCCCAGGGTCGGAAAGTTACTAAGTGACTTGCTTACAATCAGACAACTAGTAGGGGAAAGAACCCAGAAACAGAAGTCAGAGACCCATTTCTCCAGCACTTTCTCCATTGCATGACATTGTTTCCTGTTTGCTTTATTGCTGGAGTCAAAATAGGCACTTCTATTATTCTTCAACACTTAGGGTATAGAGTAGAAGAGATTCAGAAACTGTGCATCTGTTAACAAATGTTATTTTAACTTCTGCCTAGAAATACATTTCATGGAATTAGCAATCTCCAGAGAAGTCACTGTTTTTTCCTCAGGCCTCTGTTCCCAACTAGTGATAATCTAAATCACAGAATGTTAATACTAAAAGATGTTAAGGGGTCCCCTGAACTTGTCGTTTTGAGTTGCCGTATTTTCCAGAAAGTGGTCCCAGAGTATGCAAGAGGCCCTGAAAATGTCAAAGATGAAGCCCTCCTCAGTCGACATAATTTGTTATTTGCACCACAAGCTGGACTCCCTGTGTGTCCTTAGGAGTCAAAACAGGTGCCAATCAATCTGCCCTAGACTGGGAAACTGCTTACAAAGGGACCCTTGCAGTTTAGCTAATCCATCCTCCTGGTTGGTTTTTTTTGTTTGTTTGTTTTTTGCGAGGCAATCCGGGTTAAGTGACTTGCCCAGGGTCACACAGCTAGTGAGTATCATGTGTCTGAGGCCAGCTTTGAACACAGGTCCTCCTGACTACAGGGCCAGTGCTCTATCACTGTGCCATCTAGTTACCCCAATCCTCCTGGTTTTACAGATGAGGATATTGAGGCCCTGAAAGGTTAACTGATTACTTGTTCAAGGCCAACTGACTAAGAAGTGGTAGAACCAGGATTCAAAGCCAGGTCTTCTGGCTCTAAATTCAGGAGTCTTTCTACTGTATCTCACCAGAGCTAACTGGAATAGAGTCATCAGGGCTTTTCCTGGACAATATTTGGACTCCTTTTGTAGAAACACCCAGGTTTAACACCTGATTAGCATGAATAGTTAGTTAAGGTTGGAAGCTCACAGAAATTCCTTGGCCCTGCCCCCACAATACTCTCTACCTACAATTGCCTGCAGAAGCTCCCTCCCGGGGTCTTCCCTCCTTTTCTCACTACCTTGGGGCCTTGTGTCCTGTGGTACTCTCCTTACAATCCCCACAACTGAATTTCTCTTTAAAAATTACTCTGAGTGCAGATTTGGTACTCCTTACCACATGTGCAAAAGTTACTAGTTACAGCTCTTTATCACACTGCCTCATGTTACCACTAATATAGTAATTGTTAAGTATGATTTAATGCTTTTTCTTCCCTGATAATATTTGCATTTCATCAGGGTTTTAAATGTTTTAATTCATAGAAATAGTGAGTGAGAGGATTTCAGAATTCAGGCAGAACCCAAAGAAGAAGTGTTTAGAGGCTGAGGAGCCTATAATGCCCCTCAGACCACCTCATGCCTATTCATAAGGCTGATCTTGCTCTTAAACACCAAGGTAAACTAAGACTTAATCCAAAACCTGAAATCAGCAAAATGGGGCCAGAAATCACCAGATAGAATAAGGTTGCCTGCAATCCCTGCTTTCAGTTAGATAAGAAAAATCCTTCTTCTGTGAACCATCAACATTTCTAGTCCCAAATGGAACCTGTCATGGTTTTCAACTTGATTTTACAGCTAAGGGAAAAGGAAGTTCACTTCTCATTTACATCAAATCCAATTTCTCCTTTCCACTGAGCCAGGAGGGGGGAGGGCAGCAAAGAACTCTTCTCACCTCAGCTGCATATATACTAAGTCCCAGGAGTCAGTGGTCCTTGAAAACAAACTTTGCTTCCCAGAGCCAGGCTTTATAGTTTGAAGAGTAGAAAGAAGCCTTCGTGGTATGAGTATAAGGGCAGCAAAGGGCCTCCCTGACCCAAATCATTTCCTCACAGTACCAGAAATTCTTAATATTAGCAACTGAGTCCATTGGGTTATGTCATTTGATTTAATAGAATTTAACAATTATTCCATGGTGTATAGGGCACTTTGCTAAATAGTATGCCGCCATGCAGCTTATAGTCTAGTAGGCATTGATGGCATCTTAAGACCCTGATGAAACTCAAATCCCTCTGAAAGAGGAAAGGCATTTGCCTATCACAAGCTATTCATGCCATATCAAGTAAATAGCTGTCTCCTTGGAAAGCAGAGTATAGTATCCTGAGGTAATTGGAAATAAACTAGGTCAGCCTTGATGGGGAAGGAATTAGATGCAGAGTATGGGATACCATTGGAACAAAGCAAACCTGGGTGGGGCATTTCAGTGGACCATGTGCATTCTGGGAGTAGCATGAAAACATTTAGGCAAGGGGGTGAAGCGAACAAGCATTCTTTAATATCTACTATGTGCTCATCCTCTCAACAACAGACAACTCTCTGTGCCTTAGTCTCCACATCTGTAAATGAGATTCTAATTAGCCTTTAAATCCTTCCAGCTCTAACTTACATGATCCTCTGACCTAGGAGAGAGAGAACCTCATAGAACCTAGGGACATGAAATTGTGAGTTGAGAAAGCAAAAAGGACTGTATGTGTCTGCACCTCACATTTTTGCTGATGGACAGTCCTGTCTCTCCACAGAGTGTTAAGCTTTTGTGTGCATACAAGTTGCATATTACCTTCCTTGGAAACAGAGCAAGCTATAATCCATCTATAATTCCATCTAAGCTATAGTGGAAGCAGTTCTGTGGTTTGTCTTTGGACAAACATTGAACATAGAGCAGAGAGGGTTTGGAATCTAGACCCAGTTGTTGTCAAATGGTATTTGAGCCCTGGTTGTGGTATAGGTAACCATCACCAAATCAATACCCTTCAGCTTGGTGTCTGTGCTGAAAACTAGTCATTTTTTAAAAATGCCTGTTCGCTGTGAGTGATGGCAATATTAACATAAGGCAGGAGAAAAATGAAGTGTTCTTGGAATGTATGTATATATGCTATATAAATATATTATATTATATATTCAATACACACATTCTCCCCAGCACACTTATAATAGAATCATTAAGCAAAAGAACAAATGGTTTTTTAAACTAAATTGGTCTAGGAAAGTGTGCTCCTTAGTCATTTCCCTGAGATGTTCTGCCATTGGTTCTGATGCATTCCTGGGCTCTTTTAATAAATAAAGATTCATTTAGAGGTTCACATAGTCCAAGGTCTCAGTTTACAATAAAGCCCAGCCCCACATATGCCACCTGTGTTTTTCCTGACAAACAGAAGTCTTGGGCTGCAAATGTAGCCTGTTGTCTTGTATCTTGAACCTTCTCAATATTCTCTGTTCCTCATCAGTCCTACCTCAGATTGGGCACCATGCCCCGAAGATATGAAGCCCGTGGCATCTTCCTTCTCAGGTTTAAGGGAGAGCAGAGTAGAGGAAGTTATTTGACTCAACGACAGGATTATTTCTTTCTGATCCTCCCTTCCCCTCCCACCGCCACAACCTGTCCAGTATTATCTCTCATTACTCTTAGAATCTTTGACCTTAAGAGCCAGAAGGTACCTGACCAATGCCCTCATTTTACGGGCAAGCAAAACGAATCCCAGATGTTGAGGGTCTTGCCAGTGGTTACAACAGGGGCAGGACTAGAAACAACCCAGATCTCTTAAAGTCCAGAATTCTTTCTTCAACACAACACTATCCATAAATTGGGATTTGGGAGACAGCATCTGGAGGTAGATCTTTAGGGAAAAACAATCTTCCTATTTAAGTACACCATAGTTTAGGAAGCAGCCAAACCCTCTGCTCCAACCACAACTGCTTCTTCACTGCCATCTGCACAGTGCCTAGCATGGTGCCTGGCACACAGAAGGCACTTAAATACTATTGCCTGGTGATTGAAGTAGTAAAAAGGAGTTAGATTTATAGTCAGAGGACCTGGGTTCAAATCCTGACTCTACTACTTAACTACCTATGTGACTTTGGGTCAATCACATCATATCTCTGGGCCTCAGTTTCCCCATTTGTAAAATGAGAGGGTTGGACTAAATGGCCTCTAAGGTCCACTCCAATGATAAAGCTATGATTCCTTGATCTTCTATGCTTTTAGGATCTTACGATCCTAAATATTCCATAACTTGAGAAGCAGCCAAGCTCTCTGCTCCAACCACACCTGCTCCTTCACATTCCTCTGTAGAGTTAAAAAGTACCAGTTTTGGAATCTGAGGATCCAGGTCCGAATTCCAGTTCTGCTTACTACCTGTGTGACTGCAGTCAAGTCTCTGGGCCTCTGTTTCTTCATTTGTAAAATGAAGAAGTTGAGGAAAATGATCTCTGATGTCCCTCCCAGCTCTCTCCATATAAACCTGTGAGCCTTAGCCACCACCACACCTTTTTTTCACACTGTTCTGCCTTATCTGGCATGCCCTGCTTTCTGGTCCTCCCTCCCCCATTTCAAATCCTGCTCATATTTTAAGGCCCATTTCAGTCCCCACCTCCTTCAAGGAAGCCTTCTCTAACTATTCTAGCCCATACTGATCTCTTCCTTCTCTGCTTTCCGATAGCCCTGATAGTCTGAATCACACAATTCAATCCTAGATCATAGACTGTCTCTTCCTGGTCTCTAATGGGTAAACATGAGGTTCTACACATCTCCACCTCCTCTAGCCCCTGGAAGGGGAGGAGGGTCATCATGCTGCACACACAACCACTCAGTGTAAATTAGTGTGATTGGTTAAAATACTTCAGAAGAAACTTTTGTAATTCTCTAACAAAAAATGAAATGTGCTGTATATTTTTCCATGAATCCCCAAAGTCCTTATCCATTTTCACATGCTTTCCAAGCGTGTAAATGCTATGCTTTGCAAGGACAGGGTTTGTGAAATGCACCCGGGTCTGACCTGCCTTCGGGCCATTGTTGTTTTGGAATTTACATTAACAATTCATAAGGAGCCATGGGCTGTATTAGCTCAAAGATTCCATGGTTCTTTGTGTGCTCTAGGATTGGCATTCTTCCACTCTGGGGGTGGAGAAGGGGGGAGAGGTGAGTCTGGCCAAGAGGTTACTGTCACCTAGGAGTTACTCCTTTCCAACACAACCCACAATAGCCAGCCTAGTACAGTGAACCAGTATTCCCAGAACTATTGGGCCTACACCACCTAAGCCCATTCAATAGCCATCCACCAGCACTATTGTCTATGATCTGTCAATCAGGAGGTTTGGACAAACAGCTGTTGTTATTGGGCCAAAGGCAGCCCACAAATGATTGTTAATAAGCCATGTGTAGGATCCTGGTCTCATTTGGTTTGGACCCATAATTCAGTTTTACCAAAAATCACTTGCCCTGGGTAAGTAATGATTTTTATCAAATGAATAGAATTGAATGTTGGTTTTATTTCTTTTTCTGTCTATAAACACCAAGTAAAGATAATGGAGTGGGAGAGGGAAGGGGAGTTCAGGTAGTAAAAAAAACTGATAGGCTGGCAGATGTTTGTGCATATTTGCAAGGCCACTATAGCTGATGCTTCATCTATGTGTTTTACTGAGAGCTATTCAGGCTTCAGCCTTGTTCCATCCGGAGCTTATTATAATTATGATTATGAATAGCTAACACTAATTGAATACTCTAAGGTTTGCAGTGCTTTACATAATTATCTGTTTCCTATGTATGTTTTGTCTCACCAATCAATCAACAAGCATTTATTATGTTGCAGCCATTGTACTAACAAGATTTTAAACTCCACGAAGGCAGGGAATCATGCCTTACACTTCTTTTAAATATCCCATAGTGATCAACATTGCTCAGATCATAGGGTCATGGGGAAAGTGAATCCCAGAGATGTTAAGCTACATACCCAAAGTAATGCAGAAAATAAACAGCAGAGCTAGAATTCAAGACCAGATTTTTTTTTATTCCAGATGCAGCATTCTTTTGTGCCACAAACACAGAAAAACTCAACCTATACTTTCTAAATTGAATTAAGGTTAGGCATTTAACAGTTAAATAAACTTTTTAAACCTCATGATGTAGGACACACATAAATCTTCTTTTGAAAGCTTTGCCAGTCACACCCAAAAGTGGGGTTTTTTTTGTTTTGTTTTGTTTTTGTTTTTAGAGAAAAGGGAATTTCACAAGGTATGAAAGTAGATACCGATGTCTCATTTATTTATCCCAGTTTTGCTAGAGATCAGATGCAATACCAAGCAAGGACACAAGGTGGCATATTTGTGCCAATGTTCTATGGCACAGTGTTTCATTTTGTTGACTCCAAAGTTTCTTTCTGGCTGGGTGAAAGGTTAGTTTGTCAGAAGTGGGAGCAATAGGTCACGGGAAGCAGCTAAGTGATCATTGGTCAGATTGTTGGTCCTGCAGTCAGAATTGTTGTTCTCTCATTTTTCAGGCATGTCTGACTTGGAACCTCATTTGAGGTTTTCTTGGATGCTGGAATGATTTGCCATTTCCTTCTCCAGCTTATTTTACAGATGAGGAAGCTGAGGCAAACAGGGTGAAGTGACTTGCGCAGGGTCACACGGCTAGGAAATGTCTGACAGGAGATTTGAACTCATGAAGAGGAGTCTTCTTCGCTCTAGGCCCAGTGCTAAATGGGGATAATAATAACAGCACCTACCTCCCAGGAATGTTATGATGACCAAATGAGTTGAAGTCTTATGCTTAAAATACGTCTTATGCTAAAGTCACATGCCTAGCACATAGTAGGTGATATGTATTAGGTGGTATTTATTTATTTATTTATCTATCTATTTATTTATTTATTTATTTATTGTTAGTATCAATTTTTATTCAGCCAAACTCTTTGAGGTTTGGATATGACAGGCCCCTTTAAAACAGAACCACTAATTGAATGAAAGCCTTGTGAAGTAGAAGCATGATCATGTAGGTGTTAGGAGACCCAAGTCCTAGTCTCAGATCTAGTCATTATTTCCTAAGTGCAAAGCATTTTACCTCTCTGAGACTCAGCTTTCTCATCTATGAAATGATAATACTCATGCTCTAGCCCTCTCAGGGTTGTTATGAGAAAAATACTTTATAAAGCTTAAAGCACTCTTATCGCAGGGGTGGGGAACCTGAAGCCACAGGTTCCCCATCCCTGAAGGCTAAGTCATTATCTGAGAAGGGTAACATACTGGGTCATTAATACTTTAGGAACTTAAGGTTTATAGTTAGACAGAAACATAGAAATCATTGAATTCTGGGGTTCTTAACCTTTTGGGGGTCACAAACCCCTTTGGCAATCTGGTGAAACCTATGTATTTCTCAGAAAAATGTTTTTAAGTAACTGGAGGAAATGATGTATTTCAGCTAGAGGTTAGTGAAAATAAAGACACAATTTTTTCCCCATCCAGGTCCACAGACCCTTCCCACGCACATGAAACCTATCCACATGGTCTATGGATCCCAAGTTAAGCAGCTCTGGTCTTGATCAACTGCATGATTGTATAGATAAGGAAACTGAGGCCCAGAGAGAAGTGAAAGTGACTGTAATTCAATTCAACCTTGACTAAGTTCCTTTCTCAAAAGATACTGGTACTAGACATTGAATTGGCCCAAGGTCACACAGAAGGTGAATAACAGAATTTGAAATAACAGAATAACGGGATTTGAAACTAGGTTCCCAGTGCCATAGGATTGTAGATTTAGAGTGGGAAGAGTTATAATAATAATAATAATAATAACTAGCATTTATGTAGTGCCTCAAGGTTTTCAAAGTACTTCATTTGCTCTGACACCTCTATGAGGTAGCTGCTATAATTTCCCTCATTTTAAAGCAAGGAAGCTAGGGGTGAGAGTGGTTGAGTGACTTGCTTAGGGCCAGATACCTAGTGTGAATTAGGATTCAATCTAAGGTCCTCCCAACTCCAGATCCAAGATGCTTTCCACTGTGCCAATTTCAAATGTCAGAGGTGATCTAATCCAACCTCCTTATTTTATAAAGGAGAAAACTGAGACCAAAAGAAGTTATGTGACTTGTCCAGGGTCACGGGGTTAAATGAGAGTTCTGGATTCAAACCTGTCTTCTAACTCTAAATCAAGAACTCTTTTCGCTATAATACACTGTTCTCTCATGATCCACTTCATGCATGAGTAGTCAAGGGCAAAAAGATTATTATCTACCCAAATATTTTCGGTTTATGTCACCTACAAGAAATTCTCTGACTGCAAATCCAGTGTTCTTTCTACTATTCTACGCTATTTTTAGAATAAATTAATTAACACATTCCATAGCAGGAGTCAGTCTTTTTCATTAGCTACAGAGTCACATAGCAGAACTCTGAAGAAATGAGATGGATGGAGGATAATCCTCTTTGGATGGGGGTAAGGAAGCCAGAAAATGCCTGGATAGCACAGGAGACCAGGTATAGGTAGAATAACACACTGGGGCTACCCTAGCAAGCTAGGAGTCAACCTGAGGATTCTGGATGTCTAGGGAGGGCAACAAAAAGGAAAGATATGGCCCCTGAAATAGTCAAGCCAACTTTTCCTATCCCACAGTTCAAAGACCAGCATATACTAACAATAACAATAACAATAACAATGGTTATTATTAGCTAATATTTATATCATACTTATTCTGGGCTATGGACTGTGCTAAGTTCTTTACAATTATTATCTCATTTGATTCTCACAATAATCCTGGGAGGCAGGTGCTATTATCTCCATTTTACAGATGAGAAAACTGAGGCAAACAGAGTTAAGTGATTTGTACAGGGTCACATAGTAAGTATCTCAGGACTGGATTTGAACTCGGGTAGTCTTGACTCCAGGCCTAGCACGCTGCCCACTTCACCAGTTTGCTGCCAAGAATGCAGGGTAGGGGGCAAAATGGACTGCAGGTGTTCCCAGCTGCCTCTTTACTTTTTTTTTCAATGCAGGAGAAGATAATAGCATAATCATTTTGGAGCTGGAAAATTAAGAGCTGCCAAAGGTGGTGTTTTTTTTTTTCAGTTTCACCTTTTATATAAAGAGCATATAGGGTATATATTCCAATGAGCCTCTGGCTTTCTTCATCAGATTTAACTCATTCCTGGTATACCTAGGAGTCCAATCTCATTAAATATCCTTGGGGACTTTCCATATTGCTCTTCTAGGGTTTGCTGGAATTTTATCATTTTTAATGGATCTCTCAATTCTAATAGCTATCTCAATGCTCCTCCTCACTTCTCTTTTCTACAAATACAGCTGGAAAATTGCCCAAAAATCCTCTAAAATGTGCCAGGTCCAAGGTTTTTAATGCTATTTCCAAAATCACAGGGTGTGATATTATCTCTCTAAAAAAAAATCCTCCTCCCCTCCTCCTAAGAAATAGTTCTATCAACTTGGTGTGGGCATCCCACATAGAACCTTTTTAAAAGGGGTTAGGAGGGAGGAGAGACAATTTTCCCCTAGTCAATAGTCTGTTTAGTTATTTGCCCCCTATTATAATCAAGCTCTATGTAAGGAGATTAAACAGAAAAAGGCAGGGCATTTCAAAGGCAGACTGGCTACCCTTTGTGTTGATTCCAGTGAGCTAGAATGCCCATTTGCCTTCTTTTTAATTGGAACTAAAGCATGACTCAGAGCCATGCATAGAAGCTCTACCCAGGCCCTTACTCCCACTGAACCCCAGATACTTTCTGAAGAACAATAAACCTGGAATTTTCTTTGCTCTTTTCAATGGGATTGACACCGTTTCATGGTGGAAATAAGCATGGTGTAGTGGGAAGAGAATTGAAGATATGGGAAATGGGTTCTCGTTCTGACTCTGCATGGATGAGTTGTATGAATTTGGATAAGTCACTCCATCTGTCTGATTTCATCTGTGAAATATGGGCGAGCAGGGGGCTAGAGGGTTAGATAATCAAGAAAGTTCCTTCAAGCTGAGGCAGCATAGATAGTACAATGACCAGAGTGTTTGGGTTCAAATCCCGCCTTTGATGTTTACCTACCTGGGCAAATCAGCCTCTCTCAACCACAGTTTCCCCATCTGTAAACTGTAGGTTAGATGTCCTCTGAGATACTTCCTACGTCTAGAACTGTGATCTTATAATGTGAGTCCTATGATATTTCATCAAAGAACCAGCTCTAAGAAGAATGTTAGTGATAGAGGCAAAGGCATTCAGTGAGTGCATGGTTGGTACAACAGTCTCAGCGACTGTGAGTAGCTCCCACACTGGAGGCAATAGGAATGACTCAGTATTTGTCTGTGAGGGTAGTGCTTTCATGGTGCAGAGAAGGCCAGCACCAGGCCCAGACACCGTGATTAATGATGCCTCTGGATGCTTAGAGCATTCTGCAGGCTTCACTGTCAGCTCACTAACTGAACTTCACTGTTCCCTCTGAAAGACAGTGGTTGGAGTAATTAAAGTAGTAATGTGTTGCTGTACTTCTCTGGCTTCTCCTGGCCGGAGTCCTGTCATCTTCAGGCTTCTTTTTTTGTTTGTTTGTTTTAACCACTCTGACTTCCTATGCCTCTTTTGAACATCTCAATGGGAATGTCACTGAACAAGAACTATTCAATTTCAGAGTTGGGAAGAACTTCAGTGGCCAGCTTGGCCACACCCATTCCCAAAGAACGATTCTCATTTTAACATGCCGGATAAGTGGTCATGCAGCTTTTGTACCTAATGTAAGCTGGACATTGGGTTAGGGGATGCAAAAGCAAAAATGAAACAGTGCTCAAGTAGTTTACATTCTTATAGGGAAGACTATATAATATAGAAGTTATTTTTTTCTTAAAACTTTCAGGTTTTATTTTAGAATTTATAAAATTCCAGTGTTATCCATATTCATGAGCCTTTTTATACGTTTGCATATAATTTCCAAATTCCAAAGTTATCATTCCAAAAGAAATCATTGTCATGGAAACACATGATTTAGAAGATTTTAAAAAACAAGAAATGGGACAGACTATCCCTCTGTCTTATCCCCAGCCCCAAACTCATTTGATATAGTCAGAAGATTTTCATAAGTGAGGTATTAATGTGCTAACGAGGTATTAATACCCTGTTACAGCTTTAGCAGTATGAATAACTAACTTCTCTGTGTCTTTCTCATTGTAAAATGACTAGAACTCTAACATTCTTTCCAATTCTATATCAATTATCCTATTTTATTAAAAATTGTATTTTTCCATTTTATTTTTTTAATTAACAATAATTTTATTTCTCCTTCCCCTCCCCCACTTGAAAGAGGAAAAAAAATCTAGCAACAAATATGCATAGTCAGTCAAGACAATTGTTCCCACATTGTTCATGTCCAAAAATGTATGCCTCACATTTTTGGATATGAATTCACTTTGCACCATCGCCTCTCTGTCAGGAAGTGATTTGCATAGTTCATAATTAGTCCTCTGGAATCATGTTTGGTCGTTGTATTGATTAAAATTCGTAAGTCTTTCAAAGTTGTATTTACAATGTTGTTAATTTATGAACTGTTTTACCCTTCCTGTTCACTTTACTCTGCATCAATCCATACAAATCTTCCTAGGCTTCTTTGAATCCAACCCTTTTGTCATCTAGAAATGGATGATGGATTGATGATATGCTAGTCTAATTTCTACTTCTTCCTCTTTCAGGGACAAAAATCTTGGGTAGAGAAGACTTTTTCCAAAAGAGAATGCATCTACACAATTGTCAGCAGTAAAGACCCAAACAGGTGAACTAAATACAGTAATCTTGCTTTGAGATTGACAGCTTTTCAGAAAGGAAGCTGTTGGTATGGGCAGAAATGAGTGAGGATAGTGGCCCTAAGCAGAGAAGGTAGCCTGAAGTAAACAAGGAAACTAAAAAAGAAACTCTGATCAAAAATATTTCCACCATTAAGTCTACTCACTACAGAGTTATTCGGGTTGATAAGATCCTCTATTAAAATGCAAATATCACCCTAGGGTGAATTCTTTCAATCTGACACTAAAATCACTTTCCTTTGAATGCCTTTTAAAACCAGTGCCCTCAGAAAAATAGGAGCTTTTTCTTGGTAGGGAGAGAATATTAAACAAAGTGTGGAAGACTTTAGGGTAGAAGAGATGCCAGGAGGTGAAAGCACAGTACAAAAGAAGATCATGAGGATAGCAGAGGCTAGCTTCACTTACTTTGCAATTTTGCCTTGGGCTCTAGTAGTGGTTGGATAATACTTGTTCTTTGTTAATATCTCATATGGTCTTCTACACAATTTATTTAGTATTATTTTGATACTGTGTTTAGATAAGAAATATTCTATCATATGAAAAATAAGAATTATTTTCAAATTTAAAAATTCAATTCAAACCAAAAATTAATATGGCCTCATTGCTATCATTTAATTCTTTTTCAAAGAAATCAACATGTTGCTTACAGTTGAAGAAAAGGTCAAACAATGATAAACAGTCATTATTCTAAGTCCACCAAAGCAACCTTGGAAAACTTTGGTCTCATCCACCCAGCTTAAAATAGATTCTCTTAAGTTCTGGCCTTTTAAATAAATGTGGTAGATATGATTTGAGGCATGTCTTAAGATTTCATCAGTCCTGCATCTACCACTGACTTGCCCTGAAACCTGAAATTCCTACCATTAAAGTCATCCCTTCCAATTACAGCATTTCCTTCCAAAGGTCACTGAAAATTCACATCCCTATGAGAGGAGAGAAGACTGATGGGATAATCTATTACTACCCATTAATACATCCCTTTCATTTATCAGATTTATTGCCATAAAGCCAATCAGAGAACAGAGTGCTGATGGGATTCCACATAGGAACTGTACATTTGAATGAAAGAAGGGCTGAAAGAAAGGTCTTAATTACGAGGAACTTCACAAGGAACACAATCTTCTACTCCCAGGAATCCCACAGGATTGGCTAAGGTCAATAGGAAACAAGATCGCTATAGCTATCACTACAATGACTCCACTTTCCTCATCCAAAATCAGAATATCCTAGGGGCTAAGAACACTAAGGTTCAATCCTACAAACATTTATTAGGCACCAATTAAGTGCCAGACACACAATGAACAAAACATAGAAGACAGCCTCCTGGCACTGTTTCGTCCAAGAAGTAAATTTTTCTTCTCTGTCTTGCTGCAGAACTGTATTTTGTGAGGCTACTGTATAGACTTAGCCAAACTTTGTAGCGTTTTAGACTATTATTGAAGAGATAATAATCCCAGAGAATTTCTTATTTTTTTTCTGTTTCAGTATGTCAGAGATATAATTAAAACATGATAGTGTTGTAGGATATGATCTATGATTTACATATTTACCTACCACATGTGTGATTAATTACATTTTTGCCTAGAAATTGTCATTCTTTTTTGTTGTTATGAAGTGAATAACTTTTACAGGTTTTATTTTCATCTCTGCAGTAATATTTATATACACATATATGTATATACATACACACACACACACACACACACACATATATATATATGAACTCACATAGTATAGCATAATGAATAGAATTCTGACCTTAGAGTCAAGAAGACTAGTGTTTAAATTTTGCCTCTGAGTCCAACTATGTGACTATGGACAAGTCATTTAACTTCTCTAAGTTTCAGACTACTCTAAGACTCTAAAGCTATTGATGTGTTCTAATTTGCTTGAGTAAAGGGAATTCTCAAACTAGGAGTTCTAAAACTGAAAAAGCACAGAAATCTGGTACCATTCAACATCAGGATAAATGAGTTCTTGAGAGCATAGTGCCATAACTGGATTTTGCAATGATGACCCTCTACCACTAAGAAAAGGTAAAATCATGTCCCTAAACTATTTAGTAAGGCAGTAAAACACAATTTTTAGAAAATTTTTCATCTTCATTGGTTAAAATTGTGAAGTTTTTGAGTTTTCATATATCATTTATCTAGAAAACACAATTATGTGTAATATCTCATTCCCCAATTATTCTGTAAAGATTATTAGCTCCTTCAAGGCAGGGGTCCAGGTCATATTTGTCTTTGTATCTCCACCATGTTTTATTTATCATAGATGAGGGCAGGGTCTGTTTTTTATCTTTTATTGTATCGATAGTACTTAGCACAATGCCTCACAATAGTAAGCTCTTAATAAATGCTTGTTGACTGATTGAGAATTGAACTACAGATTATAATGTATACTAATTTGGAATGTACTCTTATACAAGTTTATATGTTGGCAACAAACATTTGGTAGCATGGATTGGCCCTGTATACTGTACTACTGATAGAATTAATGAGACTAGATAAGGCATCTTCTAACATGATGGCACACTTGTTTAATGAAAATAGAGATGTTTGAACTTTATTTTTAGGTGTTGCTGTGGCCTGCCTATTTCTCAACATATTCCACCTCTGCCAAGTAGCACCCCCAACAAAAATGTGGAAGAAAATAAACAAGGGGAGGCACAGCCAGAAAAATGGTCTGTCAGTAAACATACCCAACTGTATCCCACAGACTCCTACGGGATGCTGGAATTTCAGGGTGGTGGACATTCAAACAAAGCCATGGTAAGAGACACATTAAGGAAAAATATGGAAGAATTTGCTGTTGGCACCACAAAAGTGAAGTCTACTATACATATATATATATATGATATTTTCATTATGCTTTTCGTTTGAGAGTGGAATGAGTTCCTTGTATTTTGAGGGTACATGTGGAGTCCCCATGAAAAAAAGATGCCCTTTCCTAAAATTGGGCCATAGGCCTCAGACGTTTCCATGGAAAAAACTTCAATCAAAGTTATCCCTATCCTGTACTTTTTAACAGGTCTTTGTTTGACTATTCAAGAACCGTCCTTAGATATGGAAAGGAAGTTTTGTTTTCCCTGACAAATTGGTGATTTGATGATATTCTTAGGTCCTCTAAAGTCTCCTGGAAGGATTTTTAGGTTGAGATTTTTTTTCTCCAACTTTGACACTATGAAATAGCTTCTCTTTGCACAGAAATACAATGGAGCAATACAATCTAATGTTGTTCACTTTGTTTATGCTTTGTGTATCTTTCACAGGAACTCTTGTGGCTACTAGGTAGCTGACCTTAATTGGTTTAAAAATACAAAAATGCCAAATGCTACAGGAAATAATTTTCTTTTCTTAAATATGTATATATATATATATATATATACACACAGATATTTAATTTATGAACATAAAATATACATGAGAAACAGTGTGGGATAATGGATGGAAAGCTGGCCTTAGATCTAGGAAAACTTAGGTGTCAGTTCTACCTTTGATACATACTTGCTGTGTGACCCTGGGCAAGAAGGTGTTGACTTGAAAGTAGAGAAACTCTTCTTGCCTGGGAGCTCTTCATATCAATGAAATCATAGGTCTAATTTCCAATTCTACCCTACAGTATATATGTGTGTGTGTATGTATGTATGTATATATGCACATATACATACATGTACACATGAATACATGCATACATAAGCTAGATACACACATGCATACATGCTTAGATACATTAAATTTGGAATCTTAAAAAATTCTCATGGATTTCCATGGTCCAGATTATCGGAAACTATCTACCTCACCTAAAGAGAACTCAGAAAGAGTCCTAATTCTTTGTTATAAGCGGTACCCTTTGATATTTTGGTTAACATTGCTAGACATGAGCAATTTTCTGTACCATGCATCCCTTCAGCACCTTCTGGAAGTGATTTTATTTTTATCCGGACCTGTGCTTCCATTGGTGTGGAGAACACCCAGTGAGGAAACTCCCTTTACTGATTCAGATCTGCAATTTAATGTGATTTTTAGTCTTACAGAATTGTTTGGGGGTGTTGAGAGGTTAAATGACTTGTCCAGGGTCACACAGTCAGTATGTACCAAAGACTGGACCTGAATCTAGGTCTTCTTGATTCCAAAATTGGTTTTATAAGCTCTACAGTCTCTTGCCTCTCATTTGGGAAACAGTTGAGTCCTGACAATGCTTCCTCCCACATGCCCAGCCATTGCATTTTTGTAACACCACCGATTTCACTGTCCTGTGAAAGTTTTTTGAGTAAAGATTTATTTTGTTTTGTTCAAATCCCTACAAAATGTGGTCTCCCAGAATTAGACTATCCATAGCTGGCAAATGCAATAGCAATTGGCATTTTAGCAAAGGCCACAAAGAAGTAATTCACAGAGGCTACAAATTCTGAACGGTAACCTCTTCTCTACTGACCATGTCAGGCTTTAATCTTAATGTCTACTGAAGACTTCCTATCTTGGTGCCTAGTTGTCTTGAGTAATTTGCCATTCTATTCTGCTCTTCTGCTTATGAAAGAGGGAGTCCAGGTCCTGCCCAGGGTCTCACAGCAGATCAGATGTTAGATTTCTCCACCTCTGAGTTTCTACTTTGTTATTGAACCAGTCATACAGTTGGGAGTGGAGGGGTAGAATTGACAGGGGGAGAGGTTAGTAGGGACCCTAGAGCCTACAAGGTGAAAAGAACATCCCCTACTTGAATGTATCTAATTTGACTTTTCACCTTTGAGCCAAGAAGTGTAGACAAGAGCTTGTTCTCAGAGAGTATCAAAAATCTTTTGCAGTATATCCGGGTGTCATATGACACCAAACCAGATTCGCTTCTTCATCTTATGGTGAAAGACTGGCAACTAGAACTTCCCAAGCTTTTAATCTCTGTTCATGGGGGACTCCAGAACTTTGAGATGCAGCCCAAGCTGAAGCAGGTATTTGGAAAAGGGCTAATCAAGGCTGCCATGACAACAGGAGCCTGGATTTTCACAGGAGGAGTCAGCACTGGTAAGAGTAGAGTATCTTTTTTTTTCTCTCCCATCTAATTGACAAGTGGCAGAAATTGTACGTCCCGAAGTGTCTTCCAGTAATTCAGAAAAGCCTTTTAAAAATACCTATACTCATAGCATGCATTTATATATATATATACATATATGTATATATATACACTAAAACAATACAAAGAAGACTAAATTGGTCCTTGTGTGATGATAACATCCCCTCCACCACCACTCCCTCTCAAAAACATAAATATTTCATCTTCAGAGCCTTCAGGTCTAAATCCTCCTTTAGTCAATGGCTTGTGTTTGATTTTGTTACAATCTTCATGGACCATTGAACCAAGAATAGCATTCCAAAGAGAACTCATTGGGACCTATCTTTGGATATTCAGAATCAGTGCTATAAAAATCTGCAGTGCTACTCAGGTCCTCCCTATGTAGCCTTGTGGGAGTTTTGTTTGTTTGCTTTTTTCCCCTCCAGGAACTAAGGCAAGATTATTCTTTACCATGAATTGATCATCCTATTTCATCATTTTTTTAAATCATATGGGGCACTGGTTCTTATTTTAATTCAATAGAATTCAGGAGGGTTCCCTAAAATTCATTAGTAGAGATATAAGTTGTGGTCCAAAGGGTTTGAAAAGATCACAAAATCATAGACTCTAGAGCTGGAAGGGGCCTTAGAAATCACCTATTCCAACAAATTATTGCTGCTTTGTAGGTGTCATTAGCCATGTAGGCGATGCCTTGAAGGACCATTCCTCAAAGTCCAGGGGCAGGATTTGTGCCATAGGAATTGCCCCATGGGGCATTGTGGAAAACAAGGAAGACCTCATTGGAAAGGATGTAAGTCTTTTAAGAACCTATTGTCTAAGAACAATGAATTGTCATTGTGATAGTGTAATGAATATTTCATTCATTTACTTACTATGTAATGTATTAATTCAGTAAAGGTAGAGAAGTGAAGGTGAATTAGGAATAACGACTCATGAGCTGCCTTCCATTATAAACAGGTTCTGTGAACTTGGCAATTTCACCAATGACCTTTTCAAGGACCATCATCAACTAACTATATTAGATTAGAATAGCTATTAAACATTTTACCTATCATTCTTGTCTTATCAACTTATTTCAAAACTCATTTATGAATATTGCTCCTCTAGGTTGTATTTTACAGTAATAATTAAAACTTTTAATGCCTATACATTTTCATTAGGTGTCAAGGGTTTATCAAACCATGTCAAACCCTTTAAGTAAACTTTCTGTGCTCAACAACTCTCATACTCACTTCATCTTGGCGGATAATGGCACACTTGGTAAATACGGAGCAGAAGTGAAGCTCCGGCGACAATTGGAAAAACATATCTCTTTACAAAAGATTAACACACGTAAGTAAAGTAGAAGCCCGAATAGTAATCAGCGACAAATAGAAGATTTAGATATATATTAGTTATACATGGTGTGATTACATAAAAGACATGACTGAATTTGTAACAAACCATGTCAGAGCTTATACATACAAATGAGTCTTGACCTTTTAGCAGTCACTTTGGAAGGTTACACATTTCTTCCAATGATAACATTGTTCAAAATATGTTGGGGATTCCTCTTTTGGAAATGCCTTAAGAGCTTCTAGTAAATTCTGTTGAGCATCTTCAATAGTGACAAATCTTGGTCCTCTGTGGGTCAGTTTGATTTTGGAAACAGCCAAAATTACTTGGAGCCAAGAGGTAATGAATCTACCAAAGTGATTGAGCTGGGTGATCCTTTATGATCCAATGTTGAGTCAACAATAAACATGGCTATAAAGTAATGAGATTGGTTATATATGATTCTCTTCCATGACTTGTAAACTGTCTCTGAAGACAGTTCTAAAACAGGAATTCCCAGGTTACTTAAAATGCAGTTTCATTGGAATAAGTGTATTAGCCACCAAAGGTAACAAATTGGAAAGGGATAGTACTCATTTGAAGGTATTGATTCTGGTATTTTTTTAAATACTCTCATTTTGTTTTAGTCAGACTTCTGCATGTAAGTAAGTAGTGATTGTAAAGTATATTTTTACAGTGTATGGAATTCAGCTGATAAGTAGTGGGAATTGGTTGGTAAAATTTAAAATTTTAATAATTCTTTCACCTAATAGTACTTATGATGTTTTAAAGAAGCATTTTAATAAGCTTTCACTCCACACAGTGTGAGTTGTTGGAAGATAAACTGGATTAGAAAAGAAGAAAATTGAGACTAAAACTATCAAGCAATGTTTTAGAACTGAAAGAGCAGCCTACTACTTTGAAAAGTTTTCTGACATCCTGGATTCATATCCTGAATTTAAACATTAGTTGACTTGAGTGTTTTTTGTTGTTGTGTTTTTATTCTGTTTCAAATTGTAAGTCGTCACACCACCAAAACTTCAATCGACTATGTGACCTGTGGGCTTCCCTTTGTCATCCTATGCCTGGAAATCAGAGTGGGGCAGGGACAGCAAAGGGATGCTCAGCTGTCGTCTTCTACAGCACTGACCTATTTCAGCATTAGTGATTCCAGCCTAAGCCTAGAAGACCTAATTTCTTCTACCGTCCTGGACAAAACTTAGTTGGCCACTATATTTCTGAAGACCTGAAATAATGGAAACCAATGAAATTCCAATTCAGAGTGGTACTGTTTCTTTCTGGAAGAAAACAAAACAAAATCAATACAGACGCTTTCCAGATAACAATGTTCTAGAAATGTTACCATTCAGATTTGTGTTCAAACTAAACTATATACCTACAGTTTTTGCATTATCACATAATCTGGAAGAGTGGAGAATTCCTTGCTTTTATTGGTGTTAGAATTTGGTAGCTTCTATCATCACTTAGATCAGTAGTCCTCAAAGTAGGTCCTCAGAGCGTCTGCAAGATCAAAACTATTTACATAATGATACTAAAAACGTTATTTGCCTGTTAAAATAGTCTTCCCTTTTCCAAATACAGATTGTTCTGAGACTGGATTTTCTTCATATACTTCAACCAAAATGACATATCACAACAGGTGGAATACAGAAACAGATATGAGAATCCAGCTGACTTTTATTCAGCCAGCATTAAAGAGATTTGCAAAAATATGCAAAATAATGCCATTCTCACTAAATATTTTGTTTTGGAAAATATAGTTATTTTTCATAAAATATATTATTTATGTTAACAAGTAATTAGTTTATTAGTATCATTTTAAGTGAAATAAAAATATTTTTAAAACTTTTGTTTTAATTTCTAATATGGCAAATATCAATAGATAATAACCCACACGAAAACTCTTTGGAGTCCTCCAAATTTTTAAGAGTGTAAAGGGATCACTAGCTCAAAACTATCATTTAGCTGTCACTTTTCATTTTTTTTTTTGGCTAGGCAATGGGGTTAAGTGACTTGCCCAGGGTCACACAGTTAGTAAGTGTTATGTGTCTGAGGCCAGATTTGAACTCAGGTCATCCTGAATCCAGGGCTGGTTCTCTATCCACTGCGTCACCTAGCTGCCCCATGTCACTTTTCATTTTGCAGTCATCATGTCCTTTATGTGAACTTTTTGGTTATCACTTTTTTGTGCCTTTAGTGGCTTAAGGAAAGCACTGTTTGGAAGGGGGAACCAATTGTCATTGAGAAATAAATGTTAACCGTCAAGATTGGCCTTTAAAGTATAAGATCCAGAAGTGAGCATTTTCAAAGAGCCCGTTTCTCATACTCCTCATACCCATACTGTCTCTGTCATTTTATTAATATAGAGCCATTGCAATACTGGTGTAGAACTGCCGAACTCCCTCAGTGATCTCTTAATTATTATTTTCATTACTGTGGAGCCCTGTGGGAATTACGTGGAGCTCCTTGGAAGTATAGGACTGAAGAGCCTTGTCTTACTTTATTGTTGTTGTTGTTCAGTCATTTCAGTTGTGTCTGACTCTTCATGACCCCATTTGAGGTTTTCTTGGCAGAGATACTGCAGTTTGCCATTTTCTTTTCCAGCTCATTTTACAGATGAGGAAACTGAGGCAAACAGGGTTAAGTGACTTGCCCGGGTCTCACAGCTAGTTAAGTGCCTGAGGCAAGATTTGAACTCAAGAGGATGAGTCTTCCTGACTCCAGACCTGGCACTTTATCCACTGCACCATCTAGCTGCCCCCAGGACAGTTGAATATTATCATAAACTAAGAGTTAGTCTAATAAGCCTGGTTTAACTTGTTCAGTATTTGAATGTGGACGTTTTGTTAGTGTCAACACTAGGAAAAATGGTGCTCATCGAAGTTATCTTTGGTGTCCCTTGATTTGTAGTGCAGTAGGAAAAGTGCTAGAATTGGAATTGAAGGACCAGGGTCAAATTCTTGTTCTATTTTTTATCTGCGTCACTTGGGCAAGGTATTAATCCACCTTGCCTCACTTTGCTCATCCATAAAGAGATTGGCTAGATAGTTTTGTGGGGTCAGTTTCAGCTCCTTCACATTTCTTATGCCCTTGTGCTATACTGTCTTCTAGCTTCCCAGCATTACATTGGGCTCAGCAGCCTTTATGTTCCCCGTAGCTTTACCCACTATCAAAACATACCTGTGGCAGCTAGGTGGCTCAATGGATAGAGCACCAGCCCTGAAGTCAGGAGGACCTGAGTTCAAATCCAGCCTCAGACCAAACATTTGACACTTACTAGCTGTATGACCCTGGGCAAGTCACTTAACCCCAATTGCCTTAAAAAAAAGAGAGACAGAGAAAAAATATACCTAATCCTTGTGTATGAGTTCATAGAATTCTGTAACTGAAAGGGACCTTAGAGATAATTTAACCTCTTATCCCTATTCTACAGATGAGGAAGTTGAGCCAAAAAAAAAAAAATAAAGACTCTTGTCCAATATCACTTAGAAAGTTATTAGTGGAGCTGGGACTGGAACCCATCTCCATTCTCCCGTATCACCTGTTTCTTTTGTATCCTGCCCTTTGCTAATGACTATGAGTAGTAATAGGTTATTCATTAGATAGTTCAGTTTTATGAGCATGTACAAGTCATTTCATCTCTCTAAACCTCAACTTCCTCTTTTGAAAAGTGTAGAGTGTAATATGCACAGCAGGTTTGTCACAAGGAAAGTATTTTATAGACTTTAATAAATAATGGAGATAACCCTTGTTAGTTCAATCATTAATGTGTTATCCACTCCTCCTACCAGATGATATAATGCCTCATCTCAGATAAAATGAACATTTTCTAAAGAAACATTAATGATGGGATTTCAGGGATCATAACAGTACCAATGAGAGAGGTTGTTCTGGTGACCCTCACATCATGTCCTGTAGGCAGCTGATTACTTATCAGTTATCATATGCCAGGTGAGACTTACATATTATTTAATCTGCTTATGGTTTAGGAAGTTTTCTATTTCTAGGTTCTGGGTAAAGACCAGAACATAGTCAAAATGTGGGTCTGAATAAAAATAAATGAAATCAGTACGTCTAGATCCCCTGCCTTGGTATATGTCGGGGAGGGGGGAGTGGAATGACACAAATTTGATATTGCTCCTCTTCACATATCAAAAACTTTCAGACAGATCAGATTATATTCTTGGAGTGCTATAACTTCAGTCCTGATGGAAGATATCCTTTGTGTTGTAGGACTAGGACAAGGTGTTCCTGTTGTTGGCCTCATTGTTGAAGGGGGTCCCAATGTGATATCCATTGTCCTGGAATGTCTTCGAGAAGATCCCCCTATTCCTGTTGTGATTTGTGACGGTAGCGGGCGAGCATCAGACATTTTGTCTTTTGCACACAAGTATTGTGAAGAAGGAGGGTAGGATTTCTGACATATTATCAAGGGGGCATGATTTTTCATGGTTTACCTGGTAAGCTAATAAGGAAGTCTCTTCAGAAACTAAAAAGTTTGTTTTTTTTAATATTTCAAAATAGTAAAAAATTATTGCATGAGTTTCTTCGATTCCTTAGGGTCAAGATAATGTAATTTCAACATAATTCTGTCTGAAGTGACAATATGTTCCCTTCCAACTTTATCCTCCTTTATGAGGTTTCCAGGAAGCTGGAGTTTAGTATAACTATAGACAATGCTTTCAACTAGTTTTTGTTTACAGATTTGCAATTATAGAAAAAGGAAAATCCTGGCAACCCAATGTAGCATTAAAATAGAGATTCTAGATGGATATTTAGGTGTATTTTTTTAATGACCAGAGTCTTCTGTAATGTTTTCCTCTTTCTTTTCATGCCCTTTCTTGAATAGGATAATAAGTGACTCCCTCAAGGATCAGCTTATAGTTACCATTCAGAAAACATTTAACTACAACAAGATTCAATCCCATCAGCTGTTTGTAATTATCATGGAGTGTATGAAAAAGAAAGAACTTGTAAGTATCTCAAAACTCTCTCAGTGAAGTGCTATATTCTCTTTCTAATTCTGCTCAGGCAGCTTTAAACTACATTTTGTCATGTTTTTGTTTTTCTGCTCCCAAGAAGCACTTTGCATTACATATCAAATCAATAATTTTATGAGAATCCCAACTTTCTTGTTTTACTATTCAGTTTCATAGCCTTTATTTCCAGGCCATCAAATAGGACAAGCGCACCAATGCCTAGTAAATGCGAAAGGACAATAAATACCAAGTCTCGTCGGCTATAGAATGAGTAAATTGATTTTCAGTTTAATTATTGTGTCTTTGAGATAAATTGTGGAAGATGGGCTACATTTTTTTTCTTGATATTTCTGTAGAACTTCACCAGAGCCCTTTAATAGACTTTAAAGGGATTAGAAGAATTATAAAAGAAAAGTGACTTATAGTTGTTAAACATTGTAATTACAAGGTTTTATTATTTCCATTTGAAAATGCAAAAATTCATTTCCCAAACCTTCCTTCCTATTAGGTATGCTCGTAGGACAGAGCCATTAGCTATGCCAATAGCACTGCTACCTAATATGTTGTCAAGAGTAATAGACCAGGAATCAGGGGACCTGAGTCACAGTCCTGGCTCTGACACTGATTATCTGTGTTGCCTTGGGCAAGTCATCTCATTTCTCTGGCTCCCAGTTTTTTCATCTGTAAAATGGTAATGTCTTAGGTCTCTTCCAATTCTATGACCCTAATGTGAAGTCGCCCTGTCAACATTCTAAGCTTACAAATAAGTTGCAAATACAGCATATTTGATTAGGTCAGTATTTCTATGAGCGGCAGTATTCTAGGATTCTTAACCTAGAGCCATTGAATTAAACTTTTAAAAATAATTTGTTAACTGCATTTCATTTTAATTGGTTTTCTTTTTAATCTGGCATGTCATTTTATGCATCTAAAAACATTCTGAGAAGGGGTCTGTAGGTTTCATCAGACCACGAAGGAGTCTATGACATTTAAAAAAGGAGTTTATGACATATTAAAAAATATTTTTTAAAAGAGGGTTAAGAACCCTCTGATGTAGAATCAAGAGAGCTGAATTTGAATCTCACCTTCAACTAATTACAGGATAGCCAAATCCTTGGCTCTCAGAGTTTCCATTTCCTCATATGAAAAAATGAGGACTGAGGTGAAAGTGCTTTGTGTACCTTTGTGTGCATGAGTATTAAATCTGTTAGTAGAATCTAATCTGCCTCAGTAATCAGACTATAAGCATTAAGTAAGAAAAATTCTTCCCACATATGTTGAAGTAGCAGGTTGGAAAAATAAATGCCCAGGTATATTCTACATTGCAGCAGCAACAACACTATCAGTACATTATAACTAAGCCCCATTAGAATATGAGCCAGTGAGGCATAATGGATAGCAAGCCTGCCTCAGAACCAGAAAGATCAGTTCTGATATGTAAAGTCATATGACTCTGGGCACATTAATGGACCTCTCCGTGCTCTAGGCAACTTTCCAAGATTCTAAGTTGCAGAGAAGGTGCCCTGTGTTAATGAAATCACAAGTTCAGGCTTTATCTCCATACTAATTTTGAGGCTCGCTACTATTTCATCCTTTACCTTTGAGTCCAATACAGCCTAGTGTTCAATATGAATCTTCGTTCTTTACTTGGGTGAAGACATCCCAGAGGAATGCTAAGCACTTTATACAGATATTTCACATATTTATAGCAAAAAGACATCAAATTAATTGTTCCATCTAGATGATTCTGAAATACAAAGGTAAAGGAAAAGAAAAAGATCTTAATGGTTTTCTTTCTGTACTTTCAGTCCAGCTCCTATAAGTTCAAAGTCCCCATCCTACTGGTTTACTCAGAACTAGCTAGATAAGCTTCACAAATACTGTGGACAAGTAACTGGAATGGAGAAAGACAAATTCAATTGGTGGGAGAGAAGGGCTGGCAGGCAGCTGATAACCTCAAGGGTCCCTTTGATGACTTAGTCTGTCAGGTCTTGACCACTATCTGCTCGTGTATCCATATTCTCCAATGGCCCATTCCTCACAAACCCCCAGCCTCAGATTTATAAAATAGCTAATGTTTGAGCTCCTCATTTTGGCTTCCTAGAAATATACTTCCATTTATAGCATCATTGCTATAGGTCTAAGTAATGAGCACTGAATTTAGAGCCCGGGAGCCTGAGTTCAAATCCTGACTGGGCTCCTTATTTCTGGTATGACCTTAAGCAAGTTACTTAAGCTCTATAGGATCTCTTCTTTCTCATCTGTGAAATGAGGGGATTGGACTGGATGATTGCTATGACCCCTTGCAGTCCATGTATGAGCTTTGAACTTAGTGTACCCCGTAATATTTTGCCCCAGTCATGTTTTTCATAGAGTCATTTGATGTTGTTAAGTGAACTATGGCTGTGTAGAAACATGACCAAAGTTTAAGGCAAGGAGTAAAACTATCATGAATATTATGTTGAAACTTTAGAAATAAAGTATACTCCTTATAAATGATTTAGTCCACAACTTTATTTCGGTAATTGTTGGCCTATTCTGCTTTACTTCACCTCATGGATCTGTGATACTTCCAGTGTGGTTATGGCTTCCACATACACAGACTGAGCCCCTCCCATCCATGACTTAGTAGATATAGTCTTCCACAGTTACCGTAGCCAAGAGTCATTACTCTTTGATCAGCCTGATAATGAGCCTCTCTGAATTCAGCTGGACTGGTTCTGGAGTGACGGGCGTAAGGCTCATTGCTGGGCTTATAAACATGAAAGTTGTCTTGTTTGATGGGACCTACCAGAACCTGTGCTAGATACACTGGCCTAGCCTGTGAGAAATCAGCATCCCTTCTACACCACCTCAAGGCTTTAGAAGGAGACTTGCATGGTGGTGGTATGTTCATGGTATTAAAAACATACAATTTCCTTCTCTCATTTTCAACTTTGCTTTAACACAATATTTATATTTTTAATCTCTGCTCTTAGGTCACTGTGTTCCGAATGGGTTCAGAAGGCCAACAGGATATTGAAATGGCAATTTTAACTGCTCTGCTAAAGGGTGAGTTCTCCAGAAAATCATGATTCACTTCATTTCAATTCAACATGTAGGAAATATTTTCTTTATGCCTAACATTTGGTCCTTGATTGTGAGAGAGGAGTGCTATCAGTACTCAAGCCTACCGTATTCCTTTTCCTTTCATAAAAAATTTTGTCTATTGAGGTACATCCTGAGCTAACCAGCTTAATCAAAATTAACCCAGAAGTCTCAGACTTTTAAAGCAGAAAGGTGCCTTAAAGTATACTTCATTTATTCCAATATCCTCATTTTAAATGAAGAAATAGACTCAGAGTTGTGATTTTATGTGCCTAAGATAAGTAAGTTGTGGCCTCAGGACTCTAATCCAAGTCTTGAGATTGTCCATTCAGTCAGTTTTTGCCAACACACCACATCATCTTTCCATTATCTGTTTGGTGTACAAAACTGTAGTAGAAACTTCATGAAGATATACTTTCTTATGGATTTAACAAATAAGTAAAAACAGCTTTGAGAAGAGATTTACTTCATCCTGAAACTAGAATCAGTTTTTAATGTGCCATTAATTAATTAATTAGCTCTTATTCCATATTATCCTTTGTCAAGCATACTATCTAATTAGTATAATTGATCCATGCTATATATGTCAGTGGTTCAAAGAATTTTTGATCTCATTGATATGAGTACTCTTTTTGGTGGTATATATCACAATCTATGCCTTCTTATCCTTTGGTAAATCCAGAAATTAATGAGCATTTATTAGATCCCTACTATATGTTGAGCACTATGCTAGGTGTTGGTGATACAAATATGAAAAAAGTGAAACCATCTCTCTCTCTCAAAGCGCTTATATTCTTTTTTAAAAAATTACTCAAGGTAAACACTTCCCTGCCATTAAAATTTCCTCCACTTATGTGTGGATCTATATTTGCAAATTCAGTATCTGAAATAACCTTTAGTTAAGTGGAAGGAATAAGCCAAAGGATTCATATGATTAAATATAATTAGTAATTAATAGATAATTAATATAAAAGAGTGTAAGGAACAATCATTCCTTATAAAGACAATTTGCCTTTATCTAACACATTTATAAATGTTTACAAAAATTAGTAACTTTTACTGTAAAAAAATTCTTAATGTACACATATTTTTTTCTGAAAATAAGCTCTTATAGAAGAAAGTAGGACACAACTGGTTCTTGTTTCAATAATCTTGCTCACTTGTGGGCCAAAAAAAGGAACTACTATCATCTGACTTAAATAGTTTAGGTACCCTGCATGAACCATAGCAATGGAGCATGGATATGTTATCCTTGTTAATTATGTCATTATCCTATAAAGCAACGGATGCTTGAATGAAATAAATGCTCACTTTGTCTTAGGCCAGTCAACACTGATAAGCATGAGAAATTTATAGAGTAGTTCAAAGTTTTTCTAAACCTTTTCTTCTTTCTTTCAAATAAATGTGCTATATAGGCATATATATGTCTATATAGCACATTTATTTGAGCTGTAAGAAAGAATACATATGTACATGTGTACACATGTGTGCATACACAAAACACATTTATGTCCACACATATGTACATGTATTTTATACACATACTTATATGCATACATGCCTACATACATATATTTGAGACCAAATCTCCTTATCTTGCCCAGGCTTGAAGAACAATAGACACTCATGGGCTCAGTCCCAATACTGATACACATGAGAGTTTAACCTGTTCCTTTTTTTTCCAGCTTGAGATAGTTTGCCCTTCCTTAGGCAGCCTGGTGGCCTTCCGTTCCTAGGAGCTCACCACATAGGTGCCAGACTTAGTGTAGACATCCATTTAGCATTAGCCCTAATGCCTGAACTCAAGCAATTCAGCAGCCTCAGGCTTTTCTAGTAGCAGTTATTACAGACCTGTGCCCCCCATACTTAGCTAAATGGGTCAATTTAACTACTGACCATTCTTTTTCTATAGGAGCTATAGTGACCCAAATTGTTTCTTCAATATTAAACACATTACTGCTCATTTACTTAGAAATAGGAAGTAGTTATTTTGCCTCTTTAGGAACAAATGCATCAGCTCCTGATCAGCTGAGTTTGGCTCTTGCCTGGAACCGTGTTGACATCGCACGAAGTCAAATCTTCATCTTTGGACCCCACTGGCCGGTGAGACTACCTTTTTTTTCCCCCCATTCAGAACATTTTGTATTATTTTATGCAAATGATTAATGTTGGTTTCATTATTATACCAGTCTTGCCAACATTTCTTAGTCATGTTTCATGTTCCAATTTTTTATTACATTAGGATTAAACAGAAATATTATGCTTTCCCTACGGGGGCCCAATGGACTTTGTATGTGAAAAGCAAAAAGGAGTGTGTTAATTTCTTCCTCTTAAAAGAAATAAATAGGAAAAATGTTCCTTAACTATTTTACTTGTCAGTTTTGAAAACATTATCCTTTTGAAGTATGACATAGACTAAAAAAAAAGTAGCCCCTTCAAAATCAAGTACAATTCATCTCAAGCGTTTTTGTAAGTGAAATAACTATATTGCCTGAAATAAGTACAATGTATTTATAGTATTTTTATTTATCTATTTTACTTTTGGGGGTTAATCATCAGGAAAAAAATTAATGCAAAAACTTTAAATAATAAGGTGAGTATTTTCAAAGGAAGAGAGTGACATGTGCAATGTGTTTATTAAAGTCCCTAAAAGCACAGTAGTCCAATCCTTTCAAATATTCTATTTCCTTTAGGGTCCTCTAGTTCTTAGCCTCTTGGCAAATGAGGAAATGACAAAAGAAATTGCTACAGTACTGTTTTAGGTTACTTATAACAAAGAAAACTCTGGCAGGTTGAAAAATATTGATATGGATGGTACATGAAAGCTCCATTATCTGTACTTTCAATGACTTATGAAAATATCACACAATCCTCTACCTCTTTAGGGTAGATTATGTGTTTTATACTGAAGAAAGAGGGTCTAGATAATCTCTGAAATATTCCTTCAGTAGTTGAATATTCAATCACCATCTGTTCAAAAACAATTCAACAAACATTTATTCAATGGCTACAATCTCTCTGCTAGGTGCTGAGGGGGATATACAGATAGGTAACATAGTCCTTGCCCTCAAAAAATTTATGATTTAATTTGAGAGATAAGAAATGTATGTATGTAATGATAATGTAAATTTAATAGGAAATATAATGTACAAAATAAATATAATGTGTAAGTGTATGCATACAACAATAATACAAATTTGAATAGAAAATTTGAAATGAATAAGAAAGGTACAAAGTGCTGTGTGACAGTTAGGAAGAGAGAGAGATCAGTGATACTTAGGGAAACTGAAGGCTTCATGAAGGAGTTAACAACTTGATGGGGGGCAGCTAGGTGGCGCAGTGGATGGAGCACTGGCCCTGGATTCAGGAGGACCTGAGTTCAAATCCGGCCTCAGACACATAACACTTACTAGCTATGTGACCCTGGGCAAGTCACTTAACCCCATTGCCTAGCCCCCCCCCCCAAAAAAAACAAACTTGATAGGAAAGGAGGTTTCTTCCAACCATGGAGATTAGGGTAAAGGTATTCCAGGCATCAGGAAGCATGTGATCAATGGCAAAAAAAAAAAAAAAAATACAAGATATGAACAGGCAGATGTTCCAGGTGTGTATCATAGGGTATGTTACAGGAAGTAATATGAGATAGGACTGGAAAGGGTGCGGTGGTATCAGATTGTGTAAGGCTTTGAATGACTGCCTAAGGAGTTTGGACTTTAATCACCAGTTAATAGGTACCCATTGAAGGGGTCTGAGAAAAGGAATGATATTGTGATATCTGAGCTTAAGGGAGATTGCTTTGGCAGAAGTATGAAGAACAGATTAGAAGAGATAATGAAGGAGAGCGCCATTTTCAGTCAGGCAGTTGTCCATGACAACCTATGTTAGAGAATTGGCAGTAGGAATAGGAAAAAAAAAGAGTAGAAATAAAAGGTGTTATAATAGTAGAATCAAAAGGACCTGGGAAAATAATTGGTCATAGGATGTGAGGGGAGTAGAAGAACCAAAGATTTACAACATGGGGGTCTGGATGAATGGTGATGCCAGTGATAGAAATAAGAAAGTAATCATGGGGGCAGCTGGGTGGCGCAGTGAACAGAGCATGGGCCCTGGAGTCAAGAGGACCTGAGTTCAAATTCAGCCTGACACATGATACTCACTAGCTGTGTGACTCTAAGCAAGTCACTTAACCCCAATTGCCTCATCAAAAAAAAAAAAAGTAATGATGATCATTGATGATGATGATGATGATGATGATGGTAGAATCGACCTATGACTTCATTGGTATAGGGAACTCCCAGATGAAGAAACTCCCTCTACCAATGCAAACTGGCCCTTCTCTGCAACTTAAAGAGATGCCTGGAGCACCAAGAAGTTATGTGGCCTTCACATAGCTAATATGTGTCAGAGGCAAGACTTCAGCTCAGTCTTCCTGATTTTGAGGCCAGCATTCTACCCACTACTCCACTGTACCTCCCTGTATACAGAGTGTCCCAAAAGTCTTAGTGCAGTTTTAAGCCATTTAAAATATTAAAGCTTTTGAGGACCACCTGTATAGTGCTTGGAGGTTTGCAAAGTGCTTTACATACATTATCTCATTGGTTGAAAATTAGTAGCTGTTATGCCTATTTGTCAAAGTGGCCCTTTGTGTAAATGCATGCCAATAAAAATGTGATGTCAATCTAAATATATACAACTCCTGCCCAGGGGAAAAACAAAGCAAATTGCCCTATGTCACAAACATAAGCTGTGTTAATAGACAGGCTCCCGCTTTGCAGCACATTTGGTAGCAGACAGATCAAGTCTATCCTGACTATGTATGTTTGTTAAGTGTGAACAGTGTGGAATTAATGACAGTCATGAAATTTTCCTTTGGGTAAATGTCAACTTCATAAGGGCTTCATAAAGGAGGTAACGACTCGATACGGAAGGAGGCAAATGTTTTAACCAAATGTGTTTGTTGTTCGATGTAGCCTTTAGGAAGCCTGGCACCTCCTGATAGCAAAGTACCAGAGAAGGAAAAGAAATCTCCAGCTGCTGCACCAGCCAAAGGGGGAAGAGGAAAAGGCAAAGGCAAAAAGAAAGGGAAAGTCAAAGAAGAAGTAGAAGAAGAAACTGATCCACGGAAGATTGAGCTCTTAAACTGGGTGTGTAAACAATTTCTTTCAGATTTTTGTTAGTGACAGAACGTTAGAACTTTAAGGGACTTATCTCAACCCAAATCCACATTTTACAGATGAGGAAGTGGAAGGCTGATTGAAGGGTTGTTGTTTATGATGATGATATCCCAAGTGAAGTAGTATAGAGGGAGAAAAGAAAGAGGATCCAGAATAGAACCCTGAGGGACACTTATGGTTAGAGGACATGATCTGGAGGAGGATCCAGCAAAGGAGACAGAGAAGGAACTATCAGAGAGGTAGGAGGAAAACCAGGAGAGAGATCTTTAAAATTTGTTGGTCTTAATTTCTAATGTGGTAAATATCAAAAGGTATAAACCACATAAAATAAAGCTCTCTGGGATCCTCAATAATTTTTTCAAAGTTCTCCTTGAATGCTGAGAGGACAATTTACTTGCCCAGCATCGCACAACTAGTGTATCTGTCAGAGGCAGGACTTAAACCCACACGTTTCTGCCTCTAAGGCCAGATGTCTAGCCGTAATGTCACATTATCTCTGCACATGGTAATACTGAAAAAAATATTTATCGAATGAGTGAGCTTTCTTGAAAATGAAGACCATTCAGTGTTCAAGGCATATGAGGAGTTCTAACACCTGAGAAACAAACTGTAGGGAAATTTGGCTTTAATACATTTTTGGAAATCGGGAAAGGATAAACAGTTTTTTGGAGAGAGGAAAAATCTGTGTTCTCATTATACAGTGTCCCAAAAGTCTTAATACAGTTTTAAGCTACAAAAGATTAGAACCGTACTAAGACTTTTGGGATATGTTGTACTGTGGCTTAAGTTTAGCAGTTGAAAGAACCAATGGAGTTTATTCACTAATCTTTATGCTACAATGCCATCAGCACAAGGAAGGTCCAAGGTAGGGCACTTCACAGGTTTCTAAACCAAGAACTCTTATTAGTCTCAATTTTAGTAAAGACTTGTCCTCTTGACAAGGGCTATGTGTCAGAAAAATGAGTTATCTTTCTTTTCTCCCTTTAAGACAGTGTGTTTGTTGCCCAAATGTAAGAAATTAGAATCCCCCCTTTACCTGATTCAATACCTAGCTTCCTTCAAGGGACAGACCAGGTGCTACCTTGTTAGAATGTCAACTTCCTGCTAATAGAGATTATTTCATTTATTAATTGTTGACATTACATGTGATGCTTTATGTTTAGCAAAGCGCTTTACAAATATGACCTCATTTTATCCTCTCAAAACCCTGGGAGGTAGGTGCTAGAGGCAGACAGATGTCAAGTGACTTGGGGCAGGTAGGTGGGGCAGTGGATAGAGCACTGGGCCTGAAATCTGGAAGACCTGAGTTCAAATCCAGCCTTTGACACATACTAGCTATGCAACCTTTGATAAGTCATGTAAACTGTCTGCCTCAGTTCTCTGATCTTTAAAATAGGGATAATGATATCACCTACCTCCCAGGGTTGTTGTGAGGATCAAATGAGATATTTTTAAAGTGTTTAGTATAATGCCTGGCACATAATAAATGTTAGCTATTATTATCATTGCCCAGGATCACATGACTAATTAGCATCTGAAGCCAGGATTTCTTCCTGACTCTGGGTTCAGTACTCTATTCACTGTGCCACCTTACTGCTCGTATTTGTTTTTCTTGGTGCCTAGCACAATGGAACATGGGGCTGGATAATAAAGGCTTGTTCACTGGTTAAATGATACCTCCTATAAGATTCCCAGATTTCCTTATTGCCCAGATACTAGCACTCTCTTCCTCATGAAACTGTTTTGTATTGCTTTGTGTGGTCTGCATTGACTTGTGTATGTGCTATTGCTGCTCTCCACCCCCTAGTAAAATGTAAGCTCTTTGAGGTCAAGAACTATTTATCCTCCTATCTCCAGTGCCCAGCACAGAACCTTATATAACTTAATAAATATCTGTTGAATTCCTCATTTGTTTAGTTGCTGTTTTTTTCAATAGGTGAATTCTCTAGAGCAAGCTATGTTAGATGCTTTGGTCTTAGATCGGGTTGACTTTGTGAAACTTCTTATTGAAAATGGAGTCAACATGCAACACTTTCTCACTATTCCACGGCTAGAAGAACTTTATAATACAGTAAGTATGCAAAGAATATGGAGGGCAGTGAAGACCTAAGACCTAAATAAACATACATATACTTGTGTGTGAGAGTCTATTTTAATATGGAGATAGGCAGCTAAATAGCTAGACTGTCTATTAGGCTGGTATTGGTGCATTATTGGTGCACTATGCTAAAGTATAATAAGTTTGACCACATAATGAATTTGGGGTGGAGCCCCAGTTCTAGTCTGGAGTTCTGTTGTTTAAGGGGGACTGAAATGACATTGTTCTTTTGTGGCACTCATCACAAAAATGGTTCCACTTGTAGCTCAATTCTTCATCATATTCTTGCCATTTAAAAACCAACCTGCTGAACCAAATTCTCCGTGGTTACCATTTGGGAAGTTCTAGAATCTCTGTTAATGATTCCAAGCCACTTGGGTAACACATACAATGAATCATTCATATGTGCCAAGAGAATCTGACTCAATATATTATTTTTAAGGTGATTTTATTTTATTTTCCAAATTCTCTCTTTCTCACTGCCCTGTCCCCAACCTATTGAAAAAGCAAGAAAAACAAAATCCATCACAAGTATGTACAGTCAAGCAAAACAAATTCCCACATTTGGCTGACTATATTATTAACACTGTGCAAGGGCACCAGGCAGTAGGGGATGGGCTCCATAGGGCACCCATCTTTCCATGATATTATAAGGAAAACCATAGAAACTCTTTAGTTGCACAAAGCACCATGGAACTAGTAGGAAAGTTTTTAAGTGGAATGCCTTTATTTCTAGAATATTTATTTTGGTAATTCATTTTTTTTATTCTGGATTTTTATTCTCACCATTATCGTAGTTGGCTCTAGCAGTGCAGAGGTGAAGAAGGCATTGATATGCATTCTCTCTGCAACTCATCAGGACACAGATGATAGCTTGCCCTTTTAGATAATTTTGTTATTTATTTAACATAATTTCCTATGAATTTAGCATCTGTTTACCACTGTAAGACAGAGACATCACCATAAAAGATGTAAACAGACATTAACCTAATAATGAGTGATATTTAAGGATTAGAACAATTCATGGTCCAGTAGTTGAAGATTTTTGTTTAAGAAATAATACACTAAAAATGGCTGGATGGTTCTCTTTCAGAGGCTGGGTCCACCAAACACACTTCACTTGCTTGTGAGGGATGTGAAAAAGGTCAGTCTATTATTTTATACTAATTTATGCTCCTTCAAACAAAATGGATATTTTTCTTTCGATAACAAACTCAAATCTCAGAATTTAAAGCACAGAAGATAAATAGCAATAGTGGGGTAGGAAGTTAATGTCCTAAGTATCTTTTTCACCTTAAAAAGAACCTACAGAAAACTACAAAGGACAAAATAAGAAAATGTTGCTTAGCATCAACACACACAATGAATACTTGTTGACTGGTTGATTGAAAGAATGAGCTAAAGTTTGATTGATTGATTGATTGATTGTATTGTTTTAGCCAGATATGACCTGTTACTAATGCCAGCTTTAATTATCTAAAATTCTTGAGTATCAGTGACCTGAATCTCTTCAATCATTCAACACTTCTTCATATTAGAAACCTCCTTCTTAAAGTTATTGTTCCCTTTTCACCCATTCACTTTAATTCTCTTATTCCTAGCAAGGATTGCAAGCTTTCATTTGTTTTTGTCATTTTGGGCTACCCTGACAATATGATTAGAAATTACATTTATCCTCAGCTGCTTGTCTTTAAGTCCTTTGACATTATTCCCATTTTTCATTGATAGTATTCTCATCTATTTATGCTTTATTTTTTTCCTTGGAGTTGTGCGCATTTCTTTGTCTCTTTTCTATTACTCTGTCCTGACATGTTCTCATGCAGCTAAAGGATAGAGATTTGGTTGAGTTACCACAAAGGTGATTCATTGGAGTAGAGTGAAGTCCCTGATAGGAGGACAACTGATTCAAAACTGCTATATAATTTACCTTAACATCCTGAGTAAAAGGATAATTTCAATCATATGAGGAAGTTTTTCCATCAGCCTATATAGTGAATTTTGGAGCTAGCATTTTGGAACTAGAGGACTTGGGTTTTAATCCTGGCTCTGCTGTCTACTCCCCATGTGACCTTATACAAAGCTCCTTAATTCTCTTAGCCTCCATTTTCTCATTTGTAAAAGGAGGGAGTTGAACTAGGTGATCTCATAGGATTATAAATCTATGATTTTATTGGCTTTAATCCAGCTAAAATATAAGTAATTCAATCCTAAAAATATGACAATTCCTATTATACAGATACTGAATATCTATGAACAATAAATCTACCCACATAGAATCATAGCATTCAAGAGATGTAAAGTAGCTTATAAGTTTTCTAGTTTGGCACTTATTCATAAATGTGGAAACTGAGGAGCAAAGAGGTGACATGATTTGCCCAGAGTTAAAAGATGGAGAGTGTGTTAAAAATGTTCATAAACTCACTCATGTTGTTCACCTTTATAGAATACTATAGGTTTATAAATCACTTTCCTCATTAAAAACTCTGTGCAGATATTATTAATTTCATGTTATAGATGAAGAAACTGGGGCTCAGAGTAGTGACTTGCCTATGGTTACACAGCTAATATGTATTGTCAATGGGTATTAAACCCAGGTCTTCTAATTATAATCCCAGAATTTTTCCCACTAGACCGCATTTGTATCTACTATTCCCAATATATACTCTCTGTGGTCATATTTTAAAGGAAGAATATTTTGAATGTATAGTCTCTACATGGTCATTCACAGTTCAACAATTTAATAAGCATTTCTTAACTAGGCCCTATGCTAGGCACTGAGGACGTAGTGAACAATGAAAAAGTCCCCGCTCTACAAAGTTTTAGCCATAGAAAATTATTGAAAGGAAAACAGGATGGCTTAGATAACATGATATCATGGCAAATAGCTAAAAAGAAATATGACTTCAGTAGTCAATAATTCTAACCCGTACTTGGATGAAGGAGAACAAATCAACAAGCATTTATTAAGTGCTCACTATGAATCAAATCAACAAGCATTTATTAAATGCTCACTACCTGCATTTGAGGCCTTCTTGCATTCTTATAGGACTTCCAGTGATATATTGAGCTTCTGGGGAGGAGAAAATGAAAGTACCCAGCTGAGGGAAAGTCCAGGAGAAAAGTCAGAAGTGGAGCCTAGAAAGGAGTAAAGACATGACTGGCCTGGGTGGCTTCCTTAAAATGGAGGTTCTGAGAGGAACTAGCCAATCAGAGGACGGGGTCTTAAGGGCAGAGAGTACTTCTCATGTGTGAAGTGTGATCTTTCAGGGTGAAGAAGTTTCTGGAATATTGTAAAGAAGGTCGAGAAGGAGAGTTAGGAGGATAGCCTAGAAAGAAATCAAGAGAAAGAAATATAGCCTAAAAAGAAATCAATGAATCAAAACTCATTTCACATGTCAGAGTGAATACTGACCATGTTCTGATCTCTTCTGTTACCTACAGGTGACTAATAAATCTATAATTCTCTTTTCTTCTAACAGTTTAATCCATTGTTTTTTTCAGTGGTAGGAAACAAGAAGTCAGCTTTAGTCTAGAAATAAATTAGATATTATTTGTCCCCATCTGCTATCCCAGAGCTGGTATCATTTTAGGGGTGATACATCTCATCTGTGACTTGGGGATGCACTCTATGCAGCTTATGCCTCGCTTTTCTTCACATACACATACAAATAAAATTTCTTATCTTACAGGGAAACCTCCCACCAGACTATCACATTAGCCTGATAGATATAGGTCTTGTACTAGAATACCTCATGGGTGGGGCCTACCGCTGCAACTACACTCGGAAGAGTTTTCGGACCCTATACAACAACTTGTTTGGACCAAAGAGGGTAGGAATAATTTAATGTTGCCATAATCAGTTCTCATTAGACTCAAAATGTGTTCCCTAATGTGTTCATTTTAACTCTCATTCTTCTTGAGTCACAAGGTATCCAAGTAAAAGCAGGCCAACTAGACCATTATAGCCCTTACCACATTCCATCCTGCTGCCACACTGTCGATAATCACCTGTATGAATTCATTAAGTCATTGAGCCATGACTTCTCTTTGCCTAAGTTTTATCTATGAACCAAAGGAATAATGTTTTGTATTGATGCACTATGAGATTAGTGAGAAACCTATTAAATATATATACCATGCCATCCCAGTTTTTTTGGTTATTAAAAAAAAAATACTCAAACAAGGCAGTAAATGCTTAAAGCAATAGGTCAAGACTATGGCATATTTCCCCTTCTCTGGCTGGGAAGGAACAAGGAGTAGAGGCTCTGGGGTAGTAAAGGAAAAATATAGCCAGGAGACATGCTGACACCTCTACATCAGGGCAGGCAAATGCTGCAATCAAGGTGCTCTGTGACTGTATGTGAGGGCCATAGATTTTATAGGGAGGGAACAGGTTTTGATTCAGGCAAATCTGATTGGTTTCTCCACTCTTTTTCGTAGGTAGAGAAATTGTGGGGAATAGTCAAGGCATTCCCATATGTATAGGAACAGGGCATAGAAGATTCCAGCATGGAGTGTTCCAGCAAAGGATAGGGAAGAGAAGGTGTGAAATATAGGAGGAGGGGGCAGAGGCAAATCAGAGACATTCTGCCAAAAGAGAGACAGAGGCTTTTTGGACTAGGATAATGTAAAAACTGCATTAGGCATTTAAGTGCCCTGTACATTCATGTATCAGTAGCATTTCCTAACTGGCATGTTTCTTATGAGAAATAAGTCCCACTGTTTACCACCATAGGAACAGGCATATTGCCATAGATTGTAACCCTCTTATGCAGACATGTCCTTCAATATCAATGAGGTTAATGTCAGTGACCTCTCTATTTCTACCTGGATTTGAGGCGTCTTGCATTCTTATAGGACTTCCAGTGATATATTGAGATTTCTCTTTTTCTGTGATGTTTCATACCAATACCAATGAGAGGAAACATTTATTAAATTACAACAATATCTAATCAATCTGATCTAGTCTATCATGTAAAAGTCAAGACATTAAGCGCATAAAAAGAAAATAATTAGGAGAGAATTCTAATCACAACTAATTGATTTTTTGTTTCTTTTAATGCAGCCTAAGGCTCTTAAACTTCTAGGGATGGAGGTAAGTTGAGTTTTCCAAGACTAAAGGGTTAATTAAAATACTACTGTCCAGTGCTCTTAGTGCTTTTGCTTTTATATTCATTTAATGATAAATTTTGTCTGCCAACATGTATGTATTGCTATTGATGTACTCTTCAGCTAGTTTAATTGCCATTTTTAGCCTATTTAGTGATCTGCTCACTAAATTTTTTTAGTCAGGTGGTATTACTGAATTATGCCAAAAGAGTGGGAAAAGAACATTGGTTATTTATTATTATAAAAGCAGCAGATGTAATTGCAGAACAGATTATGCAAATTCAAATACCCAAAATGTATTTTTACTCGTTTAAGAATGCCATTTAACACCAAAGATTGTGCTAAATTCTGAAGGTAAATGTTTGGGTCTGAATTAAAATGAAATTGCGTTTACCAAATAAAACGACTAAAACATTGCACTAATAGCAATGTGGTTTATATTGTTTCTGATGAAATTTCTGAGCATTGTGCTCCCAACCAACCAAATTGCAAAAAATTGGTAGCTAATTCTTTAAATTCATGTGCTTCTCCAATCAATTGTGTCACTAAAACAGTACTGCCATTAGAAATAGGAAGTGGAGAAAAGTTCTGAAGGGGTAAGTGAAAAATAAAACAGATTATCAATTCAGAATAAGACTATGTCGGTAAATATTTAACAACCAGATTTTTTCATACCCCACATTTTAAAATTTAATTTGCATTATTAACATTTCTCCATCACTTATTCTTAAGCAGAAATAATCAACAACAACAAAAATCAAGTCCTGATTTGTAGCATTTGCCAGTTTCCAAGGTATAAATGCTCACCCTAAAAATTTAACAATTGATTCTCCTGAGCCTGCTGTAACTATCTCCAGCACACCCTGATTCAGAACCTACAGGTTTGGAATTCATGATCACTAGGATGTTTCTGGACTAATTTTTACCTTTGTTCCACATACTTAAAAACAAAAGAAAACCTCATTAAATACATAATTTAAATACATAATAATGCAAACAAGATTGAAGAAGAGGAAAGGATCAGTCAACAAGCATTATTATTAAGTGTCTATGTACCAGGAAGGGCAGCTAGGTGGCACAGTGGATAGACGGCTGGGTCTGGAATTAGGAAGACTCATCTTCATGAGTTCAAATCCACCTTCAGATACTTACTATCTGTGTGACCGTGGGCAAGTCACTTAATCCTATTTACTTCTGTTTCCTCATCTATAAAATGAGCTGAAGAAGAAAATGGCAAAGTGCTCCAATCTCTTTGCCAAAAAACCCTAGATGGAAGAGTTGGACATGACTGAAAAGACTCAACAACATGTGCCAGGAGCTGACCTTGGGTTCTGGAGGTAGAAGTATAGTGAATGAAATAATATCTTTCTTCAATAGAGCCTACAATCTAACAGAGAAGATAACAAAATATATAAGAATAAGTATAAACAGGATAAACATAAAGACAGTAAAACAAATACAAAGTATTTCAGTGCCTGGTAGTATGGGAGAGAAGGTATCCGCAACTGAGGAATCAGGAAAGGCTTCATGTAAAAGATAAGTGACTGGGTTGAGTCTTGGAAGAAGAGAGATTTATGAGGGAGCAGTGAGGAGAGAGACGATTCCAGGCATGAGACACCACCGGTATGAAGACACAGACATATGATTTGGAGTGTGAAGAACAGAGAAGAGGCCAATTTTGCTGGATGACAAAATGCAGAAGAGTAATGTACAATAAGGCTGTAAAAATAGGTGGGGACCAGGTTATGGAGGGACTTAAAAAACTAAAAACAGGGTTTTATGTATTATCCCAGGTGCAATAGGAAGGGAACTACTGAAGTTGATGGAGTTAGAAAGTGACAAGGTTCATGTCTGTGCTAAAGGAAAATCCCTTTGCAAACATGAATCTGCTATCACTCAAGGCCCAAGGCCCTCTTCCACATAAGGTGCTAGTTCTAGGCTCAAATGGAATTAGGTTCAGTCCTCACAGAGACTGAACTCTAAAAGAAGGCGTCAGGTGTTTTTTTTTTTTCCCCTCACACTTTCTGGTTTATGCTCCTGCTGCCCAGACATTTTCAAACCAAGCCTCCTATATGCTGTCCATCCTCCTCAAACTCCCACCCCAGAACCTGGATTCTGTCCTTGGGACTCTAAACTCATTAATAGTAATTTTGCTTCATCATGTCCAGAACCAAGTTTTCACCCTCATCCCAATTTCTAGCTCTCCTTTATGTTCTATGTTCTCCCGTTAGAATGGAAGCTCCTTGAGGAGAGGGACTATGTATTTATATCCCATTGTGCCTGATAGATGGTATTTAATGGTTTTTTCATTTATTTATCTATCCATTCACCCGAACATCCATAGATCCATTGATTCATTCATCCCCCCAAAGTCCCAGGGAAAATCTTTTAAATAAAGCTTAAGTTAGGCTTATGTCTAGAATCTCCCCAAAAGGTTATTAACAGGATTGTTAGTTGAAAGGTGACTAAATTTACAAAGTAAATAGCAAGTATAGGACAGATATTTATTTCGTCCACCACAAGAGAAACACTTAAGATACAAAAGACTCATAAATATACATTTACATGTATTTAAAATATAAACTGTAACCCCTCACGCTATTGTACTCTCTCTCTCTGAGAGTAGGATGGGCTCTTGGGAGACTTATAAAACTAGTGAATAGATTTTACTTCCCTATCAGGTTGCACTGTCTGAGCAGCACCTTGAGATCTAGAACATCTGGGCAAGAAGGACACATTTTTCATAGGCCTTTTCAGCTGTTGGAAGATCCTTGTGATGATTATATCCTCTTCCTCCAAGAAGCTGTGGAGTTGCAGGAATCACTTCCTGCTGGACGGTGTGGCATACTGCCTATGCTAATATATTTGACACCTGGAGCAGATCATTTTTTTTAACAGCCTCCTTCTCCATATAACAAAATTCTTTTTTTAATAGTTATCATGAAATGAAACAAATGATAATGGCCAAGAAAAGATGTGGATAATTATAACTGACTTTTATTGAACTTTGTACATATAATCATTTTAGTAAAAAAATAAAAATAATGAAAAATAAAATACATATGGTAAAAAAAAGGAAAAAAGTAATGGATTAATGCTTTTAAATTATATTAATGTATTTTTTTAAAAAAGAAAAAGAACTTATAACCACATATTGGTCTATCACAGTAATGAATAATAACATAACAGTTTCTCTTTTCAAGCCTTAACATCTGCAAATTTCTTAATGACTTTATCAAAATTATTCTTCATTGTATGTTCATGTTCAATAGATAGTATTGCCAGATTTATTGATCTGGCTTCACTCAGAGTTGATCAAACAACACTTTTTATGAATTTTAATTTCAAAAAGTTTCTTTCACATGAAGCGGCACATATTCAAATAGGTAAGAAAAGTATTAAAAATAAGATTAAGTGTAATCCAGCCCCCAAAACCCATTTGTATCCTTATTGAGGGAAATGGATTACTTAATGCTCCATGCCTGTGAGGGAGGGAGTTGGTGAGAACTTGGGAGAAAAAAGAACCTGGTCTTCTGTTTCCATCTTCAAGAAAGAGGACTAGTAGTTTCAGATTCTTTTCAGATACCTGAAGGGACAAATAGACTCTGGCGAAAAGCTGAGGGATAGAGGAGCCAACACCTTGATCATCAAGTCTCTATCCACAGTTTATTACAATAGAAACTTTAAAGAATTTACCTTAGAGTGAGAATTTAAAACCAAGCGTTTTCTTTCTTGAACCTGGAAACTAGAAGACGAGGATCTCTTTTCCCCCAAGCCCTCACCAACTCCACCCCTCTTGCAGTCATGGAGCATTGAGAGTTCCATGTAAATGTGTTTGAGTGGGTTACATAAGTTTGATAGATTCATAAAAATCAAATTTGACAAGTTTATTTTGATAAAATTAAAATGTCCATAATAGTTATAATTTAGGCAACTACTAAGTCATATGCCTGATGTAATGTTTTATTTTCTCAATTCATTTGTTAGCTCTAAAATAATATTTTAAAAAAAGAATAAATTTCATTGTTAAAGGTATTATTCAAATTCAGTATAGTGGTATGTATGAACTAAAATTTGCATTTACCAAACAAAACCATCACACCTCACATCTTACACTTTGTTACAGTGTTTTAAACATAATAAAACCCCAAGTGTCATAGAATGACAGAGTCGAAATAACTCAAGCTCTGTTTCTTCCTCTTCTTTACAATCAACATCTATTGTTGTTTATTTTGGATCTACTGTTTAACAAACCCAGGGATATGTAGTACCATAAGGATTGGAGACATGAACTGTGAGCTCAAATGACTGAATCAGTTTGGGCATACCCTCCAAGCCTGTAGTTGAATCTGCATGTGTTAGGGCTCACTGTGGTCACATAGTAATTGTGTTATACTTAGACCAACAAAAGATTTTTTTCAAATTGCCAGCACATAGTGACAATAAAAAAAAAACCCGCCAACTTTTAGTTGGTTTTATTACTGTTTTTAAATTCCCTATGGACAATGCATCCCTTTACTTCTGCTCCTACTGCCCTCAGTACACCAGAACTGCTGGGTAAGTGGGAATTCCCAGGTTCCTGAACTCCTGAGATAGCCAGTAAGGATGAAACCTTTCATCTCTCCAGGTTGCTAGTCAATGATTTATATTCACAGAAAGAAATGCAAAGCAGAGGAGGCTGCCAGGATTTGAATGACCATCTCAGGCTTACCTAGGTAAGCACATGTTCTTACTGCCATGTGGGTGGCTGTCCTAGCTGTTGCTAGGGATGAAAAGGGATGAGAATTTCCTTTTACAAGCAGTCCAAGTGACAGCTGGCATTGGTTATGTCTCAACAAAGAGTGCCTCAAAAGAGAGCCCGGAAACTATTTCTCCTAGTTTCTAATAGCCCACAGAGTGGGGGCCTCAGTTGGAAATTCTCTATGTCATAGAGTATGTCATATGACATAGAGAATTTGTCCAGCCAAGGGCCAGAGTATAAATGGCCAAGTCCAGGGAATACTTCTATTCCTGGCATGCTCCATGAGATGGTCTCTACCACACTACTTAATTTCCAATTTCCAACCATTCTTGAAATCACTTAAGCAGCACCAATTTGGATGCAATTAATTTGTTAATTGGTGAATAAGCATTTACATAGCACCCACTATATGCCAGGCACTATGCTAAATGCTAGACAAATATTTTCATTTGATCCTCACAACAATTCTGCTACTATTATCCCCATTTTATTATTGAGGAAATTGAGGCAAAGAGAGGCTAATTGACTTGCCCAAGCTCACTCACACATATAGTAACTGTTTGAAGCTGGATTTGAATTCAGGTCTTTCCGACTCTGAGACTTGTGCTCTATCTACTGTACCACCTATCTGGCTATTTATAAATATTTCTGTTACAAGTTAGGTCTAGGTCTAGGAAGAGCTTCTACTTGAAAATACATTGTTGGCAACTGGCTCATTTTACTGCCTACACTTAAACATAAAATTGCATGAAAGAAATATGGTCTAGGGTAATTTCAGTTGTAATTGTCAATATAATAGCAGTATAAGTGATACCGTATCGCTTCTATGTTTATATCAGTATAAAACATATATGTGCATGTGTACATGTATACATATGTGCATGTACATATATACATGCATAATATCTCTATATATAGATATAGACAGATAGACAGATAGACTGCCTAACTGGGAGGAAAAGGAGCCCAAGCAAGAGACTACAAGAGTCAGAGTCACTGAAACCCTTAAGAACCAACCCTGGGATATTCTGTTTTTCTAATCATTCTATATCTTCAGTGTAGCTCCTCCCACCCATTATAGCTATAACTTCCACCATCAACAGATGGAAGTCTCTCAATCCCTGATACTTAACCACTAGCTGCCTAACCCTAAACCTACTCTTCTTCAACTCCCAACTTCTATTCTCCCATCTTCATCCTCTTCAACCTTGTTCCTCCCATGTTCCATTGGAACTCTGTTCTCCCCTTCCTTCCATTGTACCCTGTGGAATTTGAGGTCTTCTTCCTCTCATGCTCCTTTCATCTCCAGGTATTCAGAAAGACCAGATGACCCTGCGTAACTACTCACCCTCTCTAGTAGTAGTTATATGTTCTCTCATACCCACTGTCACATTGGTCCTAAAATGGAAGTTGGAATAATAATGCTCCCTAGTGTCACTTACAGAATTTCTCTAGGTACCACCACTCAGCAAATTCTCCTTTGAAATTCACTTTATTAAAATGTATTAGTCAATGACTTTATGAGACATCAAGAATCAAACAAATTCAAAAGAATGAAAAAATAGAAGAAAAATGTAACACACCTCACTGGAAAAAAAAATTACCTAAAAAATAGATCCAGGAAAGACAATGTCAGATTCATTGAACTGCCTGAAATACATAATCAAAAAGAGGATCTGGACAGCATCTTTCAAGAAATTATCAAGGAAAACTGTCCGGATATCCTGGAACCAGAGGGCAAAATAAGCATTGAAAGAATTCATTGATCACCTCAGTCAAGTGATCCCAAAATAAAAACTCCAAGGAACATGATAGCCAAATTACAGAACTATCAGGTCAATGAAAAATTACTGCAAGTAGCCTGAAAGAAATGATTCAAGTCTCAGGGAGCCACAATCAGGATTATACAAGACTTAGCAGCTACAACGTTAAAGGATTAGAGGTCGTGGAACATGATATTCTAGAAGGCAGAGGAACTAGGACTACAACCAAGAATCCCTTATCTGGCAAAATTAAGCATAATACTCCAATGGAAAATGGTCATTCAATGAAACAGAAGGATTTCAAGCTTTCATAAGGAGATAGAACTGAACAAAAAAATTTATCTCCAATATCAAGACCCAGAAGAAGCCTAAGAAGGTAAAAAGGGAAAAGAAAATATAAGGGATTCAATGGAATTGAACTGTTTACATCCCTACATAGGAAGATGATACCCATCATTCTTAAAAATTATACCACTATTAGTACAGCTAGAAGGAATATGCATAGATAGAGGGTACAGGTATAAGGTTATTTGAGGGAATAACAAAAAATAATTAAGAAATGAGAAGGAGGAGTACACTGGGTGCAGAAGAAAGGGAGAAGAAGAATGGGGTGAATTATTTCACATGAAGAGGTGTGAAAAACCTATTACAGTAGAGGGAAAGATGGGAGGGTGGGCAATGGGCATTGCTTGAACCTTACTCTCATCAGTATTGGCTCAAAGAGGGAATAATATACACAGTCAATTGAATATAGAAATCTATCTTACATGACAGGAAAGTGGTGGGGGGGAGACTAAGTAAAGGGATGGGGGACTGACAGAAGAGAGAGCAGACCAGGGGAGGCAATAGACAGAAGCAAAACACTGTCAAGGAGGGAAAGGGTGAAAGGAGAGAGAGGACAAACAGGAGGGAAAATAGGATGGAGGGAAATACACAGTTAGTAATCACAACTGTGAATGTGAATGGGATGAACTCTCCCATAAAACTGATAGCAGAGCAGATAAAAAACCAGAATCTTACGATACATTGTTTGCAAGAAACATACTTAAAGCAGAGACACACACACAAAGTAAATGTAAAAGTCTGGAGCAGAATATATTATACTTCAACTGAAGTAGGGGTAGCAGGGGTAGCAATCCTGATCTCGGACAAAGCAAAAGCAAAAATAGACCTAATTAAAAGAGATAAAGAAGGAAATTACATCTTGCTAAAAGGTACCATAGACAATGAAGTAATATCAATACTAAACTATATGCAAGTAGTATAGCATCCAAATTCTTAAAGGAGAAGTTAAGTGAACTACAGGAAGAAATAGACAGCAAAACTATACTAATGGGAGATCTCAACTGTCCCCTCTCAGAACTTGATAAATCCAGCCAAAAAATAAACAAGAAAGAAACTAAGGAAGTGAACAGAATATTAGAAAAGTTAGACATGACAGACCTTTGGAAAAAACTGAATAGAAACAAAAAGGAATATACCTTTTTCTCAGCATCATGTGGCACCTAAACAAAAATTGACCTGTATTAGGGTATAAAAACCTCAAAATCAAATGTAGAAAGGCAGAAATATTAAATGCATTTTTTTCATATCATAATGTAATAAAAATTACATTCAACAAAGGGCAGTTGAATGACAGACTAACAGTTAAATGGAAACTAAATAATCTAATTCTAAAGAGTAAGTGGGTCAAAGAACAAATCATAGAAACAGTCAATAATTTCATCAAAGAAAATGACAACAATGAAACATTCCAAAATTAATGGGATGCAGCCAAAGCAGTACTTAGGGGAAATTTTATTTCTCTAAATTCTTACATCAACAAAATAGAGAAAGATCAGATCAATGAAATGGAAATGCAACTAAAAAAAAACTAGAAAAAGAACAAATTTAAAATCCTCAACTGAGCAGCAAATTGGAAACCCTGGAAATCAAAGTTAAGATTAATAAAATTGAAAGTAAAAAAAAAATAATTATTGTGTTTGAGAAAGTAAAAAAATTATACTAAATAAAACTAGGAGCTGGTTTTATGAAAAAAAAAAAACCAATAAGATACATGAACCATTGGTTAATTTGATTTAAAAAAAGAAAGAAGAAAACCAAATATCTGGTATCAAAAATGAAAAGGGTGAAATCACCACCAATGATGAAGAGGCCTACACAAGGCCCACAAGCTGCTTGCAGCCCACCAAAGGATTTCCTGCAGCCCATGAAAAATGTAGAGTTGCCACTGCACACTCTCCTGTTTGTCACATGACCCGCAGCAACTATCATCAGTCTGTCTCTAATCTAATCTATCTGCGGCCCAAAGAAGTTAATCTATTTTAATTTTGACCCATACCCACTGCCAAGTTGTACAAGTCCGAATTAAAGCAAACACTTGGAAATATTTTGCCCAACTATATGACAATAAATCTGACAATCTGAGCAAAATCAATGAATATTTATGAAAATATAAATTACCTAGATTAACAGATCAGGAAATACAATGCCTAAATAATCCCATCTTAGAAAAAGAAATTGAAGAAGCCACAAATGAACTCCCTAAGAAAAAATTCCTAGGGCCAGATGGGTTCACAAGTGAATTCTATCAAACAATTAATTCAAAACTATATAAACTATTTGGGAAAATAGGCAAAGAAGAAGTCCTGCCAAACTACTTTCATGACACAATTATGGTTCTGATACCTAAACCAGGGAGAGCTAAAGCAGAGAAAGAAAATTATAGACCAATTTCCCTAATGAATATCAATGCAAAAATTTTGAACAAAATACTAGCAAGGTGATTACAGTAACATATTTCAAGGATTATACACTATGACCAGGTAGGATTTATACCAGGAATGCAGGATGGGTTCAATATTAGGAAAACTATCAATATAATTGATCATATCAATAACAAAACCAACAGTAATCATATAATTATCTCAATAGTTGCTGAAAAATCTTTTGACAAAATACAGCACCCATTCCTATTGAAAACACTAGAGAGCATAGGAATAAAGTGAGTGTTGCTTAAAATAATAAGTAGTATCTATCTAAAACCATCAACAAGTATTATCTGTCATGGGAATAAGCTGGGAGCATTTCCAATAAGATCAAGGGTGAAGCAAGGGTGCCCGTTATCACCACTATTATTCAATACAGTACTAGAAATGTTAGCTATTGCAATAAGAAAAGAAAAAGAAACCAAAGAATTAGAATAGGCAACAAGGAAACAAAACTATCACTGTTTGCAGATGATATGATGGTGTACTTAGAGAACCCTAGAAAATCAACTAAAAAATTACCTGAAATAATTAACAATTTTAGCAAAGGTGTAGGATATAAGATAAACCTATATAAATCAGCATTTCTTTATATGCCCAACAAAGCCCAGCAGCAAGAGAAAGAAAGAGAAATTCAAATTAAAACAACTGTAAACAATATAAAATATTTGGGAATCTACCTTCCAAGACAAACCCAGGAACTATATGAACACATTTATAAAACACTTTTCACACAAATAAAGTCAGATATAAACAACTGGAGAAATATCAATTGTTCATGGGTAGGCCAAGCCAATATAGTAAAAACCTAAGTTAATTTCATATTCAGTGCCATACTAAAAATTCTTTTTTAGAGCTAAAAAAAATAACAACAAAATTCATCTGGAAGAACAAAAGTTCAAGAATATCAAGGGAATTAATGAAAAAAATACAAAAAAAAGTTGGCCTAGCAATACCAGATTTCAATCTATATTATAAAGCAGGAATTATCAAAACTATTTGGTACTGGTTAAGAAATAAAGCAGTGGGGCAGGTAGGTGGTACGGTGGATAGAGCTCTGGCCTTGGAGTCAGGAAGACCTTAGTTCATGTCTGATGACACTTACTAGCTATGTGACCCTGGGCAAGTCATTTAACCCCAATTGCCTTACCAAAAAAAAAAAAAATAGAGTGGTGAATCAGTGGAATAGATTAGGTACACAAGATGCAGTAGTAAATGACTACAGTAACCTACTGTTCGATAAACCCAAAGATTTCAGCATTTGGGATAAGAACTCAATATTTGACAAAAACTGCTGAGACAACTAGAAAACAGTATGGCAGAAACTAGGTTTAGACTAACATTTCACACCATATGCCAAGATAAAGTCAAAATAGTTACATGATTTAGACATACAGGGTGACACCATAGGCAAATTAGAAGAGCAAGGAATAGTCTACCTGTCAGATCTATGGAGAAGGGAAGAATTCATGACCAAATAAGAGATACCTATCTTACAAAATGTAAGATAGGTAATTTTGATTATATTAAATTAAAAAGCCTTTGCACAAACAAAATCAATGCAACCAAGATTAGATGGAAAGCAGAAAGCTGAGAAACAATCTTTATTACAAGTATCTCTGATAAAGGCCTTATTTCTCAAATATATAGAGAACTGAGTCAAATTTGTAAGAATACAAATCATTCCCCAAATGATAAATGGTCAAAGGATATGAACAGGCAGTTTTCAAATGAAGAAATCAAAGCTATCTATAGTCATATGAAGAAGTGCTCTAAATCACCTTTGATTAGAAAAATGCAAATTAAAACAACTCTGAGGTACCACCTCATATCTATCAGATTGGCTAATATAACACAAAAGGAAAATGATAAATGTTGGAGAGGATATGGTAAAACTGGGGCACTGATGCACTGTTGGTAGAGTTGTAAAGCAATCCAACTATTCTGGAGAGCAATTTGGAACTATGCTCAAAGGACAACCAAATTGTGCATACCCTTTGATCCAGCAGTGCCAATACCAGATCTGTATCCCAAAGAAATCATAAAAAAGGGAAAAGGAACTACATTTGAAAAAATATTTATAGCAGCCCTTTTCATGGTGGCAAAATATTGGAAATTGAGGAGGATACCCATTAATTAGAGAAAGGCTAAACAAGCTGTGGTATATGAATGTAATGAAATACTATTGTACAATAAGAAATGATGAACAGGCAGATTTCAGAAAAACCTGGAAAGAGTTGTATGAACTGATACAAAGTGAAATGAGCAAATCCAGGAAAACATTGTACAGAGTATCAGTAACATTGTGTGATGATCAAATATGAATGACTTAGCTCTTTCCAGCAACACAATGATTCAAAATAAGTACAAGTGACTCACGAAGGAAAATGCTATCCACATCCAAATAAACAGAACTGATGAACTCTGAATGCAAATCAAAGCACCCTTTTCCCACTTACTTTATTCTTTTTTGTGTTTTTCTCCTCTTGATATGTTTCTTCTTTCACAACTGTGACTAATATGGAAATATGTTTTACATGATAGTACATGTATAATATATCAAATTGCCTACCATCTTAAGAAGAGGGGAGGGGAGGGATGGAGAAAAATTTGGAACTCAAAATCTTGTAGAAATGAATGCTAAAAATTATCTTGACATGTAATTGGGGGAAAAATACTATTAAAATGTATTAATCAATTTAGGTAATAATGGTTACTGTCTACCAATTGATAGGTCATTCATTCTCCCTCCTTTCTCAAAGAATTCAGTATCTGGCTCACTGACTTAGTGGGCTTCAGTGTACATGTTGATGACCCTTCAAACACCCTAACCTCCTAGGTAATAATCTCCTCAAATTCCAAGATCTAGTATTCCACCTTACCTCAGTCATATACATGGATGATCATGTCCTATTGCCAATTAGACATTTCAAACTGAATGTCCTGTAGACACCTGAAAAAGAATGTGTTGAAAATTGAACTCAATTTTTTCCATCTAACCTTCTTTTCCAAATATCTTTATTTTTGCTGAAGGCACAACCATCCTTCCAGTCTTCCAGGTTCATAATATAAGCATTATCCTGGACTCCTCACTCTTCATTACCCCACATATCCAAGCAGTTGCTTGGATGATAGTAAATGAATCAAGATATAGAAGGTTTTAAGATGTGGAATAGGGGAGATAAAATAAAAGAAATTACAGTGGATAGCCCCTACTTTACCAGTAAAGTTGGAGGCAAGAAGATCTGCTGAGGGAAATGGGTAGGAGTCTGGTTAGCATTGTGGGTTTGAGAAGAGGTCTAGAATAGCGCTTGAGGGAGTTGGGATATAAGAAGATCAAAAGGAAGAAATTAAGTAGGGAAGAATAAAAGGCTTGCTGTACAGCAGTAAGGGCCCAGTTCAGATTACATAACACATGTAATCCTTGGCCAAGAACTGAAGCGCTAGTCTTCATTGAACCAAGTTCAATTCTGAGGGCTTCTCACTAAAATCTCTCTCTAGCTCATGTCTCTACCAAGACTTTCTCCTGGGAACATTAGAATTTATTTCTTGTCAAATATAGTTAGTAAATAAAATTTTAAAATAGCATCTCTTTTCTATAATGTCTGATGTAACTGTAATTTGTTTGTCCTCACAATAAACAATCATTATATATATATATATATATATCTTTATTTTCCAAATAAAAAAATCCCCAAATATGCAAATTTAAAATTTGAAATTTACCTCTGAGTCTTTTATTCCTCCAGTAGAAAGTTTCCATTTTTCCCCAGTAGTACACAACTCCTGTATATTTGAATAAGGGTCATATGTTGAAAATTTGACTCTCAATGAGAAATATGCTTTTCTTTTCTCAGGATGATGAGCCACCTACCAAAGGGAAAAAGAAGAAGAAAAAGAAAAAGGAAGAGGAAATAGACATTGATGTGGATGACCCTGCAGTCAGCCGTTTCCAATACCCCTTCCATGAGTTAATGGTGTGGGCTGTACTGATGAAACGGCAAAAAATGGCAATATTCTTGTGGCAGCGAGGGGAAGAGTCCATGGCCAAGGCCCTAGTGGCTTGTAAACTCTATAAATCCATGGCCCATGAATCATCAGAGAGTGAGCTGGTCGATGATATTTCTCAGGATTTGGACAACAATTCAAAGTTAGTGACCAAATGAGATATTCTATGTAAAGCACTTTGCACTTAAATGTGCTATATAAATGTCAGCTTATCTAATCTATTTATACAAATCATTGGATATCTTGGGCTCAGTCAGCCCCATCCACCCAATTTACAGGAAGGCCCATAAAGGCAAAGTGATTTGCCCAAGGTCACCAACCCTGAAGTAGTAAGCCATAAATCATAGGATCACATAAGACCTGGGATTCAGACCCAGGCTCTCAGCCTAAAAAGTCTATATTCTTTTTTCTTTTTAAGCCACCTGGGGTTAAGTGACTTGCCCAGCGTCACACAGCTAGTAAGTGTCAAATATTTGGTCTGAGGTCACATTTGAACTCAGGTCCTCCTGACTCTGTGGCTGGTGCTCTATCCACTGCGCCACCTAGCTGCCCCCTAAAAAGCCTATATTCTTGACCCTATACTGCAGCTGTACCTTGATGATGTTTTTCAAGACAATTAAAGTTGGTTTTCAGCCCCTCCATTTTTTCATTTAGGGAAAAGTATATTTCTCACATAGGCTAATGCTTGGAACTTTTTCATTAATAATTTTGTTTTAATATGATGTATGAGATATAGCAATAGCCTTGAGGGAAGGGACCATTTTATTTTTTTCTTTGTATCTCCAGGACACTTGATAAATGTTTGTTGATTGATGGATGGATAAATTACTGCATGGAGTGTAGCATAGTGGATAGGACTCTAACCTCTATGTTAGGAAGACCTGGAGTCTAGTCTTGACTCTGACACATACTGATTCTGTGACTCTGGGCAAGTCACTTTTTTCTCATTCCACAAGTACTTCTCTATAACTATCAGTTGAAAAGTAGATGTCTCTATATACTGCCAAAGGTAGTTCTATCGCTGGGAGTTCCTTATACAAATAATATCACAGGTTTGTGAAACTAAATAAATAACATATCAGTGCCTTATAAATAACATATCAGTGCACAACTGAAGGTACTTAATAAATGTCTATTGAATTCAAAGGACTAAGGTCTAATATTTTCTACCTATAATTTTTTAAACATACTTCTTCAAGCAAAGTTTCTGAACCGGCAGAAAGCTATTAGAACACAAAGTAGGTATAAAAGAACACAAAAACATGGGAAGAGTAGTTATTTGTATGAAGAAAAAAATCTATAGTGAAGTCAAACTTTATTGTTACAAGAACCATAAGAAGAAATGGGCAAAATTTCCAATAATAACACTTGAATTTTCTGAAGGTGACTGTGTTTTGAAGAACCATCTGGTTCTTCATCATCTGATTTCAGAGGTTCAGTCCAGTTCTATACTCTGTGGTTTGTGGCTATGCAAAGGGAGAGGTCCTTTTTTACACTTCAAATTTGGTTTAACTAATTTTGCTGATAACTTTAAAATTATTGTTTTGGACACTTCTAATCAAAGCATGGGAAAATGACATAGAAGAGACCTACATAGCGTCTATCACTCTAAAAAATTCCCAAAGGTACAGGCAGTATGTCATCTATGCAGAATCTTTCTACTTCTAGGCACAAAAGTTTTTCTCTGCCTATGCAAATCATTTTACAGGCTTGCATCAGCCTGGCCCCTGACATACAAGCAAGAAAACTGAGCTGAAAGGGGGTACATGAAAATAACCAGGATGGTGAGGGGTCTGGAAACCATGCATACAAAAAAGAATTAAAGGAACTTGGGAAATGTAATTTAAGGAAAGGAGACTAAGGGGTAACTAAGTGGATGTCTTAAAATATGCAGAACTGACGTATAGAAGTGGGAGTAGATTGTTCAGTGCTTCTCCACAAAGCAGAATTAGAACCAATATGTGAAGTTATAGAAAAGCACACTTTGTATCAAAGACTTTCTAATATCTGGAACTGTCCAACAATAAGCTTAGCTGCCCCATAAAGTTGTGAGTCCCACATTAAGGATGGTGTTCAAGCAGAGGGTGAAGGACCATCTGTCAGGGATGCTAGAGAAGGGACTCTGGGCTTGGCATAGATCACCTCTAAGTATCCTTGACATATCAAGATTCTCTTACTCTGATTCTGTGATCTACAAACATAGACATCTTAATAACAGTTATAATTTTTAAAAGATCAAAGCCTTCATTTCTGTTTCTTCAGAGACTTTGGCCAGCTGGCTGTTGAGCTGTTGGACCAGTCTTATAAACATGATGAACAGATTGCCATGAAACTCCTGACCTATGAGCTAAAAAACTGGAGTAACTCCACCTGCCTGAAATTGGCTGTGGCAGCCAAACACAGAGACTTCATTGCCCACACCTGCAGCCAAATGCTATTAACAGATATGTGGATGGGACGACTCCGGATGAGGAAAAACCCAGGTCTTAAGGTATTTTCTTGCTGTAGCTGTTGAAGGCTTGTCTCTGGTACTCATTAACCAAATATCTCCAGGCAGGGGAGTGCTGCAGCCCACTGTACCGGCTCTCCAAAGCCAATTGTTAAATTTTTAGTTTGAGGGGCAACTAGTTGGTGCAGTGGATAGAGCACTGGCTCTGGAGTCAGGAAGGCCTGAGTTCAAATCCAATCTCAGGCACTTGACACTTACTAGCTTTGTGACCCTGGGCAAGTCACTTAACCCCATAGGCTAGCCACTCCCCCCCCAAATACAAAAATAAATTTTCAGTTTGAGTATTTACACCTTGGAAACCTGCAGATGTTGCAAAATCAGGGTTTGATTTATTGTTCTGTTGATTGTCTTGACTTAAGAAAGTGATAGAGAAAACAATAATGCAGATTAAATTTAAAAGTATGTCATGGGCACACGTCCCTCCTCCCCCAGTTGGTTGTTAAAACATGTATCAGCACACCCTGGGCTCCAGGTCACATTCAATGTTCCTGTCTTTATGACTTGCTGTTATAGCTCGCTAGCTGCATGATCTTGAGTAAGTCACTTTCCTTCTCTGGGCCTCAGTTTTCTTATCTGTGAAAGGAAGGAACTGGAAAAGGACATCACTAAGGTCTCTTCCCATTCTAGAATTATGCTATATATCTCCTGTTAATATTTTAATTGGGTAGACTACTCTAAGAGAACTTTCAAGAGATCTGAGCATGCACCAGCATAGAAGTAATATGTCATGTGGAAAAGTATACTGACTCTGGACTCGAAAGGCAGGGATTGAAATCCCACCTTTGTTACTTTACTACCCGTGTGACCTTGGGAGAGTTGCTTGGTTTCCTCATCCACAAAATATAACAGTTGTACTAGATGACTTCTGAGATCTCTTCTAACTATAAACCTACAATCTCATGTAACATGTAAAGCACTGATTTTATAAATAACTTTGAAAATGAAAAAATAATGACTCCAAGACACATGTAACTATAATTTTATTATATTCATATTACTTCTGCCCCACAGAATGCTTCTGTGTATAATATATGTATATGACATATGTAGATAAGCACAGTTTCTCCCATTGTGCAAAAGACAAAAAATATTAAACAAAAGTATCAAATTTCCCTTTGATTCCTATAAGAATTGGTCAGTTCAATGCAACAGGCTTGATTCTGATTTAAAATAGGCTTTTCTTGTCTTTGTTAATTCTAGTTTAGAGATTAGGAATAAAAAGCCAGTTTTCAACTCTGGGAACAAAAATGAATTCAAGGAACTGGCATGAATGAGTGTTGGAGGAAGGGAAAGCAGGGAACCTCACTATTGTAGAGGCAACACTGAGAAGCATGTCAATGAGACTGGCTCTCAGGAGCATGGCAACCTATTGTCTTCTAGGCTGTGACTAATTAAAATCCTTCCCTTGTTGAACAACATTAAATCAGTCATTTTAAGTTGAATAAATGGACCACTACTCATATTCTCAGATTCTACCTGTAATTAAACTCTGTAAAACATCTCTGACCATGTTACTAAGGAATGTTAATTTTTAGAGTTTTATTTGGGATACTTACCAGTTTTGTTATTTCACTGAGTATCTCTGGTTTGCAGTTGTGCTAAGAAAGTAACACTATTTGCCATTCATCAATAAATTAAATTTCTATTTCAAAATTATTAACCTTAAATAATTCTGTCAAATAGCCCAAATCTAGCCACAGGAATCTGGGGGTAGCATGCATATGCTAAGTTGTTTCAGAGGTTGATTGTGATTTTTGAAAGTTGAATTAAAAGACTGTCATTATCCAGTGTAAATTGTCATTTTAAGAACAAGACAACATATGGAGGAATTAAGGGAGTTTACATAGATATATCTTTGTCATTTTATATAGGTTATAATGGGGATTCTTTTTCCCCCTACAATTTTGTTCTTGGAATTTCGCACCTATGATGACTTTTCATATCAAACATCAAAGGAAAATGAAGATGGCAAAGAAAAAGAAGAGGAGAATATGGTCAGTGAGTGATAAAACATAGTAACACTATTCATTTTCTTTATTATATATATATATATATTTCTGAGACTCTAATATTGTACTCTCATTTTTACTTTTTTTCTTGGTGCTTATTACTGTGGGCCTGTAAAAATATGTGATTTTGGAGATTTTTTTTTGTAATAATTATATAGAGAGAAAGTTCAAATAGTGTTAAAACTTCAGAGTCTTGATTTGATTACATTGATAAAGAACCATACTATGTCTGCTATTCATGAAAACAAATATTGTGAAGTGGTAAGTAGCTTCCCTCTTGACAATATAATTATATATCCATTACAATTTGCCTTTTTTCTGGTTTTTTTTGTTTGTTTTTTAGGATGCAAATGCTGATGCTAGCTCAAGAAAAGGGGATGAGGAGAATGGAAATAAAAAGCAAAGGAGTATCCCCATTGGAACCAAGATTTGTGAATTTTATAATGCCCCCATTGTTAAATTCTGGTTTTACACAGTAAGGGGATCTTCTTTCAATTTAATTTAGTTCAACATTTATTAAGTGCCTATGCCATTTCATAAGTTTTGAGCAGTGATTACTCAGACATTTTAGAATCATGAAAACTGATGTTAAGACAATGAGTCAAATAGCAGGATATTATTAGAAATTCAACTAATTAAGCTGAAGTATAAAATTGAGCATTTAATATATTTGATTAAAGTGGAATCCAGATTTTTATTGTTACAAGCACTTGACATAACTGCAATCAAATATTGCATTATCCCTATTAAAAGAATATATGATATATGTAACCACTGGCCTAGAATCAATGCTCTGGCTTTCCATGGACTGCATTCAACCTTAGAGGCTTCTCAATAACCATACTCTTTTTTGACTTGTGTCTCAACCAAAGGTTTCCACAGAAATGCAAGAATTTAGCTCATATTTAGGTCTTCACAAAAATTGGGCCCTCATCTCCCATAGAAGCCCCTAGGCAGACAATATATCAAATATAGCACAGGCTTTATTTCACCAGAAAGCATATAATACTCACATCTGAGACCATGATCAAGACAATTCAATTTTTCTCTATGAAGGATCTTAACTACCCAGGGACCACCCTAAGATTGAGTACTCCCAACAAAGCACTTGGGATTTTGTCAGGTTCAATAAAGCCTATCTTATATATGATGTTTTTGTAAGTCTGAATGCTTGCATAGCATCTGAGGGCCCTTTATCTTTTGTAAAAAAGAATAAGGCACAAGCCAAAATTCAAGGTTCCCAGAGGAAATGTGAGGTGTGTACTAAATATAAATGCATACGCACATATTTATATTCCTGAGTGGGAGCATAAGTAAAACAGTGATTTAGGAGAAGTTCCCAAGAGCAAACTCAGTATAGGTAAACACAAAGCTTTAAGTTCTTGATCATGGGTTATATATGCATTAAAAGTCATATCATATTTGTTACAAGGGTTTTTTTTTCTTTTTCGTTTCAGTGGGAGGAGGAAAATGAATAGAAGATAAAACAAATTTTTAATTTTAAAATTTTAATTTAATTTAAAGTACATTTATAAGTCATGTTATATGAAATACAAAAAAATTAAAAGAATGATACTTTCAGGGTAATATATCTGATACTGGAGGAACTTCAGAATGGTAGATTTCAGATCCTATTCACTTCAGTTGAGATATCTCAAAGTCATTATTACCACATAATTTTGAAATTTGGCAATGGAGAGTGGGAGCATATGTAGCTTTCTTTTTTTTTAAAAAAAAAGACAAATTAAAAGAACATGACTCTATGGTATTCTAATGAACAAAAGGTTCTATAATCAGATTTTATTTATCATATCACCAATGATATAACTGGGTAGGCATAACTGCACAACCCAGAAGTTCAAAAAGGTGAAGGGCACAAAGTATTTATTTTTATTTTTATTTTTATTTTCATTTTTATTTTCATTTTTTGAGGTTAAGTGACTCTCCCAGAGTCACACAGCTAGTAAGTATCTGAAGCTATATTTGAATTCAGGTCCTCCTGATTCCAGGTCCAATACTTTTTCCACTGCACTATGTAACTGCTCCAACAAAGTACTTTTAATCTAGAGTGTTTACCTATTTAATAAATACCTAGTATTTAATCTAGAATAATTATTAGAGTAATTACCTCATATAGGCTTGGAATGGGGCTGAGGCTGGGGCTTTTGCTCCATTCAGCCAGTTCAGCTTGGCTTGCTTGTCCAATGCTCTGATCCAATCTTCATGTAAAGTATTGATGGTGGGTGTGAGTGCTTCTTCCATTCACTCTTTTCCATCTACCGTTTTTTTCCCCCAGTTTTGTCCCTTCCAAGTCCTTAGAACGTGTCAGATGTTCTTTATGATGCCTCTGAATGCCACTCAGTGGAACTCTCCCTATATGATAACAGGTGGTGTTCGACTGTAGGTGTTCTGAAAAGCTACAACTAGGATTGGATAACCAATCTTTTGCCCTGGTCCTAAATTTAAAGAGTACTGATAGCATTTTAAATTCTTCAGTAGGATAGAAATAAAAGAACTAGTATCTTCTAGTGGGTCCTCAACCCAAAAAAAGAATGATTTATAATAGGAAACTATTAGATAGCAGGCTGAGGGAAACCCTTTTCCTGTCCACCAAATATCTCACCCTTTGCCTCTACCTAGGTGACTTGTGATGCTGTCTTGGGGTCTCTGTCTCCCCTCTGTTACTTGGTGTGCTTAGCCCCCTCACCTGAGAGTATGTTTTGTGTCATTTGCCTCAGGTGTGGTTTGGGATATTTTCAATGAGATCAAAAAATCCTAGTTATGGCTCTGGTGTCTAGAACAAGTAATTGACTACCTCAATTTTCCCACTTCCAAGTCATAATCATACAAGAATGCAAAGAGGAAAAATCAGAGAATTATGGGGACAGCAGCCATTAGTAAATTGATGGGAATTTTATGGTCAGTCCTAGGAACTTTATAGTCACTTATTATATCTTCATGATCCTCTTTTGGTCCCCATCTCTTTTCCCATTCAAAATGATAAGGTTAATGGATATGTCTTACAGGTTTTCTTTTCTTTCTCTCTATTTTTTTAAGATATCATATCTGGCCTACCTACTGCTATTTAATTATATTATTTTGGTGAGGATGGAACGATGGCCCTCTCTTCAAGAATGGATTGTTATCTCCTATATTGTGACCCTCGCTTTAGAGAAAATAAGAGAGGTAATTATATTAAATTGCTGCCTTAGTCTACTAGCAAGGGTCCTAGAATTCATATCTAGTTTGTTTGTTTTTTATTCTAAAGAACCAAAACATTTAACACACCATCATGCCCAAAATTTCCCTGAGGAGTAAAGACTTTTCTAAAGAAGATCTATAATCTTCAAGTATATTTTATTAATTTAAGATTTATGGTCCACCTATTTCCAAGAGCATTTGAGTTTACAAATTAAAGAATTCAATGCAACATAAAATATTTAGGGATAAATCAACAGTGTATCTAAAGCAAATATTCTTAAACTGGAGTCCACAGACCCCTTGGATTTCAGGGAGTTTGTTGGAATGGGAAAAATAACATTTTTATTGTCATTAATCTCTATCTGAAATTCAGCATTTCCTTCAATTATGAATTTTTAATACATTATTCTGATTGTCCAAAGGGTCCATAGCAAAAAAGGCTAACATGCTACCCCTTCCTCCCCCACCCCAAGAAAGGAGGCAGAAACTACCAGGCACCTAAAATGAGCCATTTTGACAATTGGTCTATTTCTTGGACAGCTAAAGGGGAACGTGGTTTATACAGTTTTCCTTTTCTGAGAATAAAAAGTGGCCAAATTCAACTCTATGGACAAATTTTCCTAAAACAAACCTCAAACAAAAATTGTGTGGATTCCTTGCACAAAGAACACTAAAACACAAGCAAAACCTTTATATTTGTTTAATGCCTTACAGTTTATAAATTTCTTTCATATCAATTATCTTATATGACCTTTAACAAAACCAGGTAAAGTGGGTAGAAAAGTTTTTATTATATACATCTCACTGAGAAAACTGAGGCTCAGGCAGATTGTGTGGCATGCCTCTCAGGTTGTGTCAGGGCCTTGCGACCCCTTTAAATAGCATCCTTTCCCTCCTCTTTGTCCCTACTTCTACCCCCATCCCCATATCCTCTTATCCTCTTATACTGGATCTACTTGTATCTGAAGAACAGAGGTTCATGAGTTGAGTCTCAGCTACATAAAGAATTAGCCTTAAATGAGAGGCAGAAGTACATGCACTTTAGCAGAAAAATTCCAGCCTTGGAGTCAGAAGATCTGTTTTCAAATCCTAGATCTACTATTTACCAGCTGAGAGATCTTGAAAAAGTCATTTGGTTGCTCTAAGCCTCAATTTCCCCATCTGTAAAATAAGAGGGTTAAATTGGATGATCTCTAGGATCATGGCAACATGGATTTAGAGTAGGAATGGACCTCAGAGGGCATCTAGTCTAATCCCATCATTTGTACATATGAACAACCTGAGGATCAGAAGTGAAGTGCCAGATCTGCCCAAAGTCATGGAGTGATTCCTCCCTGCTGTAACATTCTATGAGTCTAGAACAGAGGTGGGGAACCTGTGGCCTCGAGGTCACATGTGCCCCTCTAGGTCCTCAAGTGCAGCCCCAAATTTCACAGAACAATCCCCTTAGTAAAAGAATTTGTTCTGTAAAACATGAACTCTGTCAAAAGGTTGCACCCGAGGACCTAGAAGGCAACATGTGGCCTTCAGGCTCCCCACCTGTCTAGAAAGTATTTCTTGATTGTAATGCCTATGCAAAAGTGAAACCTGGTAAGGAAGGAAGGATTATAGGAGGATAGGATCGTAGATCTAGAGGTGGAAGGGACCTCAGAAATTATATGTACTCTCCTTCCCTGGAAATCTTTATATATATGTATCTACATACATACATACATATACATATATATATATATATATCTCCATATATCTATATCTACATGTAGATCTAGATAGATAGATAGATAGATAGATACACACCCATCAGACTTCTATGATAGAATGTAAGCTCCTTGAGGTCAGGGCCTGTTTCTTTTTTTGTCTGTGTATCCCCAGCACCTAGTGCAGTGTTTAGCACATAGTAGGTGCTTAATAAATACTTGATTATTGAGTGATTGAGAAGGTACATCTATTGGACTGCTGGAGGTTCTTCCAGGCTTAGAATTAAATGAAAGAAAAAATGAGGACCTCTGATATACTTTTGGTATCATTCCTTTTGTTCATTTTGATTTGGATTCAGTTATTATGTCTTTCTCTTTGGCTTTCTGCTTTCAGATACTGATGTCAGAACCAGGCAAACTCAGTCAGAAAGTGAAAGTCTGGCTTCAGGAATACTGGAATATCACTGACCTTGTGGCCATCTCAGTGTTCATGATTGGGGCAGTTCTTCGCCTTCAGAATCAGCCTTACATGGGCTATGGCAGAGTAATCTATTGTGTGGATATCATTTTCTGGTACATCAGAGTCCTGGATATCTTTGGTGTGAACAAGTACCTGGGCCCCTATGTTATGATGATTGGAAAGATGGTTAGTACCTGTAACCTTTGACTGACCAAATCAATTTTGTCAGTGTATTATTACTTGGTGAATAGATTAGGGGGCTGGTTTTTATATATTTTGGCCTTTGGTTTATATTGTTTTCTTACTATAAACTATGCTCAGAATCCAATTAAATTCAATCAACACATAACCATTGAGTAGCTATTATGAATGAAGTATTTTATTGAATCTTATAGGGGATACAAAGAATTGTGAGACATAGTCCTTGGCCTCAAGAATCTTACCATTTTCTTGGAAATAATGAAAAGTTAAACAATAAGAAGATATTTAAATAATAGTTCAAGACAGTGAGAGATATCACAAAGCATTATATGACCAATATATAGTATTCTTCACTTTACTGAATAAATGCTCCAGCAAAGTTGGTTATAAAAGGAATTTATTTAAAGTATATCCTTCTTACCAGTTACTTTCATTTTAAAATTATAAATGCATTTCCATAGGGAAAAAAAAACTCCCAGTAGAGAGAGATGAAAACTTTTATCAGGTAGGGACATTGAGATTGTGGCCATTCCCATTACATGCTAACAGAGACAAGGAAGGAATGGAAATTTGGGCTCAAGAGATTTGGATTCATATCCTGGACCTAACATTTACTAGCTGTGTTACCATGGGCAGATATCTTAAACTCTCAGAGACTCTGTTTTGGGTTAATACTACCTACCTAACAGAGTTGTTGCAAGGAAAGAGCTTTCAAAACCTTAAAGCACTATATTAATATGGGTTAGTATTATCGTAGCACAATTCTAATCTCACTTTGGTTGTAGGCTTCAAGGAGGAATTCATTGTTTCGGGGTGGCAGTATGGTACAGTGGGAGTTTCCTCAACTATAAAATGATGGGGTCAGAATAGAAGACCTCAAAGGTTCCTTCCAGTCTTGGTTCTCTACTCCTTTGCCACACTTTCAACATTTTGCAACACTTTCCAAACTCTGGCATTTTCCCTCAGCCATTAGCTTCCCAACCATACACATCTTTACCTCCATATAATATCTATGGTGCCTGGAGATTCCTGTATTCTGTAGTCACAGGTCCCGAAGTTGCTTCTCTCCTTTTCTTTGTGGATAATTTTTGATTTATAGGAGAACTGGTATGCAATGCCATACTTCACAGTTAGGTGTCACATTATAATAATTGCATTATAATAATCCAGCCTAAAAATTGCCTTATAATAATCTAGCCTAAAAATTGAGGCCACAGATTATGTAAAATGAATATTAGTGGTCCACATGATTATTTTGGTAATTAAAAAATTATACAGAATTTACATAGAATTATGGTAATTGCAAGATGACCAATTGTTTTTTTTCACACCTTCATTATTCCTACCCCAAATTTGTTGTTGCCAAGTCCTGATGAGGACCTTGACAAAACCTTATGTTAAGTCCCCTTCCTTCCACTCCCATAACTACCACCTTGATTCAAGTCCTTACTACCTCTTGCCTAGACCTTTGGAACAGCTTCCTAATTGAAGTTCCAGCTTCCATTCTCTCCCTTCTCCATTTCAGCCTCCACTCAGCTGCCAAAATAATATTCTTAAAACACAAGTCTAACTATATTATTCCCCTATTCAAGAACTTCTAGTCATTCCCTACTGCCTCTAGGATAAAATACAAATGCTTGAGTTTGCTATTTGAAATCCTATATAATTTGTCTCTTATCTACTTTTCCAAGCTTATTACACATTCTTACCCTTCATGCACACTACATTCTGATCAATTAGCCTATTTGCTGTTCCCCAAATTCAGCAATGCATCTCTTGCCTCCACACCTTTGCACAGACTATACCCACCTCTGAAATATACTCCCAACTCAATTCTACCTCTTAGAATCCCTAACTTCCTTCCAAATTCAGTTCATGTGCCACATTCTATAGGAAGCCTTTTCTTAGCCCCATAATAGTCAGTAGTTTCTCTCCCATAAAATTATCACATATAGGGACAGCTAGGTGTTGCAGTGGATAGAGCACCAGCCTTGGAGTCAGGAGGACCTGAGTTCAAATCCGGCCTTAGATACTTGACACTTACTAGCTGTGTGACCTTGGCCAAGTCACTTAACCCCATTGCCTAGCCAAAAAAAACTCAAAAACAAACAAGAAAAAGAATTATCACATATAGACTTATCTGTTTACATATTGTCTTCCCCCAAGTAGAATGTAGCACATCGAAGGCAGGAGGTTTCTGTATTCCAGTTTTAGAAACCAGGATTAACTGGTAATGTGAGATTTTTAGATATGCTTCCGCCTCTTTCCAAATAAGGGCACATTTCCTAATTCTCACCAGATTCAGCATTTGTACCTCATATGCCTCTCCCTTTCATGATATGCCACTCCCTTTCAGTCTTTTAAAAAGTATTTTGTAGTAGTCCAATGAAAATCATTCCCATAATCAAGTCAGGACATGTGACAAATAGAAGACTGGCCTCTGAGTCAGGAAGACGTAGCTTCAAGTCCTGTTTCTGACAATTCTCTCAGTGACTCCAGGCGATCCTTTTAAAATTAAAAACTGTAAAGACACGCTGGCTGATCTACATGGGTAACAGAAGTTCCTCAAAAGGAGTTCTGTACACTGATGAAAACACAGGTGTGGTTAAAAAAAAAAATCAAGTGAAGATCAAGTCAAAAGGTACCTGGCCTCCTGTCTCTTACCTGAATTCCAGGCAGGGCTTTCTCAATTGTTGGGTCCTGAACTACAGTGGATTCAGGAAATCTACTTTGGATTGAATTCCAATCAAATCTACTATGACGTCACCGTGTGGTTCAAGTTTACTTCAGGTCAGAGCCTGAAATACTAAACCAAAGTTGACTCCCACACCTTCTCTCTGATTGATTAAAAAACAAACAAACAAACAAACAAAAAAAGCCTTGGCCATCAGAGTGATTCCAGAAGCAAGAAAACCAAAACACCAAACTTCCTAGTGACTCTTCCAACTTTATATGGCACAAACTACTTTGGACTAGAGATACCCTAGACTTACTCATACTTGACTAGAACCAGACATTCCTGAGCTATCCCCAAATTAAGAATCCTATATCAGTATAGAATTCACCTGAACACTTTAAGATTGATCATCACATACCAGTGTGAATTCTTACTTTCCTTTTCTTACATATCCTCAGTTTTCCACTCATACTACTCCTGATTTTACCTTCCATGCAATCATTTTGTCCCTTAATTTTTCCCTTGAGTAGCTGTTGTTGATCCTAGAAGAACTGAGGGCAGGGGATAAAGTGGTAAAGTAAGTTTCTGGAACATAAGAGGTTTGGGGACAGGAGAATACGGTAAAATAAGGAAATAAACAGCACGCTGAATATGGTGGCTAGAAAAAAGAGACCACCACCATAATTTTATTATTGAATAACCTGTAGTAGATGTGACATTACATGATGTGGGGTTGAGTGAGAATAGATTACATGTGACCCCTGTCCTGGACTTAAAATACTAATGCCCATTTTATACACACAGATGATTGACATGCTCTATTTTGTGGTCATCATGCTGGTTGTTCTGATGAGCTTTGGAGTAGCCCGACAAGCTATTTTACACCCAGATGAGGAACCTTCTTGGAGGCTAGCCCGTAACATCTTCTATATGCCCTATTGGATGATCTATGGAGAGGTGTTTGCAGACCAGATAGACCGTAAGAGTAGAATTCATAGTAAGATTCTCTTTTCTGTTACAGAGGCAGATGATCATATCCAAATTGACAGAAACATTCATGTTAATTTGGAAATCATATATTTTTCTACTGTATTGCAAGGGGTCAAGTTATTTTAGGGGGAGGAAAGTGTTGGTTTCAAGACTTTCAATTTCTGAATACCATTCTTTTTCTAAAAGTTTCTCATTATAATTCTGAAAGATTTCCTCAACCCTAGGTCTGGGCCTTGGGAAATAATCCAGTTGGTTCACCCAGGTTTTAATATTCCTCACCCTATTTGTATCAGTTCAGTTTTCTTTCAACTCTACAACTATGGTTTCTCCTACAGAGTGAGCTTCATGGACAAAGGGCAAACAGGATAACTAGAGTCTATTATCCTTCCTGTTTCCAAAGCTAATTCCTATTTCCTTCTATTAACATCCTCCTCATATGTTATTATCGTGTGGAAGGTAACTATTCCAGATATCTGTGAAGTTAAAATTTTCCTAATAACTATATCATGTGAATAATACCACACCATCAAATCACTTCTTGTCATCATCTGTGGCTTAACTCGATTCATTCTTTTTAGCTTTTAAAATGTGATGTCAGAAACATGTTTAGAAGTTATATAAGGATAGTTATTATATGTATGTTAGTAATTCCAGAAAATGGAAATCACATGTTGTTTTATGAAAATATTTGTTTAGGCTGACACATACATACTAGTTCCTTTACTATAGATGGTATTCAATGGTAGTTTTCTTTCTTCTTTTTTTGAAACACAATAATTATTTTTTTAAAAAGGGAAAACAGGTCAGCTTAGAGTTCATAATTTCCAAAAATTGCATTGGCTTTGGTTTTAGATTGTCTGCATAATTATTATATTAAAATTGATGTATTCTATATCTATGTGTTTGTGCTGAAAAATAGTTAACTTTCATTTTGAAGTGATCATCTGCCAAAGGTACTGTGCATTTCAAAATATTTTTAATTGTTGCAATGTTGCTGCTATTTCTAATACATGGAATACATGAATATTGGAAAGATGAATAAATGCCTTAAGGGTAATTGGTAATTTAACATTTTACATTGCATTACTTAGACTATTTCTCAAACTACTGCTTCAAAGAACGCATTTTACTGTACTGACATTGCAAATCTTGAATTCATTTCTTGGCAGCAAAACAGTTTCTGTATTGTCAGTCTTTTGTTTTCACTTTATTTTGAATTGTTACATTGTTTTGTCTTCTTTCCCTCTTTAAAAAATTTTTTGCTTTCGGATTGCTGTGTAGTCTATGCCATGGAAATTAATCGTAAGTTTCAAGGGGAGGAGGTGATGATTTTCATTTAATAAAATATACCCTTTTTCTTTGCTAAACATTGATATTTAAACCATGGCCCTTACACAGATAGCAAAGTGTCATTTTTATTTCTTTTTTGAACTCTGGAGAAAAGCAAATAATGTGAAAGGATATCATTGAACGCATTTGTTTTTTCATTAACAAATAGGTCTTCTTTAGTCATATAGAAGTATGGAATTTTTGGAACTTTAAGATTATCTAGTCCAACCCTCCTCACTTTACACATAAGAAAATTGAGGAGTGACCTGCCCAAAGTAACAGAGCAAAGTAGGGGCAAAACTTGGGTTCTAGAACCTGGGTCTTTGGACTTCTGATCCCTTATACCTTCCAGGATACTACCCCATACTAGATTGTTCTACACAAAAAATAATAATTGGGTCATGTAGAATATGACTTGGACATTCAAGTAACAAATCAATCACTGTTTTATAAGTGAGTAGTCTTTGCCCTGGTTTCAGAAGATCTTAAATTAGGGATGGAAGAGATCTTAGAGGCTTTCAAATCCAACCCTTCTCCTTTTATAGATGAGGAAACTGAGGCCTGCAAACATTAATTCACTTGTCAGAGTTACACAGCTAAGTTTCTGAGGCAGGTTTTGAGCCTTGGTCTTCCTGATTCCAATTCTAGTGCTCTATACACTATTCTATGCTGCCTCGCGCTGCCCTAGGCTAAATGGTTAGGGTATGGTGATGACAGTTTTAAAAAAATCAGTACCTTAAATCTGACCTTATGAAGGACCAAGGAAACGTTGGAAGACATTTCTATTACCCTGTGTATTTTTTTTTCTGTCACATGAAAACCTTTGTCAAATGTTTTGCTAAAATCTAGATAAATTATACCTATTACACCAAATCTAATACTCTAGTTATAATAGGAAATAAAATTAATCGTGCTCGACCTGTTTTTGACAAAGTTATGTTGATCTTGGTGATCACTGCTTCCTTTTCTAAGTGTTCATTACTGTCCCTTTAATAGCATTTTGTAGAATTTTTCCAGAAGTTAAGCTTACTGTTCTGTGGTTTACAGACATAGATCTCTTCCTTTGAAAAAAAAGCATCATTTGTTCTTCTTTAATCCTGTTTTATTTCTCTGTACATAATAGAGATCTACAGTTTCACATATAATCCTTTTTTCTATTCTACTATGTATGTGGAAATCTCCATTTTATTAAGCGTTTAAGTTCAAAATAATAAATTTTAAACACTAAATCAATAAACAATAAAATCTAAGCTGACCAATGAGTTCCCTATGTATCCACATTGGTCACTTTAAACAACTCTTCCTTTACTTCCTCATTGGAGTTATTTCTTAGTGTCTTTAGAATTTGATTCTTTAAAAAATTCCCTTCCTTCCTAAGTTGACTTCCCTCATAGACTCTTAGTCCATGGCATCTTACCTTTCTTCCAGTCCTTTGAAACTTGTCTTCCATAAATTAAGGGTGTCTATCAGACTATGTCTGGCTTTCCTCTCCTTTTCTTTCCCCAATTTTAAAGTAGAGTTATTCACTTTCCCTCAGGGTTCTCGTCATTTCCACTCCAGCAACTAGTTCCTTTGTTGGTGAGAATCAGAATCAGATTAGAACTTTCTCTTGTTGATTCCCTCATTTTTTGAGAAATGAAATTATTATGAAGGTATGTAAAGAAATTACTGGAAGTTTTGCTTGATATGTATCCTGAAGTCTTATTTCCTCTCTTTCTTTCCAGGTAGTCTGTATTATACTCCAAAAACAAAACTGAGCATCCTTTATCCATTGATTTTTCACCCTAGTGATCTCTACCAAGCTTCCCTTCTCTAGTTCTTGTATTTTTTCACATGCATATATATTCTTAATATACAATGCTGCTCTGCCCAGACCAATCCACCTTTTACCTTTCTTATTTTTTAAATATGTGTACTTTTCCAGAGCTATATTTCTTTCATGGATTTCATCTCACCGTAGCAGTGATATCTACGAAATCAACTGCCTCCTTGTATTAGAGTTGGTATAATAGGTAGGGAGCAGGTCTTGAAACCAGAAAGACTTGGGTTCAAATCCTGCCTCGATGTCTATTGGCTTTATGCCCCTGGACAAGTCTTCTCAGTGCTCTAAGCAGAATTCTAAAACTATAAGTCACAGATAAGGTATTGACTTGCATTGGTTGAGGAACTTCATCTGAGTTCCTTATATCAGTGAAATCACCAATCCAGTCCCTATCTCACAGTGCCTTGCTTACAAGAGGTACTTAATAAATGTTTGTTCAATTGAATGGTACCACCTATCAGATTATCATAGCATGTTTTTAAACTTCAAAGTGGTATATAGAGGGGCAGCTAGGTGATGCAGTAGATAGAGCATTGGCCCTGGAGTCGGGAGGACCTGAGTTCAAATCCAGCCTCAGATGCTTGACACTAGCTGTGTGACCCTGGGCAAGTTACTTAACCCCAATTGTCTTAAAAAAAAAAAAAGGTAGTATATAAATAAGTGATGATGACGATGATAATGAAAGAGCATTAAGAACTTAATTACAGGGGCAGCTAGGTGGCACAGTGGATAGAGCTCCAACCCTGTAGTCAGGATGACCTGAGTTCAAATCCAGCCTCGGACACATGATACTCACTAGCTTGTGTGACTCTGGGCAAGTCACTTAACCCTGATTGCCTCGGCAAAAAACAAACAAACAACAACAAAAAAGAACTTAATTATACATGGCACTGTGCCTCTTCTATTTACATACCTAGTCAGTGATCCTGATCAGATGTAGATATAGAAGACTAAGATGGGCATATCCTTTTTACATATTTAGGTGTTTACATACTCTACATCATATTACCTCCTGAATGCAAACTGTAAAAACTTTATTTGCCTACATTAAAGTGATAGACCTTGGAAATGCTTCTCCCCAAATCTTTCTCCATTCCCAGAAAAGCAGACACAACAAATACACAATAGTGTTTTTTATGGAGCAGAACATTTTATACAAACCTCCTTCCTGAATTATTTTTAAAGTATTGTTTTAGAAGTCAAACAAACACTAAGATGAAAAATATATGTTTCTTTAGCACCTTGTGGAGAAAACCTATTTGATGAAGATGGCAAAAGACTCCCTCCCTGCATTCCAGGGGCCTGGCTCACCCCTGCTATCATGGCTTGTTATCTCTTGGTAGCTAATATTCTGTTGGTCAATCTGTTGATAGCTGTTTTCAAGTAAGTAAGCTTTGGGTCTGTGTATATCATTCATATATAATTTACTTTTGGAAGCATTTTGCCGTTTAACCTTGGGGATCTCTTATAATGTCAGGACAGCAGAATGAGAATTTCATTATGATTTTGGATATGGATGGCTTTTCTGGTAGTAATCAAACTTAAGGAATTCACAGATTAGGAGTAAACATTTCAATAAATTGAAATTTAATTTTCTGTTAGTGTTTTGAGACTTTAACACACATTTTAATCTGAAATGTTTTCTGAGATGAAGGCTTCCTTAAGACAGAAAGTTTGATTAAGTTGTGCTTTCAAATTAATTAACACTTTGTTCTCATATGAAGAAGGCAATATTAATTTTATGAACATTTGTTTCTGTGAGCTTACATAAGAATATGTGTCACCTTGATCTGTTAAACACAATATAAATATTCAAGAAAAGAGATGGGCTTAAATTATTTTTGTAAATAGTCGTTTTAAAAAACTGGATCATTTGAAAGACTTGAAAGTTGAATGAATATATTATGCAAAACAATATTTAATAAAATCATACAGAAAAAATAGCAATAATAATAACATACACTCATTAGCACTTTGAGGTTTACAAAGCACTTTCCTCACAATAGTCCTGGAAAAGTGATTATAAAAGTATAGGAAAAATGATCTAAGCTTTGAGGATGAAAACTCATGGAGTAGGGGCCAAAGAATCTATCACAAAATCTTAGTGTTGGAAAGGACCTTAGCGAGCATCTATTCCAAGCTCCTTATGTTACAGATGAGAAAACTGAGGCCCAGAGAGTTAAGGTTACTTGTCCAAGCAAGAAACTGTAATCAGCAGTTTAGCTAGGACTAGAACCCAGGCCAGTATTCTTTTTGTTTATGGCAAGTTGCCTCCCCATGTGAGCTAAAATGGAGCTAAGTGGTGACTATACAAACACAAAAACAACTGATTAATTCAACTGCTTCTGTTAAAACTAGCCAACTAGGATTTTTAAAAATTATTTTAAAATTAGTTGAACTGGTTACTTGACCAAATTGACTGACCAGGTTCAGTTTAATTTAACTCAGCAAACATTTAATAACTACCTACTATACATACATACATACATACATATATATATATAAATATATATATGTATGTATGTATGTATGCAATTATATATAAGTAGAATTTTAGTGAGGAGCAGGTGGATAATTCATGATGTAAAATGCTGTAATCATTCTTATTTGGCTTTGGAAGAATTTTATATTTACATTTGAATGTGAATATATATTCTTCTCCTAAGGCAAACCTTTATATGGTGGTTTCATTATTTAATGGATACTCATATTCCAATACAACAGTATTCTTTGGTTTGCTCTAGTATTGTAGTTTAAGTACTTCTGCTCTTCTGAGAATTAATAACATTGAAAGCAAAATAACTTAAAAGTATGCCTTAAGAGAAGCTAGACAGCTGAAATGCTTACTCAGTTTACCCTCAATTCCTCTTCTAATCCCTATATGCTGCTAAGAATGAAAGGTCCTACCTTTTGGCACTTTACATGTCTCTATCCCCCACAATCAAAACATCAACTTAAAAGAGTATGACTATATACAATTCTTGGTCTTCTCTGGACTGAGAGGCCAGAGTTTTAGGGATTTTTTTTTCTCAAAAGGCCTTCTCTTCTCTTGCCTGGCCAAAAAAATAATTTTTTTTAAAGATTCTACTGGTATAAATAAAGGACTTAATCAGATTTCTTAATTAAGTAGCACTTAAGTAGCACTTAATTAAGCAGATAATGACTTAGTGACATTATCACCTACTTCAGTTAAGAAGGTAGTAATGTCAACAAAAATTTTAGCAGAAAAACTTGCTAATGATAATCTATTATGGGTAAATCAGAGTAGCTTTAACTTCACATTTGTTTTTAAAAGGAAAGGAAAGGCTAATGTAATAACTTTGAAATGTGATAATGCTATATTTATGGTGTAATCATCTGCATGTTAGAGGCTTAGAAACATGATGCAGAGGAAAGAGTGATGGATTCACAGCTGAAGATACTGGATTCAAATCATAGCCCTACCATGTATTCCTTGAATGGCCTTAGGCAAGTCACTTAAGCTTTCTGATCCACGGAGATTTGGACTGATGACTTCCAAGATCCCTCATAGCTCTAAACTGATTTCTTCAACCCTAAAACCTCAGCCCTGGAGGTGGTATACAAACATATTTCAGAAGTCCCAATACAGATGTACCTAGGGTGAGGCTACAGTGGCTTTGCTCAAAGGCAGGGAACTTATGGGTTACCAGAATCCTTCTGAGGCACATTTCTTCCCCTGCCCAGCCTTTTCTCACTCCAGGGGGCCTTTCTCCCTCTTTAGCTACTTTGAACATTTGTGGTGTCCTGGGACTTAGTTCCTCCCCACAGCAGATACACCCAGCTGAGCCTACTTTTCCAACCCACCCCCTTCATGCCTTTTCCTCAGCTGCAAGAATTACAAATAACAGCTCTGAGCCCCAGCATATGTTTCTAATTGGCTCTTTCCTTCCATCTTACTCTACTTCTTGTTCAGTATTCTCTTATGTATTGTTTTGATACACAGAATCAATATCAAAGATTATAGGTACAGGAGAAGGAAGAGAAAAAAAGTTAAGAAATGTCACTCTTAAGTAGCAAAGATAAGATTTCAATGGTAAAATTGTCTATGAAGACATATGCAAAATATGGACAAATTTTAGGAAAATAAAATGACTGTCCTAATTATTTAATATACTTATGAAGCTAACAAATAATCCTAGTGAGTGTCATTGATGGTAACTATAGTAATTCAAAGCAGGTATACAGGTATTCAAGGAAGACTAGTACCTTTAGTGTTAGGACATGCTGAGCCCTTTTCAGGGCTGCTAATCCACCTTTCATGTCCATCTGCCACCCATCTCATCTGTGGCTCTGAGAAGCTGTAGGGTGCACATGGCCACTCCCCTGTCTTAGCAGACAGGCTAAACCAAGTTAAGAATAAATGATGGGCCTCAGACCCATCGGTTAGTTAGTCAAACATGTGAAGACTTCTCCAGTGGCATAGGTGGATGTGAACAATTTGTTCCAATGGACCATGGAGGTGGTGGAAGTAGGTACTATGGACCACTTAGAGCTTGGTGAGACATTGAAGATGCCAAGGTCATCATTCACTGCATCAACAGCCATTGCCAGTCATCTTGACTTCTCTCCAATGACTCTGGAAAAAAGAATGAGGCCATCAACTTCGAGCAGTTCTGCCTCATGTAAATCTAATTTATGTGTGAGTCAAAAGACATCACCCATATCATTTTACCATCTTTACCTACCTCAAAGTCCTGTAGTGATGGGCAACTAATGAAGCAGCAGGTGCAGATACACTGGGAGCTGTAGTCACAACCCTGCACACAGGCAGCTTAGGCCATACAGTAGTCATCTCAATGGACTGAAGCAATAGTGGGATCTGGCAGCCCCCTGGGGCATCTGAGCAGCCTTTTTTTTTTTTTTTTTTTTTGGTGAGGCAATTGGGGTTAAGTGACTTGCCCAGGGTCACACAGCTAGTAAGTGTTACGTGTCTGAGGTCAGATTTGAACTCAGGTCCTCCTGAATCCAGGGCCGGTGCTCTATCCACTGCGCCACCTACCTGCCCCTTGAGCAGCCTTTTTTAAGGACTGCATTGCTCACCTCCTGTCATGAGCAAGGGGCTAATAAAAGGTGTCCTAAAAATTATCTGATTTGATCTAACCATGGCCTGCTTACCACAGCAAACGGGGATCCTACTTGGCATTACAACACAAAAAAAAATGTACAAATACTTCACCATTGGTACACGGAATATGAGCATGGTTATGGACAACACAATCCAGTACACCTGAAAGATGACTAGCTCTTGCTGGGAGAGACCTCAGCAGCAATCACATTCAAATAGCAACCTTGAGTAAATTAAAACTGGCAAATGAAGGCCTGCTTACTTAAGTTGGATCTGGATATCCATTTTTGTGGAGTGGTCACTGTGATGGGGTTTCACAATCAAATCTAATCTAGTCAACAAGCCTGTATGCCTCCCAAAAGGAATGAATGACAAGTTCATGACAATGGAATTGCCACTTGCAGGAAAGTGCCATGCCACCATCATCAGTGCATATGTTCACACTATGATGATCCCTGATGATGTCAAAGATAAATTTTATGAAGACCTAGAGACCCTCATCATCATTGTGCTGAAAGAAGACAAGCTTATAATTCCGGGTGACTTTAATACCAGGGTAGGAACAGACTATCAGACACGGCAGTGATTCCTTGGGAGGAATGGAGTCAGAAATAGCGAAAGCAATGGTCATTTATCACTGAAGACTTGTGTCTCTCACGACTTTCTCATCACTAACACTCTTTCATTTACCTAAATGCAACAACACTTTGTGGATGCATCCTTGCAACAAACATTGATATTTAATAGACTATATCATTGTAAGGAGAAGAGACAGACAGAATATGAGAATGACAAAGCTAATGTGTAGCACAGAGTGCAGGACCCATCATAGACTTATTCTTTTCAAACTAAATATTCACATTCATCCAAAGCAGTGTCCCCAAAACAAGATGACTACCAGAAGATTCAACAACAACAGTATAGTGGGTGAACAGTTTGTTGCTGGCTTGGAACGAAACACATGGTTGAACAGTGGAACAGAAAAGAAGTGGGCAGCTTTCAGAGATCTGGTCTACAGCACCACATTTACTCATCTGAACCAGAATACTAACAAACATCAAGATTGATTTGATGAAAATGATGGGGATATTCAAAAACTATTTAATGAAAAATGAAAACTCTACAGGGTTTATCAGCAAGATAGTCTATCCATCTCTAAGAAGTCAGTGTCCAATTCCGTAAAAAATAAAGTGCAAGTGAAGCTTAGTGAGATGCAGGATTCTTGGCTCAGTAAGAAGGCAGATGAGATTCAGTTTTGTGCTGAAAGTAACACTCCAAAGCATTTTTGTGATGCCCTAAAGGCTATTTGTGGGCTAAAGACCTTTGGTGTATCTCAACTAATCAGCACTGATGGAGCCACACTGATCAATAATAAGGACATGATCCTAGAGAGATGAGCTAAACACTTCTATAATGTTCTCATCAGCCAATGTCGATGAAATTATGTCATCAACCACTGCTAAAGCCATTGACTGTTTTCATCAGGTTGAAGTCAATTCTTCTCCAGCTGAACCTCCAACTGAAGAAGAGGTTTTGAATGCCACCAGGCTCCTCTCAGGTGGCAAAGTGCCTGGGGCTGATTCCATTCCAGCAGAGATCTACAAGGAAGGGGGTCCACTGCTCATACACAAGCCAACAAAATCCTTCTGGGTTACATGGCAAGACGAGGTCATCCCCAAAAAGAGCAAAGATAACTCCATTGTCATCTCTATAAAGGAAAGGTGAACAGATCATCCTGTGAAACCCCCTCAGGGTGAAGGGTTTCTCTCTTAGTCATTGCCAGCAAGATTCTTGCCACGGTTATCCTTAATAGTCTGTTCCTCCACCTGGAAGATGCTCACCTACCCAAGAGTCAGTATGGCTTCAGAAAGGGCCAAGGAATGGTCAACATGGTGTTTGCTGCCTGACAACTCCAGGAGAAATGCCAGGAGCAGAACAAAGGTCTCTCCTCAGTGTTTGTTGATCTGACCACAGCTTTTGATACTGTCAGTCATGAGAACCTGTGGAAAAAACACAGGAAAATTTGGTTGCCTAGAGAAGTTCATCAGTATTGTATGTCAGTTTCAGATGGGATGTTGATGTGGGTTCTGGATAATGTACGATGCTTTCATGCCTTCCCAATCACTAATGAAGTGAAGTAGAGCTGTGTGCTTGCTTCCATGCTTTTTATCACGTTTTCAGCTATGTTGTCAGATGCTTTCAGTGAGGACAACAAAGTCAACTGTCACACTGACAATAAATTGTTTAACTTGAAAAGGTTACAAAAAGCCAAGACTAAAGTGAAGAGAGGGTTGGTGCTCAACTTTTTGTTCACAGATGATTGTTCACTCAATGCAGCCTCTGAGGCTGAGATGCAACAGAGTATGGATCAGCTCTCTGCCACTTGTGCTAATTTTGGTCTGATAATTAACACCAAGAAAACAGTGGTTCTCCACCAGCCAGCATTGCACCATCCATATTTGGAACTATCAGTTATAGCAAATGGAGAAATTTTGGATGCTGTGGATATGTTCACTTACCTTGGCAGTATACTTTCCAGGGATGTACACTTAGATGATGAGGTTGATGCACACATTGCCAGAAACAGCTTAGTGTTGGCAGGCTCTAAAGGAAAGTGTGGGAGAGAAGAAATATTAGACTGCCTACCAAACTGAAGTTCTACAAAGCTGTTGTGCTGACATCACTGTTGTATGCCTGTGAAACCTTGCCAGTCTACCAGCACCATGCCATAAAACTGAATTGCTTCCATTTGAATTGTCTCAGGAAAACTCTTAAGATCACCTGGCAAGAGAAGGTACCAGACACTGAAGTCCTTTATTAAGCTAAACTGCCAAGCATTCAAACTCTACTGCAGAGTGCAATTCTAATGGGCTGGCCACATTGTTTGAATGCCAAATGTATATTTGCCTAAAACACTATTTTATGGAGAACACACACAAGGCTCATATGGATGTCAGAACAAGCAATACAAGGATATTTTCAAGGTCTCTCTGAAGAAATTTTGTATCAGTTGTGAGATATGAGAGACACTGGCACAGGACCATCCAGTATGACATAGTCACATCAAAGAAGGGACTGTGCTCTATGATCAAAGCAAAATTGCAATAGCTCAAAAGAAATATGAGACACACAAATTTGGAGATACCTCCTTCCCAAATGTTCATAAAAACTACATTCCTGGCTTATGGTAAAGGCTTCTGAGCTTGTATTGGTCTGATTAGCCATAGTCGGACACTTTGTACATTGACCTCAATATCGTGATGTAATTTTGTTCCTCTTTAAGCCAGAAGGACAAACAATAATACAAAGATCTAACAAGAATCATACATGTGTTAATTGATAATGCAAAAAAATGTATCTATGGAACTAATTCACAATTATCTTCAGTTTTTGCAGTACTGCTAAATAAGCATCAACTTAAGGATTTTGGTGAGATAGATATCTACATATATAAAAATCCTACACAGATACTGCAGTTTCTCTAGTTTGCATAAAATGGTGCTCAACTGCTTTCTGAAGTTTTTAGAGCAAGGCATGTGAACTGGTACATATTGCTCATGACTCATCAAATAAATACTTATCTGATTTTATACTATTTGGTTTTTTTATTTAGATTTTTATGGAGCTCATGCAATAGGGATCAACAATAAAAAGAGGAATGCAACTAACAGTAAAGTACTAACTCTCTCACTCTCTCTCTCTCTCTCTCTCTCTCTCTTTCTCTCTCTTTCTCTCTCCTTTCCTTAGCAACACCTTCTTTGAAGTAAAGTCAATATCCAATCAAGTTTGGAAATTTCAAAGATACCAGCTGATCATGACATTTCATGACAGGCCAGTCTTACCTCCACCTATGATCATCTTGAACCACCTGTACATAATCATCATGCGCCTCACTGGTAGATGTAGAAAAAAGAGAGAAGGAGACCAAGATGAACGGGATCGGGGACTGAGTATGTAAAAGATTCTGTCTAAATCCAGATTTTGTTGCAGTTTTTTCCATGAAGCAAATTCATACTCTTTGGCTATTAGCCAAAGGCTATTCCAATTCAATATACTCAAAGAAATGCTGTTAAATTATTCAAAGCCATAAAAATAAAACATAGTTGTCTTTAAACTTTCCAGTCCTACTACTATTACACACACTCACACACTCACACACACACACACATATCAAGCTACCTAATGAAAATAAAGAGGGAAGTCACTGAGGAGAGATAATTTTAAAACAATTTCCTCTCTATAAATCTAATACTCCTCTTAGAAGGATTTTTAAGAATTTAGAATTTAATTTAAGAATTTAGTATCTTTTGCTTCACAAAAATAGTTGAAGAAGATACTTATACAATTGATATCATCTGTAAAGTGCATATTTGTTTTACCCTTGATTTGTATTTGAGTTTTATTTTCCTTATTAATATAATTTTATGGGTTTTTCTTTCAAGTGACCTATTTGATTGTGGGTATAGGTTGCTGTTATTGCATATAAAGTCTTTTATTAGATGGGAATGGAAAGTGGGAGAAATTTATAGTCAGAAGAAGCACCTATGCAAAAAAGACTAATTAAAAAATGGAATGAAATAAAAGTTAAAGGTCCTAAAAATAGATAAGAATTCTCTTCAGCAAATCTGAATTGACTCTAAAATGATTCTAATTTTTTCATACACATCAGGGTCAATCTATGTTCACTATTATCAAATTTTTAAAAACTCACCTTAAAATTTTCAAAAAACAGAACTATTTCTAAATGATGAAGAACTTAAGAAGCTACATGAATTTGAAGAACAATGTGTGGAGGAATACTTTCAAGAAAAAGAGGATGAGCAGCAGTCATCCAATGATGAAAGGATCCGAGTTACATCAGAAAGGTGTGGAGTGAAAGGATTCCTACTTAATTTTTTCCTTTCTCTTTTGGAACTGTTTCTTAAATGTTGTGACTAAATCACAAAACATCACTTAATAGTACTACGAAATAATGTTTATTCAAACTTTTGGGCATAACTTTGTTTGCCATTCTCAATCCATGGGACACAACTTCAGATGAACACTATTTTGTAAAACAGAGTAGAATTAATGAGGGCATGGCTTGATTTTTTTTCCCCAAGGAAAATAGTGAATAGCCATCATTTAAGAGTTCAAAGGATATTTGAAATACACTCAACTCTCAATTACCTGTATCAAATTTTAGTGGATAGTGAGTGATAATACAAAATGGTACACAGGGATCTTGGTAACTGATGGTAATTCCCTTAACAAAAATTATGGAAGCATGTAAGAGGGGTGAGTTTGATAGGAGCTGATGTTGGGGAAGAGATATTGAGTTCAGTTTTAAGTATGATGACTTTTAGGTGCTGGTGGAGCATCCACTAAGATATATATAGATATGGGAAATATGGGACTTAGAGTTCAGAGAAATTATATTTGGGAGTTATCTATTTAAAATTATTGAACTCACAGGAGCCAATGAGATCACAAAGGGAAAAAATTAAAAGACAGAAGACTCTGTCATGAGCCTAGGGGACACTGATATGTAAGGGCCAAAAGATCAGCAAAAGAGACTGAGAAAATTGTCAAATAGGAAGAAAACCTGGGTAAGCAATGTGACAGAAGGAAAGTGGAGAGAAGAGAGTATTCTAGTAGAGGGGGTGGTCAATAATATAAACTACATAAAGATAAATGAGGATGAGGACTAAGAAAAGTCTTATATTTAGTAAAGTGAAAGGGCCTTTATTGTTAGAAAAGGTTATTATTATTCAGTAAAATGATAGAGTTTGAAGCCTGATTGCAAAGGGTTGAAGAGGGAGCTGGTATTGAGTAAGTGTAAAGGAAAAGAGTAGATCATGCTTCCTAGAAGATTGGCAGTGAAAGGGAGGAGAAATATAGGGTGATAGTTTGGGGATAAATGATAGAATCATGTAAAGGTTTTTGTTTTATTTTTTTACTTCTTTGTTTGTCCACTCATTTATTTGTTCATTCATTTATCTATATGTCTGTCTATTTATTTATTTAAAGGATCTGGGAATATGTGGATCATGTTTGTATACAGTGGAATGGTAGTTTTTAGATGCGGAAAGACAGAAGATGAACAAGAGAGATGAAACGAGACCGATTGATGAGGCAGGCTCCCAAAGGAGATGGGAGGTTATAGGATAAAGAACATGAGTAGAAGGGTTAGCCTTACAAGGGGAAGAGCTATTTTTTTCTTCTGAGATGGAGCAATGGAGGACAAGAAAAGTGAAGATATGTTTTTAAGTATGCAATAGGAGAGATGAGGAAACTCCTGATGGATGAGCTGGATTTTCTCAGCAACAGTAGGTCACCAGTTGAGTGAGAACGGGGTAAGATCAGAAGCGGGTAAGAAGGGGGGGGGAATCAAGACAACAAAGGAATGTGAGGCCTAGAAAGGAGTTTTACACTCTTGGAGAACAAGGAGGGATAGAAGGAACCTTGAAAATGAGCGAAGCCAAAAATAGGGTTAGGAAGAGTAAAGTAGTGGAAAAGAGATTATGATCAAAAAGGAAAATGAATTTTGAAGGTAAAACAGTGATAAGTGATAGCTTCCTGAAGATAAGCAGCATTTTCTTTTTCCTTGGTCTTCTCAGCACCTCACAGTGCCTGATACATATATGCTTATTGATTTTCTAAGATATTGATGCTCCTGTTAGTAGCTGAGCTCGCAAGAAGAGAGAGGTCATGAGAGTTGAGGAGGTTGATGATTGGAAAGCCAGTATGTCTGATTATTACAATACTGAATATATGAATGTTAAAGTCACCAGTGATGAGGGAAAGGGATGGGCTAGAAAGAAAAGCTATGAGTCAGATACTAAAATGATTGAGAGAGGAAGGAGAGTGACAGCACTGTGTCTTGTCAAGGGGATACAGAATTGAAGGAATTAACCTTAAAGTAGAAATTGTTGGTGATGATAGCTGGGGGGAGAGGGAGGGCCAGTAGAACACCATATGGATACTAGGATCATAATATCACAGATTTAGAGCTGGAAGGGACCTTAAAAGTCATCTAGTTCAACCTCCTTAATTGACAGATGAGAAAACTGAGGCCCAGAGGCTTTCCCAAAGTCACATAGACAATTAAGAACAGAGATGGGATTTGACCCAAGATCTTCTGACTCCAAATCCATCACTTTCCATTATCTTTAGGAGAAGGCCAGGTTTCTGCGGGCACTAGAAGAGGGAAAGTGTTTGAGGGGAAAAAAGAGATCTAGGATGAAAAGCCAGTTGTAAACAGTGGGATGGGGCTTCCAGAAGATAATGTGGAAAGGGAGGACAACAGAGAATAGGAACTAGGTCTGAACAGTAGAGGGGTAAGAGTGCGAGTCCAGATCCAAGGAAAGAGGTTTTTCTCTTGACAAATGACTCCCAGTATGGAGGTGTGGGGCCACAGTGACAGAAGTGGGGAGATTGTATGCTAAAAGAAGCCTCTAATCGTGGGCAGCATATAGCTGGGGCACCACTTCATGTTTACATCCCTCTCTACCATAATTCTTGCTGGGAGTGGGGCTGGGATGGGAAGTGGTGGGAGCTCAGGCCCATCTGTGGAGGTCCTTCCTTCTCCTCAGTGAGTAAATGAGAGCGTGCTCGCCTGTAAGAGAACATTTTTTCTCCCTGTTTCTCTTGGCTGAAATCCCTGAGAGAGATGAAGGCAATTCCTACACATTTGTTTCCTTTTCTCGCCCTTTTTCACAGATGTATTCCAGGGCTAAAGAGAAAAAGGTGACTGTTCTTGAGTTTGGTGGTAAACAAGGCCATCTTCCTTATACTTTATGCCAATTTCATATAAGGTGTCTGCGAGGAAAGAGAATGAGTTAAAATTAAAGAACAATAGTTTCTAAGGAATGAGTTAAAACTTGTCATCTCTTTCTAATGTGTAACTTTTCCAACAATTTCCATAGACACTTCTATGACATTTAAAGAGGCAGCCTACCTCCCCATCTTTATTGATAATTTACATTTACTCTTCGGATCCTATAAGGGCACCACTTTTCACTTGCTCATTCTGCTTCTACCTATTTTCTTCTGGGGGTTAATTAACACTTCTGAAACTGTGATGGGCATGGGCTGTGAGTAGGGTCTCTGAAATTTGTTCTGTGATACATCAGTTCCTTCCTTTTGTCGCCTCACTGTTTGTAAACATTTATCAAACCCATAAAAGTCATTTAACAGGGCAAATTAGCAAGCTCCAGTGATTCATATGATTCATTCTCACCCATGTAGTCACATATGAAGTTTACATATTTGTTAAAGCTTTCCACCCTGGGCTCTCTGATTGCTTCTGTGTGTGAACCAAATTCACTCAGTCATGTGTCAGTCATGTCTGACTCTTTGTGACTCTATTTAGGTTTTTCTTGGCAAAGATAATGGAGTAGTTTGCAGTTTCCTTCTCCATCTCATTTTACAGATGAGGAACCGAGGCAATCAGGGATAAGTGACTTGCCCAGGATCACACTGCTAATAAGTGTCTGAGGCTGGATTTGAACTCATAAAGATGAGTCTTCCTAACTGAATTCTTGCTTTTCAGTTCATGCTTTGGTAGGACAGGTAGGTGGATAGTGTACTAGACCTGGACTCAGGAAGCCTTGAGTTCAAATTCAGCCTCAGATACTTAATAGCTGTATAACCCTAGAAAAGTTACTTAACGCTGTTTTTTTTTCACCATCTGTAAAATGAGCTGAAGAAGGAAAGGCAAACCATTCCAGTATCTTTTGTCAAGAAAACTCCAAATGGAGCCACAAAGAATTGGTCACAACTGAGCAACAATATTTTGGTAGCTAGCGCATAAATTCCAACTATTTACAATATTATAGTTTTGTCTTTAGGCAGGAAATCTTAGAATGAAAGAACAACAAAAATAACACCTTAAAATAAGATTAAAATGCAATTTAATTCTGAGTTATCATTCCACTGAAGTGAAACAAGATTTAACATAGACATCCCGAACCAAGTAAGCAAAGATATTACCGCATTGTGCCCTTGTAAACTTTTGAGTGGTCTTCAAGGCTTTTTCCTTCTTGAACACAAACCAATCTGACTCAAGTTCCAAAGAACAGAGTACTTTAAGGAATCAATTAATCAAAAAGTATTTACTATGTAAAAAAAAATCATTGTTCTAGGCACTTTGGTATAGGAATAATGGTACAAGTTTAGTGTTCATCAATAATGGAACAAATCAATATAAATCATAATTTTTGCTTGGGATTTGAAAGGAAGCTATAGATCGAAAAGAACTTCAGTATTAGAATCTCAGTGGCAAATTGCTTTTGTTTCTTTTTATAAATAGGACAGCTAAAACTATGCCAGTTCTACATGAGTGTCATCACTATATACTTCTGGATTTAAACTTACCCAATTTAGTTTCACCTGAAACCCTAGATAGGAAAGAGTAATTGAGGATTTTGGGAGGAGCATGAGAGAAGGAAGTAGAAGACAAAAGGAGGAGAAAGACGGAGAAAAGAAGGGGAGAAGAATCTAATCAAATAAAAAAACACTTAATTGAGTGTTTCTTGGGTTCCTGAGATGTACTGTGGAGACACAAAGAAGTATAAACTCTGGTCCCCACTCTAAAGAGGGTTATAGTCTCACTGGAAATATAAAATATAAGTTTATGAGAAACTAACAACACAAAATCTTAACATTTTGTTAACAAGTGTTGTACATGATTAATTGCCAAATGAATGGTATAGACAATAAGTCTGGTAGAACTTCAAAGGAAGTCTAGGGGTGGTCAGAGAAGGCTTTACAAAGTATACACTATTTGAGTTGAAGCTTCGAAGGGGAGTAGGATGCAGAAAAGAAAGGAAGAGGATGTAGGAGATTTTAAGGAATGGACTCATAAAAAGCCTGGAGGTAGGAAAACATGAAGTATGCACAGAAAAAGAGTGAGTAAATCAATTTAGGGTTAGAGTCAGAGGACCCAAACCCTAAATGCCTCTGACTCTAACCTTAAATGCCTCCAGTTCTAACACTAACCCTAAATGTGTGCCTCCAACTCCGACTCTACCCCTAAATGCGTGGCTGATGCAAGGATTTGTGTGAGATAAAACTGAGGAATTTGTAAGTCCATGAAACACTGAGTTGGACAATAGGGTAAGAGTTGTACTGAAGGAGAGGGAGACTGGTGTGAAAGACCACACCATTGAAATAATCCAGAAATGAGGTCACAAGGATCTGAACAGGGTGTGGCAATAGTAGGAAAGGAAAACAGTTTATGGGATAATAGATATTTTCAAGAACTGAAAGAACTTAGTGACTGATTGGATACTGCAACAAGGGAGAGAGTTCAAAGATGATTCTCAGGTTTCGAGCTGAGGTGACTGGTAAGATGGGAGAAAGAACTGTTGTGGGGAAGAGAGTGTTGAAGGAAGATGAGAAGTTTAGTTTTAGACATCATGTTAAATTAAGGTGATAACAGTAACATACAAATAAGAATGGACATTCAGCTGAACTAGAGCTTGAGGGAAAGGTCAGATACAGATTTTCAAATCATCTGCATAAAAGTGATAATTGAAGTTATGAGACTGCTTCATAGGTTTAGGGCTAGAAGGGACCTTAGGTGTCATCTATTGAAATTTGAACCCCGGTTTTCCACCTCCAAATTCTTCTTTTTTGCTATACCTCCTAATGGATGAGTTCTCCAATGGTTAGAGTATAGAAAGAGAAAGGCAAAGCCAAGGATTCAATCTTAGGAAATACACAAATATATGTGATAGGAGGAAGAAAATCAACTCTTGAAGGAAACGAAGAATTTGTCAGAGATTTAGGTGTAGAGCTAGGATAACATAGACAGCCTCATGGAAAACAAGGGAGGCAAAATCCTGAAGGGAAGGTTGCTTAATAGTGTAAAATACTTCACAATTCAAGAATAACGTCTTATTTTCGAAAATGAAGGCTTAGTAGAGAGGAGGAAACAAAAACCATATTGCAGTGTGATGAAAAGAAAGTAGGTAGCAAAACAAAAGAGGCAGTAGTTGTGGACCTACTAATTCAAGAAATGGAAATGGAAAGGAACTGTTGGGTCTTGGGTGAAATAAAGGAAATCAGTAGGTGAGAGACCCATTGAATACTGTTTTAGCAGAGGGCTGCTGACTGGAAGTGTGGACAGGAAGTCAGCAACCAGTTTTAGACAGAACTTAAGTAGGAGACTTGGCAGAAAAACTGGAGTCAAGAAAGAGTACGGTTGAAAGAATGGCTTTAAGAAGTAGAGTCAATCATCTTGCCAAGAGTGAAGCTAAAAGGACAAACTTAGTCTAGGATCCTATCATCAACAGGGGAAAATTCTTAGTCCACTTGTTATCTAAGGAAGATCCGAAGCAAATGCTGTGCCACAGATTTTCTCCAATTTCTTCCTCGACATCCTTTCACCAATGCAGGCCCCTGTGGTCCTGAAAAAGCCCAAGATTAAGTTCCTAATCTCCAAGAAGGAGGCTATGCCCTTATCTGTTCCAAAATCCTTGGCGCCTTTATCTGATGGCAAGGCCTTTCACTCTGGGAAGATTTGGGGCTTAACTGAAGGCTGGTGTGAACTGATTCCTCAAGGGTCTTGGATTCCTTTTCTTTGGAGTTTTTCCTCTGAGCTCTAGCTCCCTGATCAGAACAAAAGCAGGAAAACTGGCAGAGGGAATCATAGCAGAGAAAAGAAATATATGATGCTAACTAGAGGAAGAAATAAGGTCACATGAAGGATTTGTCATATAGTATATATGTATGTGTTTATATATATATGTGTGTATATGTAAATGTGTGTATATATAATGTGTATTTGTATGTATGTATACATATGATTGAAAAATTATATATGAAAATAAACATGCATGTGTATATATTATCTATATATGTGTATATGTATATATAATATATATATACATAACATATATGTATAATGTGTATATGTGTGTATATATATATAGCATAGCACTGGAGCCAGTGGAGAGTGAAAAATTCAAGACACTGGAAAGAAGCTATAATTTAAGGAGCAAAGTCTTGGAGAAAATAATGGGAATAAGGGCATAGTTAACTTTGGAGAAAACATTTCTTCCTTTGAAAAAGGGCAAGATGAAAAGTTGTGTAGAGACAGATTTTTAGAGAGGAGAGAGAATCCATGCTTCATGGCCTTAGTCTTCTCCAGAAAGAGGCCAAGTCAATGGCTAGGGAGAGGGGACAGGTAGAAGAAGTAGAAAAATGTATGTAACATGGACCACTCTGATCCCCTGGCCTGGAAGACTAGGTAGGTTAGATTTCACCATTTCACCCCTCCAGGGTTCTCTAGTACCCTTAATGGGATCTGGAGGTATCCAGGCTCTTTATAGTTGGCTCTAACCCCAACTGATGGCATTCCTCCATATGTAGGAGATGGCCTCCTATACCTCAGTTCCATTAACTACTAACTGGCAAATTAGCTTTTACACAGAAATACTTTCTCCAAAACAATATAATCACAAACCTACAAACTTACTTCCCCAACATGTGGAAGGCATAATCTTCCTTCCCCCTTCACATCTCAGTCTCTGGAGAGAGAAAGAGGCTTAGTTCATATTTTAGATCTAATTTTACAGATCATAGTTCCAATTCGAAGTCCAAAAACCCCACCTTGGATTCGAGTCCCAGACACCCTGGCTTCTTAGGGATTCAAAGCTGGCCCATCTTAAGTCATCATGGCTTGAACTCTCAATCCTGTAGAGATCACCTCTAGCATCTGAAACTGAGAAGGATAAACAACATGCCACAGAAACAAATACCCCTAGACCCATTTCTCAAGGGGTAGGGAATGTAAAAGAGAGGGAGCAATGAATAAAAGACTGTTGTCACAATCTGAAAAGCTGTAAATACAGATATTGAAATTGCCTAGGATAAAAGTAGCAAACGGAGTAGTGAGGGAGACTGGTAGCCAAATACTGAAGTGACCTGTAAAGAAGACATTCACTTTATTTATAAACAATTTCTCCGACATCTGAGATTATAGCATTTTATATTCCAATTTATGGACTGGACTTACATTCTAATTTGTATTATTCATCTGTTTTATAGAATGCAACCTCCTTAAGGATAATGATCCTGTTTTAATTTATCTTTAAATCTTCCCCAATGCCTAGACATTGAATTTAATTTAATTAATAAATTGTTGAATGAATGAATGAATGAATAACAGATAGAGTAGTATAGTGAACAGAACACTGAAGACTAAAAGTTAACAAAGAATTGCCTTTCAATCTTATTTCTCACATTTTCCAGTCACGTGATCATGTTCAAGTACCTGACCTCTCTAAGGCTGTTTCCTCAGCTGTAAAATGGGAATAATGACACCTGTAGTACCTACTTCACAGGGTTGTTTTAAGAGTCAAATAAGACTTAACCCCAATTGCCTAAAAAAAAAAAAAAGTCAAATAAGAATCATTTTGTAAACTTTAAAGCACTAAATATATTTCAGATATTATTAGTGTAATTTAACCACTCAAAAGAAATGAAGCACATGTTCTCTCTCTCCCATTCACCTCTCCTTAGCACTTTTCTTAATGAATTAATATTTACTAAGATAACTTATTTTTGTTTCCTCTCAGAAAAAGGATTTCAAATTAAAACTGGTTAAAACCAATCTGTAATGTTTGATACTAAAAGCTGCTAATAAATCAAAAGTAATCAGGATGAAGATTCTCTTAGTTGCCATTTAATATAAAGTTATCCCTTCCACATCCTGGGGGTTAGGGGCATAGCACCCCTGCTATCTGGAAAATCCACGTAAAATTCTTCGGCCCTCCCTTTATACCAGAGAAGAAGTCTGAAGTATTATGGTATTAAAAGATAAAATATGTTGATACTATACAATACTATACATATATTTTATGCATTTCTGAGTTTCTAAACTTGTTCTGTATTGTCTGCTGGCCTTTGTGTGTCATCTGTGGCTTCTGCAAAACTGCCGACCTGTCATATATCAAGATCACAATGTGGGAAAGCCACAATGTGGAAGGGATTAACTGTATTATCTAGCAAACTAAGAAGGCAAGAGATATGAAAAGTTTGAGAGACATAATTTCTGGATAATTAATCATTTTATCACGCTACTAGATAATAGAAAGGGTCAGTGTCACTCTTGAATGCTAAAGACACCTCATGGAATCCATTCAATGCCTATATATCCTTTGAAAAGTGGGTGCTCCAGAGGGTGGTAGTCAACTCTGATTGGTTAACAATTAATGAGAAGAATGAATATTACAATAAGAGGTGGGCCTATTCTAATGAGGGGCTAGGAGATATGACTTTGATTATGTCATTTACATCTAGATCACCCCCAGCCTTGGGCAATCTAAATAAAGGATCTACCTCCACTCAAGACTGAGCTGAACAGAATTCACCTTACATTAAATTCTTTATAAGTTTCTCCAGTTGAGTGGGGAAACAACTCCAAGATTTCATCTCATCATCAGCTCTGCCCTTCAGAGAACTAAGCTTGACCAAATCTCCAAATGAGGAAGGGAAAAAATTCTGGATCTCCCCAATACTAACAATTGGTTCTTTAATAATCATTTTTCTCAAGGGGATTGGAGAAGTTAAGAAATTCAAGATGTATTTTGGTTCTGATGCTTAAAACTTTTCTTTCTTTTTTTTAACTACTAGACTTCCTTTAGTTTTCAACAAATGAAAACTACAATTATAGAATTGGAGAGGCAAGTCCTACATAAGGAAATAGAAAGAAACAAAAATAGCTAAGTTGTATATTTTATAGTGAATGAGACATTACTGTCTACAAATCTGGATATAATTGCAGGGTGGAAATAGTCTTAGACCTCAAGTACACAGAACCATGAGATCGTAAAGCATGAATTTCTTCAGGTATCATCTGGGCCTAGTTGTCCAACTAATATGTTATTTTATGTTGACATTTGGCCCTGTCATTAAGGAAATGCTTCCATATAATTTATAGAATGCCTTGCAGGTGAATTAAGATCATTGCACATGAAAAAAGTTTTAATAATAGGCTTACTACAAGACTCTAGAGTTCTCAGCTTCACACATATACAAAAGACATATTATAATTCCTACCATGAGAATATGAATTTAGATCTGATACAGTGAAAATATAATCAAAATACTGAATTATTAGCTTATATATAGTCTTAGAAGTTACTACAAACAATATCATAGCTTTATGTACCAATATACTTGAATGTAACTCAAATGGAAGGTTTTTCTGAAATTCCCTAATACAGATAATATTTTAAATGTTAAAACACTTTAAAAGTTTAGAAATATCACATTTAAACTAAGTACCAGGAAGAAAGGTAGGTCAGGATATAGGCAAAAGATGGTAGAGACTTTCTAGTCATTTCACACCTCACATGTCCTTGAAGGTGATAAAAAAATTATTGACCAGTGACAGATCATGAATGATTTATGTAAAATTGAGTTGGTAGACCTGCTTAGTCCTTAACCTATGAGGACTCATCAAAAATCTAATGCTGAAGGTGACAGAATTCAATACAGAAAATTATTCTTTAGGTTTTTTTTTTAAATCAAATATAAAATGTTAAATTGATTCTAAAGATTTTTAAAATATGATTGCTCATTTCAGTTTGCAAAGTCAGGCTAACATCTCTCACCTCCATGGACTAAAGAGAAAAAGTAAAATTAAATAACAACCAAATATTATCAGACCTGAATAAAGTATAAGACTATATCCTTTTAAATTTTTTTCTTTAACATTTTTATTTAAAGTTTTGAGTTTCAAATTCTATCTCTCCCTCCCCTCCAAACCTCTTTTTCCCCCTCCCTGAGATGGCAAGCAAGCAGATGTAGGTTATACATGTGCCATTATGTAAAACATCTCCATATTAATCATTTTGTACAAGACTTGAATAAAGAAAAAAAATAAGAGAAAGAAAAGTGAAAAATAGCATGCTCCAGTCTGTATTCAATCAGTATCAGTTCTTTTCCTGGAGGTGGACAGTATGCTTCATCATTAGTCCTTTGGAATTGTCTGAGATCATTGTATTCCTGCGAATAGCTGTCATTCACAGTTCTTCATTGAACAATACTGCTGTTACTGTGTACAACATTCTCCTAGTTCTGTTTACTTCACTATGCATCAGTTCATTTAAGTCTTCCAGGTTTTTTTGAAATCATCCTGCTTGTCATTCCTTGTAGCATAATCATATTCCATTACAATTATATACCACAATTTCTTCAGCCATTCCTCAACTGATAGGCATTCCTTCAATTTCCAATTCTTAGCCAGCATAAAAAGAGCTTCTTTAAATATTTTTGTACAAATAGATCCTTTTCCCTTTTTTTGGATGTCTTTGGGATATAGCAGTGGTATTGCTGGATCAAAGGGTATGCACAGTTTTATAGCCCAGTGGCATAGTTCCAAATTGCTCTACAGAATGGTTGGTATATCCTTTTTTAAATGGAAAAAATCCAGAGTTCAACCTGTTAATCATTGAGTCACTTTAGGAAGTTAGAAAGTAAAAGCAATGGTTATTACTTTGAAGTAGATTGTGTAAATAATACTTTAACATCTTCTGCAAGATTCAACTATGGGGTATTCTGTCCAAGGATTTCAGTAGAAGATCTACACAAAGAGCTGAGTGTGGGAATTGACTTATAAATTAAGTGAAGTTTAAAGTTAAATTCATTGTTAAGTGCATAGTTTTCATTTGTTTCTGGTTTCCTTTGATCTAAAAGAATGGGGAAGACTAGACCTCAGGAATTGTTCTAAAGGACTGCCACATGGGAAATCATGTGTTTTGTGGTTAGAAAAAAATTTCCCTAATTCTTTTCTCAAAACTCTTAGGTTAGATGAGGGAAGTTTAGGCTATGAAGTCAATGCAACTACAAGGGAGGGAAAGAAACTACAAGGAAAAGAAAATCCTCTTCAAACTACTCTTGTGATTCAGAGGAAAGGCCACTTGGTTGATATCCCTTCAAATTTTTAGGAATTGGATAGATGTGAATCTGATAAAGGCTCATTTCACCTAGGTAAAATAAAAAAAGAAAAATATGTTACAAATGTTTTTGCCTTTCTTTGTAGTCTCAGTGTTTTAGCATAGTGCCTAACACATACTAAGTGCTTAATTAATGCTTGTTGACTAACTTATTGACACTAGCACAAAACCTAGCAACTAACCCAGAATTTATCTCTTTGAAAAAAACAAACAGGTCATTAAATCATGATGTAAACAGCTACAATCAAGAGATAACTTTATTTTTACTTGAGGTTCATCTCCCTCCTTACCCCCTCCTCGACACACATACACTGGTATACTTTTGAAATATATGACTTTTTCTCCAAGGGAGGAAAGCAGATTTGAGAAAACAAGCTTATTTTCTGTTCAAATGTTCTGTTCTATTGTATGGGGCATTATTACTTTAAAATGGTGGTTGTTCAGTCAGTTTTTATTCATTTCTGACTCTCCATGACTCCATTTGGGAGTTACTCGGCAAAGATACTGAAGTGGTTTGCCATTTCCTTCTAGCTCATTTATAGATGAGGAACCAAGGCAAACAGGGTCACACAGCCAGTAAGTGTCTGAGACCAGATTTGAACTCAGGAAGATGAGTCTTCCTGACTCTAGGTCTGATCTCTATCCACTGTGCCACCTAACTACCTACTTAAATAATTTTTGATAATTTTAATAATTTTAAATAATTTAACCAATTAATAATTAGTTACTTTAATAATTCAAATGATCTGTACTTGCATTCAAAAACCTCAGCAACCCCCTACAGATAAAGATACAAAGAGTCATAGAAGTTAAGTAACTTGCTCAAGGTCACACAGGAGTAGCAGAGCTTCTCTAAACTTCAGACTCTAAAAAAAGTTAGTTCTCGATTCACTGTCCCACCCTGGGGATGTTCCCTCCACTGGCCAATCACAGGTCCACATACCTTGGTAGATGATGTGTCACAAGCGGATGTGACCAAAAACTTTAACCCCCCATTGTCATTATTCTGGTGATAGGTCTCTCTTAACTGAAGTAGGTCTTGAGCCAGTCCATCACAGGTCCTATGCTCCCTATTATCCCAATTTGTGGATCATACCAGAAATGGTGCCCCTCAAGCATAAGAACCAGGAGGGCACCTCCATGGAATAGCATTGGAGTAAGATGTTAGTAGAGGTAAAATCAGTCGCTGAAATATCATCCAAAGCATTTCTGGGGCAACCTGGAAAAGACATGTAAAACAAATAACTTCAGTGACAGTAAGAAAATTTAAGTCAAACAAGTATCTCACAGTATTAGAAAAAGAGAAGGGAGGTAGTGAGATTCCTATTCTAAACAGAAGGGTGAAAAAATTTCCTTCTTTTTATTGGGGAACAAAGACATTAAGTTTTATATTTCTTAGGAGGAATGAAGTGATTGAAGGACTGAGAGAGGACTATTTGAGTTGAACAACCTGCTACAAAAGCAAACTTTTTTTCTTTACATTATGTCAGAAATTAGTCATCCAAGTTTCTTCTACAAAAAACCCAATAACCTTTCAACTGAACCTGTGATCTCATTGAATCTACAATTTCTTCCAAAGATGTAGTTTGTAACCCATCTATCCCATATGACTCATCCATTTTTTTCTCAAAAGTTTGCTATGGTGGCGGGAGATTGCACACAACATGGTAAAGATCTTTCTTTTTCCCAACATCATAAGGATGCCCATCTCTTATCTCTCAGTTGTGCCACACTACCTGTCTGCTTTCTCTTCCTGTCATACAGATCTTTGATGACATCAGAATCCTTGTTAGTTATGTGTTGCAGCTTGCTCACACTTATCACACCTTCTGTATGATGACTCATTTTTAGTTCTTTGGAGTCAGAGACACCAGTAAAGTATTAGCATTTAAAAGATGGGTCTTTACTTTCGTGGGAAAAACTTTGTAATTTCCTGATAGCAATTCAGCCTGTTATCATTCTCCTTTAGCACTCAGGGCCCAACTCATTGTTTCTCTGTATTGTCTGTTCTAGATAGACATAAGGTTTGACAAGTTCCATAAGGTCTTCATCCATATGCAAGTTAAATTTTGTGCAACAGACATTCTTTATCCACTTAATCTTTCTCATGTGGATGGACAGCCCAAGATCCTTTCAGTGATTACAGATCTTTTCCCAGAGGTAGTGAACTTGATACAATCAACAGAAAACAGGAGCATCTGAAAGACTTGACAAACCCTCATTGAATTTCCTCCATCACAATGCAAGTGCCTTTGACGAACATACATCCTCCTGTTTAATGACAAATTTGATGTTTCTTATCAGAGGGTCATTCAACAAGGTTATTTCTGTTATAAAGATTTTACATGGATGAGAGAGTGGAATACATATTGATATTTGTTTTATGGTCTCTGGTACCTTTTGGGAGTAATAATAAGGTCCTTGATTTTTTTCCATGCCTTTGCTATCTTCCCCCCTTCAGATACTTTGTACTTAGGTCCCTCCACATTTTCATAATTATATTACTTTCAGCACTAGCATTTGTTTCTGTTTTGGCCAGAAACCCTGAGGATCTTCCCCTCCCAGATCTATTTTTTTTGTTTGTTTGTTTTAAAGAGGCCAGTCTTTGCCTCATTTCTTGTTAAGCCTTAATCACTGAATAGACCTTGCCTCAGTCAAACTGAGGTATCAGTCAAACTGACCTGTTAGAGACCTCAGCTTGAAAAGGCCAAGGTCCCCCACTGCATCCTGGGCCATCTTCAGTAGTCCTGCTCTGTATCTGGCCACTGGATCCAGATGGCTCTGGAGGAGAAAGTGAGGCTGGCGAGTTTGTATAGCCCTCCCTCACTTAAATCCAATTCACTTGCATGTCATGGTATCACCTCACTGATGTCATGGAACTCTTTGAGAACAAAAAACAAACAGCTGCAGCAATCTCCAGCACAGTTCTCCTCTCTATATATACTTGATCCAATCCATCTACTTTCTTTATCTTTGTTCTCTTTAGTGTCATCTCTATCACCTCCATTAGCACACATCAGACCATAATTTTAGGGTCCAAATGTGGTGGTTCCATCATCCTTCATGAATGAAATGTCTAGACATGATTCCTCCACGACCTCACCACTCACTTTCTTATCAACTCTATGCAATCTGGCTTCTGCCTCAACCAGTCTAGGTAAACTACTTTCTATGAGATTACCATTGACCTCTTAATCACCAAATCTTGTGGCCTTGTTCCATTACTTAACCTTCTTGATATCTCCGCTGCTTTTGACACTGTTAAACACCTCCTCCTCATGGGGTAATTTGTCATCTCTTGGCTTCACAGACATTATACTACCCTGGTTGCCCTCCTCCTTCTAAAACCATTCTTTCTACATCTCTTTTGCTATATTCTCATCCTCTTCTTGACAGTCTGTGTATATCTTCAGTCCTGGCCTCTCTTCTAAATCAGCATTTCCAACTGCCTACAAAGAATCTCTACATGAAACTAATAAAGAGAAAGATGGAAGGTGAATCCAGTTTCAGGTGGCTAGACATAAAAATGCTTAAGTACAATAAGAAAATGAATGCAGTGTAAACTCTGCAATATTCAGTTCCCCAAATGTTAACCTAGTATTGAGCATTTCTACATAACAATGTCTTTCTCCCCACTCCTTACATCAACCTGGATATTTAATTCTGCTTTCAGAATTGGTTCCCCAGCTAAACACCATATCTCTGCCCCTCCCAAACTATTTACTTTGGCTCTCTTCCAGATTGAGTTCTTCTTCCTGTCCTGGAGGCTTCAATCTTGGGCCACTAAAAAACCTCAGTCCCAGCAGAGGTGGGCCCTGGGGTCTACAGGAACAGAACAGTACATTTCCTTTGCTCATTAGGAAGTTAAATCCATCTCATATGATTTACATTTGTGGTGTTTAAACTATGCTCCATGGAATATTAGAATTCTATAGGCAATCACCAGTGGTTCTAGTGAAAAAACAATTAACAGTGAAACACTCTGATCCCCTTTTGTTTTAGAATATAACCTCATTAAGTCAATATTGGTCTATTCAAAAGTGAATGATTTAAAGAAACTCTTATTTCCCAGCTAACTAAATGTTCCATTATTTTATTAGCAAGCATCTAAATTTGATAAATTGAAAGTATATTTCCCCCATCCTCTGAATTTAAAGTAATTTAGATTTTATTATATTTTATTTTGCTATCAAAATTATAATTGCTGACACAATCTATTAGACTGTAAGTTCCTTGAAGGCAGGGACTATCTTCTGGCTTTTTTTGCATACTCAGTGCTTAGCATAGTTCCTGGCATTTAGTAGGTAATTAATAAATGTTTATTGATTGATTGACATGGTCAAAGCCAGGTCTTTTTTTCTTCTTCAATTTAACATCTGTACCTTAGAATAATTACTGGCTAGTTTTATATCTGTATCTATAGCCATATCTATACACACACATATAGTTTCTAGGGAGACTATTTAGTATTTCATAATTTTTAAAAGCCTGAAAATCTCATTATTATATTACTTCTTCTTTAGACTTTCAATATGTTCAATCTGTTATTTTCTATTCAACAGAGTTGAAAATATGTCAATGAGATTAGAAGAAGTAAATGAAAGAGAAAATTTTATGAAAGCTTCACTACAAACTGTGGACCTTCGGCTCTCTCAACTAGAAGAACTATCAAGTAGAATGGTGAATGCTCTTGAAAAGCTTGCAGGAATTGATAAGTCTGAACTGGTACCAACACGCTCCAGAGCATCTTCAGAATGTGATGTAACTTTTCTCCTAAGACAAAGTAGTGTCAACAGTTCTGATGGCTATAGCATGTATCGATACCACTTCAATGGAGAAGAGTTAGTATATGAGGATGGTGTCATTCCTCTGTCACCTGGGCCTGGATTGCGTAAAAAAACCTGTTCATTTCGTTTGAAGGAAGAGAAGGATGGTCAGGAATCAAGGACGCATCTGGTACCAGAGTGTCAGGGAAGCCTTTGTACGATATCCAACACAAATACATCAACAACACAAGATTGCTGTAAAATCACACTAGACAATGTACAGGATGTTTTGCCAAACTCTGGTCCAAATATTGGTATTTCAACAGAAGAAGATGAAAAGCAGGGAAATTCAAAAAATGATGAAACTGTTTCCCAAGGCTTAAATCAAACAGATGTTATAAATGGACAGGCCAGATCAGATTTTCAGAATACTCAATTAAAAGTAGAAAGGACAAAGTTAGAAGGAGCTATTTCTTACCCATTAGAAAAAACAAAAGTAACACGTTACTACCCCGATGAAACTTTAAAGACATCTATGAAGTCTAGAAGCTTTGTGTTTTCTCATGAAAGAAAGCTAATTGGTGGAGTTAATAACTGGAGTACAGACTATAGTTCAATAATGGACCAAGTATTCCCTACGACAGTTGAACAGTGGACTACGGAATGGAAATATCAAGTTGAAAAGAAAATTTCTCGCTCTCATAGTACAGATTTCTCTTTAACTGTATCTGAAGCTGCAATTCAAGCAGAGCAAAAAGAGCACTTAACAGACACGGAAGATGAAAGTGATGTCAAAGAAGCCGTTCCCAAAGCCTCTCGCTCTTCTCTAGCTGTCATTGGCAGAACTTCAACTACAACAGAAAACTTACTGTCTGTGAAACCAGACCGAACTTGCGGATTCCCTTCCATACGGTCAAAAAGTTTACATGCTCACTCTCGGACTGCCAAGTCCATTCAGGAAAAACTGGACAGACTCGGGCATGCCAGCAGTGTAACTAACCTAGTAGGTGTATCTGGAAATACATCAGAAGCACAGAAAGCTCAACAAGAGAAAGCCTCCACAGAAACTGAGTGTTAAAGCGTTTTTTAAAAAATGACAGGTGCTATCTTGATTAGTTTAGACATTTAGCATAGCTTTCTGAAAAACTTGTTCATAATTTTGGGGGCTAATTTTGCATTTATTTTTAAATAAAATACTAATGCCCCAAGTTTAAAACAATACTCTGTTGAATCAGGGATATAATACTTCAAGAAAACTTACTGAAATGTTTTGTTTTTATATCTCAATCTCTAATATGTTCACTCATCCAGAAAATCATCATTAATAAAAAATAAAAAAGAAAGACAAAAAAGCAGTTCAATAAAATTAGCATTAACTGAATCCAATGATTCAGATGAGCATGTTCCCTCACCCAAGTAACCAACTCCACTTCTGCAAAGAGAGAGAGGTGTGTTCTCACATCTCTTCTTATGAGCCAAGCTTGGTCATTATAACCACTAAGAGTTCAGTTTAGGATACTTCTTAATGAAATTTGTGTTGTTCAGGCACAATAGAGCTAAATGAAACTAAAAATCAGAAAATCACAGAATGTGAAAGCTGAGAGACAACTTAGAGATTACTACAATAAACCAAGAAAAATTAGCTAATCAACGTGCAGGCGACAACAAAGTCCTTATTTCTATGAGCAACTAGCATTGTTAAAGAGTAAAAGTATGAACACTACTGCCACACACTCCTTAGACAGGAATAGAATAAAGTAAAAGTTAAACAGGTGACAACAGATTAGATGTGGAAAGAGAAAAATATGTGCATTAAGTGTATGTAGTGGAAAACCCAGTGGACCAGAAGTCAGAAGACATAGATTTGAGTCCCTGTTCTATAGGAAAGTCACTTAACTTCCAGGAACTGCAGGCTCCTTCCCAGTAAAATGTGGGAAATAATACTTGCACTACCTAGCAGCTGGGGTTGTGAGGAAAATCTTTGTGAATTGGAAAGCACTATGTAAATGTAAGCTATTATTATAATTTGGGAAGTGGTAGAAAGCATCTAAAATTTGCCCCTTGGTGCCATTCAAAGCATCAGTGACTGAGGTTGCCTATTCCTGATTTAGAGAATGTTTTTAGTTATACAGAGAAACTATTGTATTTGTTGAAAAATTGTAAAAAAAAATTACAGCAAATAAAACCCTTATTTTATAACAATCAAGATTTTTTTGTTAATGAAAATGAAGGATCTAATAATAAGGTATTATTTTCTTCATACAATCCTATATATAGCTTGTTTGTACATTTTTGTTTGCTTGTTGTCTCTCCATTTAGATTTCGAGCTCTCCATTTAGATTTTGAGGGCAGAGACAGTCTAGCCTCTTTTTGTATCCCCACCCTCCTCTACCCCCAAATTTAGTACAGTGCCTGGTATATAGTAGGTGCTTACTAAATTCTTACTGACTGCTACAATAGGATTACCACTATTATCAACCTCTAATTATACCTATATATTTGTAATTGTAGGTTCACAGTTATAAATAAAACTCAAAGACTGGCTTTAAAAAAATTCATAACTCCTTTTAGCTACTAGAAACTTCTCTTTTCATCCTTCCTGCCCCCCCAACCCCCTCTTCAAATGAAGATTTATGTTTAAGGATCACTGAATTGGGGCCAGTAACTTGTGAGCAAGCAAGCATAGTCAGGGCTGACCTTGGCAAAAAGTTAAGTAGGCAATATATGTCTGGGACATTCTACTACCTTCACTTTTGACTATTACTCCACTAACCTGTCCCCAAGCATTTATCCTATGCCTACAATCTTCTAAACTAATTAAATGCTAAGGTGTTAGCTAATAAGGGCTTCAGTTATTTTAGCTCCTTGGATAATCACATTTTATCATGATATTTTCAAGATCCAGAGTAATAACCCTCAGTGGCAAAATTTCTGGCACAGTAGCATGCCACTAGGGATGATGCTTGGAACAGGGGAGACCTTCCTGAAATTGTACAAATCAATGTCACATGGGTAGTTATCTACACTGCCCCCTCGTGTAAGGCAACAGCTTTGCTTCTAATTACTGAAACTGTAGAAGTTGAATTTCTCTTTTTTGGCTTCCAGGATTTGGGATTTACTTTTATAAATAAAATATTTCATATATTGTGATTTGGAATTGACTTCTGTACTACATTTTATGAGGATTTTATAAATCCATATGGAATAAAATTGGTTTTTAAATAATGCCTTTTATTTTCTTCTATATCTGCTATACCATCAAAACAGATATTTGTAGCATTTTTAAAAAAAAATAATAGCCTGTACTTTTAAATTTAGCACACTATATGTAGTGTTTCTCTTTCAAAATATTTATAAATTGTCTTAAATCACTGATTTGTTTGTCCCAGTTATTTCACTAAGAAAAGTTAAATCCAAAATTATTAGAAATGAATAATGTAGAACAGTTAAAAATCTTAAACTGTATATATGAGACTGTAGTAGGAAACTACCTTTTGAAATGTAAAAATAATGGAAACTAGAAAGCCTTTGTAATTAATAGACTACTGACTTAAATGAACAAAAACTCAATTCCTAAGGAAAAGATTTATATTCAAGACCATAAACTCTTATACTCCGTAATCTAGCTAGGTATACCTCTCCATAAAGAGGTCCTATAATGTGGACTTTGAGTAAAGTGTTATAGGATATCTGTAATGTACTTCCTTAATTATTAAGTGTTTAAAATAATTTTGCTACTACATTCTCTTCACATAAAAAATACATTTTTATAGTATATTTCAACACTACATGAATCCCAGACCCCATCAATGTGGTGTCTCCCCAGAAAAGTGCCAATTAAGACACAGTTTGCAATATATCACTGGAAAAGAGTCGCGTTAAACCAAACTAGATTTTTTTTTTAAATTCTACTCTGGCTGCTAATCTCAGAGATTAGTTATGTAAGAGTCAGTTAAAAAGTTCGTATTGGTTGCCATATGAAGATATATATAACTCATGGGAGTAGACAGCTGCTAGTCACAGAGAAAATTGGTCAATTCCTATAACCAGTTCCCCATGAAGCAACCAGCTGCCTAAATCAACCAACCATAAATAGCCATTCACTCTTCTCCAGAAAAATATTTGTCAGGCGAGTGGGAAAGAATGCTGACTTCATTTATATTCCTAACTGCAGAGTTAGAAATGAAAACTCTAATGTAATTTGTATTGCATATTTAAGTTCAATAAATTGGTAGGGACATATACAAGTTTAATTCCTTAAGTGACTTGTCAGAGTTAATATGCCTTAAGAACCCAGTTGCGCCATTTGGGAGCACAATTTTGCTTAGTCTGGGACTTTAAATGAACATCAGAAGTCTTTCTACTTACTTTGTAACCACTGCATCTGTTATGATGTGATCACTCTAAAGCAGGGATTCTTAACCCAGAGCCTGTGAATTTGTTTTGAAAATATTTTGCTAATTATAAAATTATTTCAAAATAATTAGTTTAATCTGTAATCCTATGTACTTAATTTTATGTATAGAAAAATATAAATCTGGGAAGGGATCCCTAGGCTTCACCAGACTACCAAAGGGGTCCATGACACAAAAAATGTTAAAAAGCCTACCTTTAAAGTAAACAATATGTAGAAGTATTTACATAGGCATTCCTTACTTACAAAAAAAGAATCTCACCTCCAGAGATTAGTTTATTATATCATATCCTTCCAAACTGCATCAAAATTCTAGTGAAGTGCTTTCTTTTCAGGTTATATGCTTATAAAGCATTTATTGAACTGAATTAGCTACAATGCTTTAGTATATTTTACAAGGTTATAAAACATTAACTTAAGAGTTAATTTTACAGTCTTTATTAATTCATAATTTAGCATCGTACACTGTCCTCTCCTTCCTATTTCCATTCTATTTCTCAGTTCCTACCTTTGGACACTGTTGGCAATGACTTGTATTTGCAATTAGTACCAGTTTCTAAGAGTTATTGGAATATTCTTCTTCACAAACATAGCATGCTCATAATATAACACAAATATAAAACCATTAACCAGTCACATCAATATAAGATTCACAACCATCAGTGGATATGCTGTGTACTTCCATAATAAAAACCATACGTTTTCATCACCATCTCTTCAAATGCCTCATTATACTCTAGTTACCTTTTCCCCTAGGCCTCTCAAGAATTTTCACTGAGAAAACATGTGGAGTCATTTCTTTGGCAGACATCTGGATAGGTTACTAGTCCCAGAACTAGTCTGGACTGTAACTTGAGAGATCAGATAGAGATAGAGATTTGGGAATCATCAGCATAAAAGTGCTAGCTAAACTGATGAGAAAAATGAATGTTTTGAGAGAGAGAAAAAGCCGAGGTCCAAAGACTGACTTTTGAGGGATGCCTATATTTAGGTGGAAGAAGAAAAGGGAGTCAGCAAAAGAAATAGTAAGAGAGATAAGAGGAGAATCTGAATTAATTGGCACGGAATTCAAATCAACCACCATTTACTTATTAAGCACCTACATGTACATTTTGTTAGGCAAGAGACATTTTGGCATACTGAATAGAGATTGCAGGGTCAGGATGAACTTGGTTCCAGTCCTACCCTTATCACACATTGACTGTGAGCTTGGGCAAGAAACTTAACCAGAGGAAGCCAGAGACTTCTAAGAGATGAAGGTGAAGGAGAGCATTCCAGGCATGGGAAACAGTCTATTAAAAAATGGGAAATGTAGGATTGTGTATGAAGATCACTGGGAATGAAAAGACAAATAGCCCTTGCTTACCATCTACTAGAAGCCAGGAAAGGAAGTTTTCAGACCCACAGATTGGTCAGAGAGAATGAGAACCAAGAAAAAACAACAGTTAGATTTACTGGATTGAATATCAGTGTCTGACTTAATGTAAATAAAACACCTGGACAATTTCGTTTTTAACTTTTATATCACATAGAGCTATAAACCCTAAGAAGATCCAAAATCTGTAACAGATATTTAGGTAAAAGTAGGTTTATTTTGAAATACTGGTTGAATATCTATTTAAATGTGGGGGGAAGGGGGGGTTATGCCACCAGTTCTTAAATACTCTAAACACTGGTGTCACACTCAAATAGAAATCCCTGTGGTGTCATACTGACTTAGAAACCAAGTACTAACATTATCTATGTTGTACTGGGACAGCTAGGTGGCGCAGTGGATAGAATACCAGGCGTGGAGTAAAGAATAAATCTTGCAGTTTAAACTTGGCCTCAGGCACTTACTAGCTGTGTGATCCTGGACAAGCCACTTGACCCTATTTTGCCTCAGTTCTTCTATAAAATGAGCTGGAAAAGGAAATGGCAAACCACTCCAGTATCTTTGCCAAGAAAACACCAAATGGGATTAGGAAGAGCTAGATATAACTGAACAACAACAAGTAACTATTTTTGCTAAACATTTCCCAGTTACATTTTAATCTGGTTAGACTTGGAAATTTTGCAGGCCCATAGTTTGACACTTCTGCTCTAGACAACTAAATTTTTAAAGGATCGATCACATTTTCAGTAGAATAAGATTAAAAATCTTCATAAAAGTTTGAGTTGCTGGGGTCAAAAATTAGACAGCCAAGACACCTTGATTTCTGGAGGTCTGATTCCAAGATAAGATAGTTTTAGAAAAAAAGGAACTCTGTGACTCCTGTGAACTTTTAAAAATGTTTAATTTTTACAGTTTTTAAAATTGTAAAACTTTTTAAAAAGTTTTTAATTTTACAGCTTTTACCACTGCTGTACTCTGATTATTTGTGGTTTTTGGTATGCTAAATTAGAGCTTCATTATAACACCATTCAATATATCCTAAAATTCTAAGTGAGTGATTTTATTATTGAAAGTACAAAAAGGATCTAATTATATAGCACTGTTCCTCAGAAGACCCTGCAACATGAAACCCAAAGGCTCCAGTTATTTGTTATTATTAAACCATAGAATTTCATAGTTGGGAAGCACTTCAGTGGCTATCGTGTCTAATCCCATTTGCAAGAGAATTATTAAGGATACAAGAAGAGAAATCAGAATTGTTTCGAGTCTTACAAGCTCAATTAGAGTCAATTCAGTAAAGAATTCACTAAGTGAATAGTAAAATTCATCTGTGGACCACTGTTTTTGCATTATTTAAACTTTGAGCCATTTCTCTTAACTAGAAATCTTTGATCCTATTATTCAACTTTATATTCCAACATCAGCTTAAACTCAACGTATGCAAAATACAACTCTTTGCCCCTAAACTTTTAGCTCATCCTCCAAGTTTCTATATGCCTGCAGAGGGCATCTCTCTCTCTTCTCATAGTCACCGGGATTAAGAATCTTGGCGTCATCTTCGACTCTTCCCCCACATCCTTTCATCTTCATCTTCACCCGGGCACTCACTCTTGCCGCTCCGCTCTCCAAAGCTGACCACCCCAGACTATGCTTGGGAGGAATCAAGCCCCTAAGCTCTGCAGTGCCTGCAGCCTTGGGCCCTTATCTACACCCAGGCCATGCCAGCCTTGCTACAACGTACCCTCCCGAATCCCACTCGTTTCTTAAAGAAAGCCACAGGCTGTGCCTCTGCACACACCTGGAACGGGCTCCCTCATCTCTGCCTCTCTGGGCTAATTCAGGTGTCACGAATGATTTCTCTCGCCAATAAATCAATAAGCATCATTAATTCCCAGGTTCCAGTGGGCTTTTCCATTTGATTTCCATTAGGATGTGAGCTTCTTGAGAGGAGCTCTTCCTTTTCTATTTGTCTCCCCAGCACTTTGCACACTGGAAGAAGGAAGGGAGACCCCAGCAGATATTGATAGCGCCTACCACGTTCCAGGCACAGTACTAAGGGCTTAATAAAAACTTCATTCATTCACAAACGCTTGTTGACTTGATTTGCAACCAAGAGTCTGGAGGATTAACTGTGTCCTGAAATGCGGGAAGGCCAGCCTGAGCCTCGGAGGCGGAGATGATGATTACGCCTCGAGTACTTTTCTGGGCTCACGGAGGAGTGCTCACCAGCGGGTGCGGCCCGGGCCTGGCCCCGGTCCCACCTCCCCGCCCTAGGGACAGAGAGTGACGGTCGTCCCACAGCTCCCTCGGGCCCCACGAGGGAATCCGGGGCTTTCAGATCCCTTATGGAAATAACGAATCCCTGAAGTCTGATGACTAACAGGCATGAGTCGAGGGAGCTGTCCAAGGGAAGGAAGGGAGGGGAGCGAGAGGAGGCCGGCACGGACTGAGGCATCTAGCGCTCCGGCCCGCCACCACCTCCGAGCTCCCTCCAGGGCAGCTGGGGCCGTTTGGCCCCAGTGTGCCGCCGTAGAAGCCCGCTCCCCGGGTCTCCTTGTTCAACATGGCTGCCGCTCCCCGCGCCCGAGGGGGGCGCCCCGGCAGCACGGGGGAGGACCTCGCGCTGTGGGGCTGACGGCTGCAGAGTCTCTAGCCTCCCTCTCGTAGCAGCGGTGCGCGCGCAAGCTCCACACCTCCACCTTTACCTCCGCCCTCTTCCCCCGCCAAAACACCCCTCCCGCGGGGTGGGGCGGGGGCGGTGGAAGGGAGGTCCCTTCCGGGGGCTGGGAACTCAAGGGGCCGCGTCACGCCTGGCTCGGCCCCCGCGGCTCCTCCTCCTCCTCCTCCTCCTCCTCCTCCTCCCCGCTCCGGGCACTCCTGTCTCCGCCCGCCCAGTGGGGGGTGAGAGGGGGTGGCCGCAGACCCAGACGGCCTGGGCGACTCCTCCGGGATACTCCGTGGCCGTGGCTGGGGAAGGAAGGTAGCCCTGCCTGCGCCGCTGCTCCCCGCCCCCCACCGGGGTGGGTCACCCCACCACCCCTGCTGAGAAAGGGTGGGAAGGAAAGAAGCAGCCGCGGGGGGCACCATGTTCTCTAAGCCGCCCCGACCCACCTTCAGGTCCTACCTCCTGCCGCCGGCGCCGCCGCCTCAGGTAAACAGCCTCCCCTCCCCCCGCCGCCGACCAGCTCCAGGACCGGGGGAGGGGGTGGAGAAGGGGGCTCCCCTCCCCCCACTTCAAAGTGTTGGGCTCGCGTGGGGCTTGGGGGGGGCGGGGAGAGGGTCGAGACTTTTCCCCCTTTGACTCCAGTGGTGCGGGCTTCGCGTCTTCCAGGTGGGGAGGAGGCAGCCCACGAGTCCCGTGTCCCACTCGCGGAGCAACCCCACGAGGAGGCTTCTTCCTTCCTGTGGTGGGAGCCTCACCACCCTCACACAAGCCCCCGCCCAACATCCCCACTCAGGTTCGAGCCCCCGACCCCCCAAACCACCAACCGGGTCCGGATCGGAGAAACCCACCTTGTCTCAAGTGTCCCCCCACCCCCGGCCGGTCCCGGGGAAACTTTTAAAACTCTTCTGCCGGGGCAGTGAGCTCTCCGTCGGCGTCCATAACGCTGCTGCTTCGCTAGCGCGGAGATCGCCGCTTGGACTCTCTGAACCCACTCACGTCGCTGCCCCCTGACGGGCCATCGCGGCTTGGCCATTGGCTCTCCGGATGCCCTGCTGCTGCCGCCCGAGAGCGAAGGTTTCGTTAGAAAGGGTAGATAATAGCAACAGCAGTTGTAGCAGGGAGGGAAGGCGGTTGGGAAGGTTTCCCTCGGGTTCTTTAAATCTGGAGATCTGTCTTTCCAGCAAGAATTCTTAACCTTTTTGGGGGCCGTATCACAGACCCCTTAGGCAGACTGGTGAAGCTTATGGACCCCCTTCTCAGAGTGTTTTTCAAGGCTTGAAATAAAATACAAAGCAAGCCAATTAGAGTGAAAGGCAGTTATTGAAATGTTCTAAACTAAATTCACTAAACCGCAGGTTAAGACTTAACCTTTGTCTAGGAAGAACTCACTAAAAGATGAGAGAAGTTAAGGGTTTGTATCAACATATGGACCTTAGGCGTCAGTGACTAATGAATTTGGAAGATTTGCTTAAGTTTCTCATACTAAATAAGAAAAGAAACTTTAAATCAAAATTTTGAATTAAAAAAGTAAAAGAAATTCTTAAAATTTAAAGTTCCTCTAATGTATTTCAGGATGAAGATAAGAGGAATCCTGAACCCAAGATTAAAAAGCTGGAACCAGTGCTTTTGCCAGGTAAACATTAATCAGGACCTTAACTGGTATTCAGATAAGGCCCTTTCATCTGAATGCCTCTGTAGTGGGCTGTCATTAGTAGAAGGAAGGTCCTGCCCCTAGTTTTTCTGTCTATATCTATGCACTTAAGTATAATGGCTGATAGAACTTGTCAAGAGTCAGGATAGTATGACTATAGATTTAGAGCAGGAAGGAATGTCAAAGGTCACCTTTTATTTTACAGATAAGCAAACTGAGACCAAGGGAGAATTACACACAAGTAGTAAGTGGCAGAACTCTGACTCCAAATCCAACAAAAGCCATTTAAAAAAAAAATCTGGAATTAACTTTGTAGTGAAAAATAGTCTGCTTGGTTTTCATTTGCAACAGTGAGAATTTAAAGTAATAGATTACCAGAGAAAATATTAAGGTCATGCTTTTAAGAAAACTTTAACTGTTTTTCAGTGCCTGTGTCAAGTCTTTTTGGGTAACCGGATTTAGTGAATATAAGACTTTTTAGAGCTTTCCATTTATAATTCTGGTTTGTAATGGGCTTGTGTCACATCAGCATTACTTGCAAAGTTTCTTTGCTTAGGTTTCATTAAAAATCCTTAGTAGCATCTCTGACAGTAGGGGACTTTAGAAATTATCTAGTCTGTTGGTTTTTTTGTTTGATTTTTACAAAGATGAGGAGACAGGTTAGATAGTTTGTTCACTTTCACACGGATAGGTGATTGAATCCAGGTCTTCTGACTGCTGGTCTGGTACTCACTTTATTAAATTCGGTTGCTGATAAAATTGTTGGATTCTTTATGAAGTATTGAGAAAAGGATGTTGAACTGTTTAGTGTATTTGCAGGGGAAAATATCCAAATCTCTATGAAATTATGTTTGGATAAAATGCAACTGAAATACAAGTTATGTGTGCAGTTTTTGGAGTTTTTTTAAAAAAGTTATTTTCTACTATTCATTTCAACAATTTAACAGACATTAAGCACCTACTGTATGCAAGGCACTATACTGAATCTAAAATATTTCTGTTAAAAGTTCAAGGCTTGATTATAATTGAATATATGGACTTTAAATGTTGTTTTAAAATTTAATGTAGTATGTAAGAACACATTGCCAATACCAGCTAGTTCTTCCAAAGTGTTGTGTTAACTGCTAACAAAATGAAACTTGAATACTTAGCTAAAAATATTCCTTTTTTGTTAATGTTTTTCTTTTTTCTCAGAGTAAACTTACAAGAAAATTTTGATACACCTGTATGCTGTAATTCAACATATTCATAGCCACTTTAGAGACTTTTTGTATAAATACTATTTTTGAATATGAAGCAGTGCCACTTTTATACATGTGCTTATGAGCTATCTAAAATTTAGATTCTGTCCAAACAGGTAAAGATTCCAGATTTGGATTCTTAAAGATATTTTCATGGTTTATCAAATCATTAATAGGGGTTATATGTTTTTACTTGTTTTTCTAAATGCTTTTCATTTAAGCTATGATAACTAGAACCCTTTTTTCCCTCAATATGAATAATAATAAATACTGACCAAAAATTAGAATTAAATTATTCATTGAGTGGCCATTGCCTCTTCTTAAAAAAAATATAAATTATTTTTAATGTCAAAAATATTCAAGTCATTCTGTTTAGCTTGCAAATAGTTAGATTTTTGCACTTTTTACACTTAAAAGATTAAAAATTTAATTTTTTTTGCTTTAACTTTTTGAAAAATACATCATTTACCATTGTTATTCAGCAAACACTTAGTGACTGTGTGTTATGTTCAAGGCAATTTAGGTTATACAGAAATGATTAAAACCAAGATCCTTGCCCAAGACAAGACTCTCTATGTTTTTCCTTTTTCTTTCTTGGCTCTCTACCCTCAATTTTCATCAGTAAGACTTCAGGGCCACCTAAAGAGCAAGACTGTTAGACCTTTTTCTAGAAGATATTGAACAATAAATAGTACTGTCAGAAAGTGGCCCTGGCTTTTATTGAATCCAGAAACCAAGAAGAAACTTGGCCATGTTACCTGTGACTTCAGATAACCTTGTAAGCAAAAAATAATTGTCAAAAGATTAAGAATCATAATATTTAGGATTAAAAGGCATACTTGGTGCTGGGGGACTAAATTAGATAAGATTAAGACAATTCTCCTCTTTAAGGAAATTATCTCCAAAGGGGAAATGGATACACTTGATAAGTACAAAGCATGTAGATAGTATATTCAAAGGAATTTACTTGGAGGCAGGGAGCACACAAGACTGAAAGGATAAAGACAGGCTTTCTGCAAAAGGATCAGTTGAGCTCAGCCTTGAATGGAGCTAGGGATGCTAAGAGACAAGGTGAATTTTTGTTTTACAGATGAAAAAACTGATGCTCAGAAAGGTGAAGTCTCACAGCTGTGCCTAAAATTCTGGCCTTCTGAGTCATGGTTCAGTCTGTTTTTTACTGTCTCAGCTATCTTCCCTAGTATTGTATTATGTATATTGATTTTAACATTTAGTCCAGTGAACTAATTTCAGTTCACTAAATAGTAAACTCTTTAAGAATTAAAATATAAAATCAGAGATTCATCGAAGTATAGTAACTATTTACTTAGTTTGGACCAAATTCAGATGCTTTTAATCTTTTATCATTGGAGTAAAACTGTAAAAGAAGTGATTTGCTAATTTTTTTATGCCTAATATTTTTACACCTGTCATTTTCTGACATGTCATCTCTCCCATTGACCCCAGTTACTATATATGACAGCCTATTCCACACTCATTCTTGCACTTCTCTATTCAGGGAAGTATGTTCCCTCTTCTGTGTTTTGTTTTGTTTTGGTTTGGTTTTGTTTTGGTTTTTGTTTTTTTGCAAATAAACTTAGTGTTGTTTTTATTTGTTATTGTAGTCTTTATGTATATTATCCTCCTGATTTTGCTTTCCTTGCTCAGTATTAGTTCATACAAGTCTTACTTTGTTTCTCTGAATTCCTTATCTTTCTACTTCTTACTGCACAGTAATACTTTATATTGATATGCCTCAATTTGTTGAACCATTCTCTAAATGGTATTGAATCTAGTTATTTGCTACCAGAAATAGTGTTGCTGTGAATATTTTGTTATATATGTAAATCTTTCTGCTTTTGGCATCCTTGAGGTATATTCCCTCTAGTGGATCACCAGGACAAAGAGTGTAAACAGTTCAGTGACTTGTCTCCTGTACTTCTAAATTATTTTCTAAAGCTGTTGGAATCAACCATAACTTCTTTAGTAGTATATTAATGTATCATAGATAATCCAAATTGGTCTATTTCTCCATCTGAAATCATTTTACTACTTTGAGAGGTGTGGGTAAAACCTCAGGGTTGTTTTACTTTATACATCTCTTACTAATTAAGCATTTTTATATGGTTGTTGACCATGGTTCAGGAAGGACAAAGAACAAAAACTTGTAGACATGCCCATATATCATGAATATTTTCTTAGAGAGAAGAATGGCAAGTATCAAATCACATCACAAAAAATGAAATTTCCTGTATTTTAACAAACAGAAAGACTTGTTGTTATTTGAGTCATTCCTGAATCAGCTTGTCTACATACAGACTACCATATTGTCAGCAAAGATCAGAATTGGTAAAGAATGTAGAAAAAAGAATTATTCTGAGAAAAAGATGTGACATATAGTTGAAACAGTTCAATCTTGAAGTATTTAAATAATAATTGATAATAAAAATGGGTAATAGACAATAGAACGGCCTCAACACCAATTATGGTCATTTTATACAGTTTAATGTTTCAACACCAATTATGGTCATTTTATACAGTTTCATGTTAATCAGTTTTATAACAGTTTAATATTAATCGATATAACAAGGGAACCAAAAAGAACCCAAATGGGACATGAAAGAGTTCCTCAGCAAACATTTGGCATACTTGCCAACTGGAGAGAAGTGGTAGCCAAAGGCTACTGTAATTAAGAATATAAACTTGTTTGTAAAATCTCACCAATGATGATGGATTATGAGCATTATTGCCTCATAAAGTCAAGAGAAGCAGTGGGGGGTGGGAGATTTAAAATCGCTTAACAGAATTTTTCTAGAGATCCGACTAAGCACAGTCATCCTGAGAATATTTAATTAAGACAGTGGAAGCAGGACAAGTATAAAATTGGAAATCTGTAAGAATTTTTATAACAAACAGGACAATAAAATCTTAACACTTGCATTCTAATGTGACAACCTCCTATATGTTTATAGGAAAGGTGAAATTTACATTAAACAAGATGGGGAAAGCAGTTTGATTAGACCCAGTGTCTGTAAAGGAGAGCTGTGCTGAATGTGACAACATTGTGAGAATGTTGACAGGAAGAGAAAGATGTGGGGGGAAAACCTGACCTCATTAATACTGAAAAAAGGCAGCTGAGAGAACAACAACTACAAAGCCTACTCTTATCTATACAGAATCTTAGAGATTCATCTAGGCATCAATGACATCTGGAGGTGTTGGGAGGGAACAGGGCAGGCTTTTGTAACTAATATTCTGCAGTGGACAACATCTTTACCATTCTGCTGAAAGATTTAGAGGATAGAAGATTGCCCTATGTTTATTGTCTGATTACAAAAAAAGCATTCCTTTCAGAAAACACCGCCTTTAAGGCGTCTCATCCAATAAAATATTTGCCATTCGTACATCAGAATCATTCCAGAATTCTTGAAATATGTAACAGAAGTAACCCTGTTCAGACTCACTAACCATAAATATCAGGTGAGGCATGCAACTGGGAGATGCATGTTTACCAAAGATATTTGCCACTGCGATGGAAAAGATCAAGCACAGAATCAAATTTTAAGAGGTCCTCTAGATGCCACTCAACATGGATTTTGTTTTGGATGCTTGTTCCCACTCCCAGAGTATCTTGTATTTAAATCCTTTGTATATTTTTTTGTATTCTTTTTATTTATTTTGCATACATTTATACATGTACTTGGCTATCCCAGGAGAACGTAAAGCACCTAGTGTAGTACCTGGAACATAAGTAGGTGCTTAATAAATACTTGTGGATCAGTGATTGATTGGATGACATTATGATGTTTACCTGAAATTCTAGAACATTGTAGAGCCTCCTGAAAGAGATCTAGAATCATTGGAGAGTTTGGCCTGACCATCCACATAGAAAAGACTAAATGGATGAAGAATTTCTATTGTCCAGATTATGCCATACTGTAGAGCTTGTCCTTCGATGTGGATATCTGAGACAGCTTAAATGGACAGATTGGACCCAGAAATAAATAAGAGGCAAAGAGAGGGCTAGACTGCCTTCAGGAATTTGAGGAGTTCCTTAAATGATTCCAAACTTCTCCTGAAATCAACAGCAGATCTTTTTAATACTAATATTGATATTGTATGATTGTGAGACACACCGCAAACAGTCTTCAAGGAAGTGAAAATGAATGTCACCCAGAAGGCAGTGAAAAGAGACATGCTGAGTGGAACAGGCTATAGCATATGACTAATTTAGAACTTTGGAGAGAACAGGATTAAATGATGTCAAGAAGGAAATGTATGGTAGGAAGAGAAGATGGGCTAGTAATGTGGCAAAAGCAAGGGATGACAGGTGGATATCTTGAGTGCTCCACTAGCATCCCCTCTATGTGAGAAAAAAGCAAGGAAGACCGGCCTCTAGCATGTTGGGTGGGACAAGTTGATAGAAGGGCCTGGAAGAGTTATTCATTATAAACAGGCATCTGCATCATTGGAAGGAATGTGCCTACCAATCACTGAATTCACAAATTTAGTATTTAGGTTGGTCATATTTACATCTATTCTTTTGAATACTTTTTGCCATATCTAATGGTAACTTCATTTATGCTGTTGTGTAATTCTTGGGACACTATGGATCATCTGATCTACCTGTTCTATCTTGTTTGCCCACTCTCTTACTAATCCCTTTAAGAAAGTCCACCAGAATTCATAGTAAGAAAAGTTTTTTTTATTTTGTTGAATTTTTCTAGATTTCAAAACACCAATGATCATAGTGATTGAAGTGATTCCCTGTCATTATAATTATAAGCTGACCAGGAATTCATTACAGAAACAAAAATATAGATGCTGTCATTCTAAAAGAGGACAACCTGAGGATCCTTTTCAACCAGAATTTTGGTCTATCCTTTGAGAAGTACTTCTGTAGTCATAGTTACATTTCAGTAGATTTGGTATATTTAAATCATTTTTGACCGATTATAGGCATAATTAAAGCTATTCATCATTCATTGAACATCCATCCTCTAATGCAGTTAAATATTTAAAAAGATTAGAGAGAAAAGGTAATTTATTTTTCTTACCTGCTTCACTCAACTTTTGAAACTATATATTTTCCTGTTAGTTATGGAGGTGTCCTGCATCTTCACAGAATATTTAGGATATAAGTTGTTTATTTGAAATTATATTTGAATAGTTAACTTTCACTTGATATTTCTGCCACATGAATGAGAAAATGAGTAGCTGAAATAAGCTTTTATAACTTTATTTTTTATTTTTAACAAAATTAAAGAAACATTTGCCCAGTGCGCTTTTGCAACCACATCAACTGTTCCCCTGACAGTGTTAAAACCCAATCCTGATGGATATCACTGAAACATTGATTTTAAGGTACTCGACTAATTTTTCATTTGTAGACAAGCTTTTATGTATGATAGGGATAGAGACTGTACCTTTGGGTTTATATTGATAAAGGGAAACAGGGAACTCCAGGGTGAGAAATGCTGTTTACCAATACTGGTTACCACCTTCTCTGCCACTTTCTGCCTTAGAGATTTGCTTAAAACACAGAGGCTAAATGACTTGCCCAGTCACATGGTTTGTGTCACAGCCATATGCATTTTCAGGGTTGTGGAATTCTGTGTCCTTTTTCATGAACTAGAATCTAACCCTGTATGATTCCTCAAAAGAAAATCTGAGTATATTAGGTACTTCTGTCTTTACTGTGTTAATCACTAAAGGTTTTTCACTTGTTGAGTATATTATAGAGACGATTCTTCAGGTATGGGTTATACCAGAAGGCCCTTGAGAGAGAAAGTGATAATGCTGTCTTAAGAATGAGTAGATAAGGAATGTAATATAAGCAAGGCATAGGTTGATATATCTTCCAGAGTTTAGGGGAGTGAGTTTCATGAAATATAGATGGGATCTCCTGATCTGAGATTTTAAAAGAGGAAGTCAGGTCAAAAGGAATGAGAAACCATCAGGATAAAATTTTGGTGAAACAGTTAAAAATGATTCCATGAAGTATTGCTGTATATGTTTGTCATGAATACTACAGTCTCCAAAGAATTAATTATAGGTCACTATATGGCAATGGCAAGACATATTGTAGCTGTATTTTTATTTTTTGTTTGGACCTATGATTGTCTGTATGGGGTACTCCTGGTATTAAAACTTCCTTCCCCTGTTATGGATCCTTATAACTTGTCTTAGAGAGTTGCCTTGGATTCTGCAAGGTTAAGCTCCTTGTCCATTGCCCGATAGCTAGTATGTACCTGTGACAGTACTAAACCTATGTTTTTTTTTTACTGCGAGTCTAGCCCTCTATCTATGAGTGTGAGTGTACTGCAAAGTATTATTAACAGTGACCAATTGTCAGGAGGAACTGTGTACAGGAATCTATGATTGGAAAGGGAGGTGGGATAGTCATCTTGTGAAAGTGAAATCTTTGTTCCATTTTCTCTTATATATTGTCAGGAGATGTAGAAGAAAGCTTCTAGTTATGTTGCATGGATTCAAGATTTATGGGAGGATCTAGACAAGACTTAGAAGACTTTTTTTTTTTTTTTACAAGATAAATAGGTATGGATGACTTGCATTCTGTATCACTGGAAGGAGTACTCATAACAGATCAGATACACTGAGCTATCAAGGGACAAAAGGGGGAAGTCTCAAAAGAGGCTGACTGGCTTTTCAACTTGAAGGGAGCATAAATAACTGAGAACAAACAAGAGTGCCATGGCCAGTGAGACTTGTCATGAAGGATAAAGCCCCGAACCAGCTATTTCTAAACTTTAAAAAAATCTGAAATTAAAAACCTTAAAAGTTATGTACCAAAGAAAGAATAATAAGTGTCATTTACATAGCGCTTTGCATTTAAGCACTAAACATATATTCACTTCATTTGAGTTTCACAGTAGCCCACTGAGTTAAATACTAGAACTATTATTCTCATTTACAAATGACAAACAGGTTAAGTGACAGTAGAGAAAAAGTAGAATTATTTGTTATTTTTATGTGTTTTTTTAAAAAAATGTTTTATAGATGCTTTTTTTAATATCAAATATATACACTGCACCCCATCCTATGAACCTTCCCTTTTAACAAAGAAAAACATTTAAGCAAAGAGACTGTTTTGTTATATCTGTTTTCTTTGCATAATGGGAAGTTGATAAACAAAAGTGAATAATAGGAAGTTAAAATCTACGATAATGTATAGATGATCAGAGAACCTAGCTGCTATAAAGGAATAACAGTCACCTATCTTTGATGAATTGCAACCTGGGAAGTTAAAACTATTTGCAGATGTGATCACTGAACTGCTGTGAGTGATGATTGAGGAAGCATGGAGGGTGGTCTTGTGACTGGAAGTAGGCAAAAGTTCTCTGGGATGTTTGATGAAATTGCATTGTGCATCAGAAACTATCTCATTCAGCCCCTCATTTTATAGAAGAAACTGAAGACCAGAAAAGTGAAGCAACTTGCCAGAGGTCAATATCGGTAGTATTGGCAAAGCTAGGATTGGAGCCTACCTCTCTGACACTAAGGTGTGGGGCTTTCTAGTGCTGTTGTCCCAGTTTTCAGAAATTAGAAAAAATTAGTTTCTTCAAATTATAGACCCAGGAGTTTGACTTTGATACCTGACAGAATTTCAGAATATGCAGCTAAAGGGTGACTTATGAGAACTTAGAAAAGAAAGAGCTGATCTCTTGTAAGCCAGTATGGGTTCATGAAGAAGAATAAACGCTATTCTAAACTCATTTCTTTATTGCCAAGGTAACATAAGTTAAGTAGACATATACCTGGATTTTAGCAAAGCACTTAACAAAGTCTCTTTTCCTTGTGTGACTGTACTGTATTCCTCAGCCTCAGGCTCCTTAGTCTTTACACTCTAACTTCTTTTTTGGGGGGGGGGGGTTAGGCAGTGGGGTTAAGTGACTTGCCCAGGGTCACACAGCTAGTAAGTGTTACGTATCTGAGGCCGAATTTGAACTCAGGTCCTCCTGACTCCAGGGCCGGTGCTCTATCCACTGCGCCACCTAGCTGCCCCTACACTCTTAACTTCTCCCCTCAAATTAGGAGATTTCAACATACAAATTGATACTCCCTCAACTACTCTAAATTCTTATTTCCTCATTCCATCAATTACCATGACTTACTCCTCTTCACTTCAGTTAGACTCAGAAATGATCATACCCTTGTTCTTACCATCACCCACAAGTTTTGTACTTTCATGTTTATGAACTCTGAAATGCCTTTACCTGGTCATAACCATTTAGCATTCCATCATTCCTTCTGTCTTACAGCGCCAGTCTTGTTCTTTGTCCTTATGTCTTCTAAACCTTCCATCCGTCAGTTCTTTCCCAGGTGGTCACTGCTGAACTGGCTGGCCCCCTTGCCCATCTTGACCTCTTTGTAAATCAGCTTTACTCTGTACTGTCTTCTGTGCTTGAATTCCTTGCCTCCTTGTCCTGTCTCCAGTCATGCTTCATCAAACCCTAATCTTAGGTTGATCTATTGTATTCATATACTACTGAATGAAGCTGGAGAAAGTCGTGAAATTATGCCGTCTTTGTCCAAAAGAAGTTTGTTGCAGAGTCTCAACCACTGCAGCAAGGCAGTTATTTTACACATCCCTAATTGATTTGCTCTTCCACTCAACACAACAGTTATTCCAGTTGTTTTTACCCCTAGCTACCTCTTCCCCATCCTTAAAAGACCTTCACTTGAGCCTTTCATCTCTGCTAGTAATTTTATCTTTCCTCTCCTATGCATCTACTTCCTCTCTCACTTTCACTCAATTATAACTCCTCTCCAATCTGGCTTCTGACTTTATCATTCAACTGAAACTTCCCTCTCCAAAGTTTACCAATGAATTCTTAATTGCTAAGTCTAATGGCCTTTTCTCAGTTGCCCATCCTTTATAACTTATCCACAGCCTTGGACAATGTTGTGCCTTCCCTTCTACACTTTATATATCTTATATGTATTTAGTTCTTTAAATGTTGTTTTCTCCATTAGAATGTGAACTCCTTAAGGGCAGAGACCATATTTCTGTCTTTCTTTGTATTTCCAGCACTTAGGACTGTGGCTGGTGCTTAACTAATGCTTGTTGACTAATTCATAAAAGAGCGGTAAAATAGCTTGGATGACAATAGGATCATAGTCTAAAACTGGAAGGGACCTCCGAGGCCATCTGGTCCAACCTCTTCACTTTTCAGATAAGGAAGCTGAGGACCAGGAAGGTTAAATGATTTGCCCAAAGTCATACAGGTAGATTGTTAGAAGCCTTTTCCTGCTTTTAGCATCTGTTGTAGAGCTACGTCTCTCTGTTGTCATGTTTTGTGTTGGGGATGGGGTGGAGGCACCAGATTATAGATTTAGAATGGGTATATAAATAGCTCTATCCTCGTAGCCTCTCCTTTGCTAACTTTTATTTAGTATTACTGCCCTTCATACATTCTTCAATCTAGTCAAAATGGCCTACCAGCTGTTTCCTTTACGTGTTATCCTGTCTCCTTACTCAGGGCCTTTGCCCAGTTGGTCCCACATGTCTGAAATCTCCTCCCTCTTCTCCCTAGAATCTCTAGTTTCCTTCAAGATACAGCTGAGGTGTGACCTCCTACAGGTCTTTTTCCTCATTCCTCCAATTATTAAAACATTCTCTCTTGAAATTACTTTTCATTATTTTGAATTTGCCTTGTATTTACTTGTGTATGTGTTTTGTCCCTGAAGTAAGCTAAACTCCTTGAGGGTAGGGACAGTTTTGTCTGTCTCTCTCCAGTGACTGGCAAGTTGATTAATAAATGTTTGTGGAATTGACTATGACATAATACATAGCACAGCATTTCTCCCAGTGGAATGAAAGCTCCTTGAGGACAAGGACTGTCATTTCTATCTTTGTATCCCAGCCTGGGGCCTCATGTGGGGTAGTCACTTAGCTGATTGTGGAACTAAGTTAAATTGAATTGGAATTTAAAAAAAAAAAAAAAGAAAAGGGAGAGCTGCTTCTGTAGGTGTAGTTTCTTGTGACCCAAGATCCTTAAGCAGTCTGTGTAATCACTCTAGGTATATTATTGAGGAGAGTCATGTTTCAGGAACGTATTAGACTAAATGATCTGTGAGGCCCTCTCATCTGATACTAACTGTAGTATAGTCGATTTTGGCAAACATTTCCAAAGATCAGTTTTTAAATGAGAAATGTCTGATTGAATCAACTCCACAATAGGTAACACCAGGTTAAAAAGATTTTATATATCTTGGATTGATAGATTTTTAATTAAAAAAAAATCATGTATACATGAAAAAAACCCTTTTCCATACATTTTTTTAAAATGGATCCCCCCCTTCCCCCCAGATTTTTAACCTGCCTCAGGCAGCAGCCTGCTTTCTCCACCTGTTTTTCCTCTTGGAAGGTATTTTGAGAACTGTATTTGGCTGCGTGGCTATGTGGTTGAAGCTGAATATATTTCATTAGAGTAATGCCTTATCCCAAGTCCTGGTAAATGTACGGGAGTTTATTATTATAGGAATAACTGGATTCTTGGCTAAGGCAAGTTGCTTTTAAATGGAAATTATTGTAAATATTTTTCATTTTGGAATCCTTTAGAAACCGTTTTAGAACAGTTAATAGCATTTTTATACAAAATGTTATTTTTGAATAAAGTTTCTTCTCAGTTCTTTTAGTACTTATTTGTACACCAGTCTTTTAAGCCCAAGAATCTTAAAAAGCAAACATGACTTAGTTTCTAATATAAAAAGGAGCAATTAGACCAATTTATTTTGTGCTGTTTTATATATATATATATATATCTATATCTATATATCTGTATATATCTATATATATATCTTTATCCTCATTTTAAAATATTTTATTTCAGCACCTTTGAAAGACATCTTTTGTTAAGTTAAATATTAAGTAAGATATTAAGACAATGATTTTGTGGCCTCAAGTGTCATTTTGGGAAAAAAAATACTATTTACCAGATGAATGAATATAAAAGGAAATACACATTTTTAAATTAAGCTAAATACAAATTTAGATGCATAAATATTTCCATCCATGATGAATTATCTAGGGTAACAAATGTCGATTTTTTGAAAAATTAAGACCATGAAATACACAAAATATTTTAGAGGCCTTATGGCGTAATAGAAACAGTGCTAGACTTGCTGTCAGAGAAGCCTGGGTTCAAATTTCATCTCTAGCACTTATTAGCTATATGACCACAAATAAGTCACTCAATATCTTTTAGCTCTAGTTTTCTGATCTGTAAAATGAGGATAATAACATTTGTAGTACTTATCTCTGGCATCCTTGACTTTTTCCAGAGAAAGTGAGAAAGGCCCTTAGAACAATGGATTTACCCCTTGTGGTAAACTTAGGGAAGGAAATGTGTGGACTTACCATTTACACATTGTCTGCATTTTAAAGAAGCAAGTGTTCTTATGTATGAGATAACAGATCATTGTGAGTATTGAGTATCTACCTCATTGGGATCCTAAAGATTAAATGAAGATGAAGTGAAGATTAAATGAGACAATGTATACACAATGCTTTGTAAAGCTTAAAGCACTATATAAATGTCAGATGCTGTTAATTATAAGCATATGCTTGTACCCAGAAGATTTTAATTAAGTTAGTTTTGGTTCGCTTTTAAAAGTTCCATTTTCAGTACTGTTATAGTGAATTATGTAGCTAAGGAACTTTGATTATATCACTAAATGTTTAGAATTTGATTATTTTGACATAATCATGCATACAAGAGTTGCATATGATGGACAGGCATGGATGGGTTCCTACTTGTGTTATTGGAGGGAGCTTCCAGTTTGATGAGATTGTAGATCTATTTGAGTCATTATACCAGTTATTATGGAAACCTTAGTTTGCTAGGCAAATAAAGAGATAACCAGACCATATCCAAATGGCACTCTGTTTATAAAATATAGGCTAAAGCTGAGGGAAAACTTATTAGGGTATGTGAAAATAAAAGCTTTTCCATCCATTTGACTTCCCCTTTCCCTGTGGCAGGAATTAGAGAGTTAGGGTTGTTTGGTTTTTGTTTGGTTTTGTATCTTTTTTTTTTTGTGAGTAATCTTAGGCTTTGTTTTTAAAAAAAAATTTAACATTCCTTGTATGGGGCATAAGAGTTCCATTATGATTAGAAGCAATTTTACTTGAATGTGAATTTTAAAAATTAACTGGTGTCTGGTCAAATGGACTATAGGATAATAGATTTAGATCTTCAAGGGACCTTGAAGGTCATTTAATCCAACTCTTCTCATTTTATAGATGAAATTGAGACCCAGTAGAAGTTAATTGAACTTACTGGGATCACACAGATAGTTTAGTGGCAGAGCAGCATTCTAGCTCAGATAATGTGACCCCAAGTTGAACACTTGAAGTTCAGTACTGTTTGCATTACATTCCCATTTAACTTGATGTATTATACTTACTAGGAAGGCAGTGCTGTGAGCTGCTCATTCTTGCTGTTTCATTAACTGAGTCATCTTAATTCCCCAAAATTTTACTGAGGCATATAGGATTTCTTCACATATGTAAAAATATTAAGATTTACTAGTCACTTGAAAGTTGATTTTACTTTTACAGATACAGCATATTATTATGGTGTAACTCTGCCCTCCTTTATTTGTCACTGCTTTATCCTTAACCCCTCAACTATCTCCTACTGTTTTATTGACCCTGATTTTTCTCTGATCAAAAATGATCCTCTTCTTGACAAATCCAATAGTAGTTTTCTTTGTCTTGAACTCTTCCCTGTATTAATACTTTTGACTATCCACTCCATTTTGAAACCGTTTCTTCTATTAGCATAGTTGACACTATACTGTTATTCTCCTACCTCTTCAAACACTTTTTTTTGTGTTCTTTTCTTTGATGGCTACTCTTCTCTCTGTCCTGTTGCTTACTCCACAGTGAGGACATTCTCCAGGACTCCAGTGTTTATTTTCTGTCCCTCCCCACTCCCTTCCACTTTTGTTTTTGATAGAATACATACCTTTTCATGGTTTCTGCTCAGATCTTTTTGCTAATGACTCCTAAGTTAACATTTCCAGTTCCAACTTTCCATTGAGCTTTAGGTCAGTTATTTTCCTTCTGGCTACTGACATTTTCTACTATCATGTCAATCTCAACATAAATAAAACTAATCCTCTTATTTTCCCCACTGCCCTTGCAAAAAGAATCCCCTTCTTGGCCTCTTTGTCTTGTGAGTGCATCGCCATCTCAGAATCCTGAATTCAGCTTAATATTAAGTGCTTTCTCTGTAGTGGGAAAAATGCGCTAGGTTCTGAGGATATAAAAATGAAAAAAAAATTACATAATCCCTGACTTCAAGAAGCTTGTAGTCTTTTGATAATACTTATACACAAATAAGCATAATACAAGGAAGTGTGATGGAAGCAAAGGAGAGATCTATATATGCTCCAAGAAAATTTGAGGGGGGCAGCTAGGTGGCACAGTGAATAGAGCTCTGGCCTTGGAGTCAGGAGGACCTGAGTCCAAATCCAGCCCCGGACACGTAACACTTACTAGCTGTGTGAAGTCACTTAACCCCTATCGCCTCACCATAAAGCAAAAAAACAAAAAAGAAAAAAAAGAAAAAAGAAAATTCGAGGATGGAAAGTACACTATCATATACAGAGAAAACGGAAGGCTTCATGGAAGAGATAGCACTTGAGCTCCTTGAAGAAAATGGAGGCTCTTTTTCAAATACATTATGTTGACCCATCTTATAATTACACCCACAGTCAAATTGAAATTCCGTTATTGGGTTTTTAAAATTCTCTGTAACTTGGCCTTTTCCTATCTTTTCAGTCTTCTTATATCTTATTCTCCTCCTTGCATTCTGTATTCCAGAAAACATTGGCCTGCTTGTAGTTCTTTGAACACTCCATCTCCCATCTTTGTACTTTTGCTCAAGTTGTCCCCAACTCCTGGAGTACCCTGCCCCATCCTCTCTGCCAGTTTTAATGTGTCTGACTTTCTTCCATCCACTGACCTTGCTCAGGTCAAATCCTCCTACTCTAGGAGGCTCTTCCCTGTCCCTTCAGCTGCTTCCCCACAGAATGCCTTCACTCTACATTATATGTATCCTGTATGTACTTCGTTATTTACATATTGTCTTCCTCGTTAGAATGTTAAGTTATCTGAAGGCAGGGACTGTGTTTTTGCATCTTTTTTGTATCCTCAAAAGTTAGCACAGTGCTTAGCACATAGTAAGTGCTTAATAAGTGCTTCTTGATTGAGTGTTGACTCTGTACAGGTGAAACATTGAAGATGGAAATTTCATGTCTTTGAGATAAAGAATTATTCACCATTAGAAGATACAGGGGTTGCAGCAGTACAACCTAGAGAATTTCTAAAACTATAACCTGTTAATGTTTCCCAGAGAACTACACACCTTTTGGGGCTATCCAACTAGATTTCATAGAATCTTAGAATCTCAGCCTTAGTGGCTATGGTCTAACTAATTTGCATACCTCTGCAACACCTCTAATGATGGGGAAGTAAATACCCTACAAACCAGCCCATGACAATTCTAATTGTTAGTAAGTTTATTCTTGTATTAAGTCAAAATCTAATTCTCTGAAATGTACCCGGTTCTCCTAGTTCTTCTTGGGCTAGGTAAGACAAACCTAATTTCTTCTCCACATGACTGCTCTTTAAATACTTGAAGACATCTTAGTGTTTCCCTCCTTTAGACATGCTCTAGTTTTTTTAACTTGTCCCTGTCCTTAAAATGTGTCTATCAGCACTAAACACAGTATTTCAGATGTAGTCTGAACGGAGAAGAGTATAAGACTATCACCCTTTTTTTTTTTTTTTTTTTTTTTTTGGTAAGGCAGTTGGGGTTAAGTGACGTGCCCAAGGTCACACAGCTAGTACATGTCAAGTGTTTGGTCTGAGGCCGGATTTGAACTCAGGTCCTCCTGACTTTAGGGCAGGTGCTTTATCCACTGTGCCACCTAGCTGCCCCTACCCTTTTTATTTTTTAACATGATTCTGGTAATAAGGAAAGCTAAGCTTTTTGCAAAATAAAGACTTAAATCGAAGAAAGTAGTGAAAACCATCAGACCATACAAATATGATCTAAATAACATACTTGCTGAATGTGAAGCCAAGGTGATAAATAGATTTAAGGATTAAATCTGGTAGAGTGCCTAAAGAACTGTGGACAGAGATTGTCAATATTGTACAGGAGGCAGCAACAGAAAATACTCCAAAGAAGGAAAAAGAGCAAGAAAGCAAAATGGCTGTCTGATGAGGCTTTACAAATAGCTGAGGAAAGAAGGAAAGGGAAAGATATCTACAACTGAATGTGGAATTCCAGAGAATAGCAAGGAGAGATAAGGTAAGTGAACAGTGCAAAGAAATAAAAGAAAACAGTGGAATGGGAAAGACAAGCAATCTCTTCAGAAAAATTAGAGATATCAAGGGAAAGTTTCTTGCAAAACTGGGTGAGATAAAAGACAAAAATGGCAGGGATTTAATGGAAGCAGAAGAGATTAAGAAGAGGTGGCAGGGCTACACAAAAGAACTCTGTAAGAAAGATCTTAACATCACAGATAACCAAGGTGGTGTGGTTATTGATCTGGAGCTAGATATCCTGGAGAATGAAGTCAAGTGGGCCTTAGGAAGCATTTCTTTTTTCTTTCTTTTTTTTTTTTCCCACCAAAGACAAGGTTTATTAGAACATCTGCCATATTGGCTAGATTGTAAGAATCTGTGCAGTGGCTAGATTTTAAGAATCAGAGCACCTTAACAGAGTCAAGATGGACCTTATATACAGAAAGACTGTGGGAGGTATCTAGAAGTGGCCAAGTAGTTTAGTGTGACTGGAGGGGAGGAGGGCGTTTAAGGAAGATCTGGATGGGAGTGGCCAGTAAGCTTGGGTGAACAGAGCCTCTGGGACCTGGACGAAGTTGACTAAGGGAGAATGGAGTCTAGATAGGATTAAGGGTGGGAAGTGGCCACCTGGCTGTCTGGAGGTAGATTAGATGTAGGGAGATAATGAAAGGTCTGTTGATAGGATTACAGCCTTAGGCGAAAGCCAGAAATTCGGCCAGGTGGGAAAGTCCAGAGTTTTTTCTTTTTGGGGTCCAGATCCCACCCTTAACATTCCCTCCTCAAACAAATAGGACCCAAATTCTTTTGGGGTAAGGGGTGAAGGTCTTGGCTTCTGAAACTGCTTCCTGCTGGGAAGGGGTGTAGAGCTGTCCCTGCCTCGAGGGGGTCCCAAAGAGGAGGTTGACTGGATTGGAGCATAGGCTGCACCCAGGGAACGATGTGGAGACATTGGCTGGTACCCACGGTTTGCTGCCAACTGTAGGTGAATGGCCTGTAGGCTGGAAGACACAAATCTGACAGAAAAGACAGCCGGGCCCAGATATGACAGGATAAAACATCCTTAGCTCTGTTTGGATTCAGATAATTCAGTTTTCCAACCATGCAGTATCAAATCCACCTCACAGCCAGACTGAAGAATAGCCAGGTGGGTAGCATTCCTTTTCAAAGAAACTTAACAGGGAAATGGAGCCTGGAGGATCCCATCTTATACTGAGGCTAAAATTGTCCTCTCAGCTTTTCTGGATGCTGACTTCCCACCAATATCACATTCTTCCTTGTGGCGTTTCTCTCAAATGATGGATTATTGATTATCGATGGATTATTATGGTCCATCAGACAACTAAAATTAAAATCCTATGAGCTTTTACCTCATATAGCAAGTTTCATTAATCACAGCTTAGGAAAAACTTTTCCAGGATTTACATCTCAAACTTAAATTTGTCCTGGTGCAAAAAGCCAGTTGTTAGAGATTATTTCTATATACTTACAAATTCTCAGCCAGACAAAACCCAAACAAGCTTTTTGGCAAGTTTACACATTAAAACAATAACCAACAATAGCCAGATTATTTTAGCAGTAACCAAATTATTAAAAATTGCTTGACATAACTGACACAAAAAGTTCACCAATTTGAAACTTGAAATAAACCCATTACCAATCAGGTGACTTCAGTTTTGTTAAACTCATTTCCAAATTACTTCACATAGAGAATCAACATCTCATCATTAATAGTTAAAACTACAACTTTAAAAGAGTGGGTTTACCTACATTCGGAGGCTAGCTTCTTTAACTTGAGCTGGATGTGCTGAACTTGGGTGGTGCTTCCAGGCAAAGATTGCCCCAGGACCCAAGGCCATTGCTAGGGGGGCCCTTGCTGTGGAAGGCGAATTCTGAGGTGGGGGAAGAGGGGAAGGGTGAAACTCTCTTCTCCTAAGGGAGAGGGATTAACAGATACCCTCTTGACTCAAGGGAAGGGAGTGGGAATGGGGAGTGACCTGGGTTGTAAGGAGATGTTTCAAAACTTCTTAATGATGGATCCCAAAAGAGGAAGCTTTTCTAACAATAAAGCTAGTCGGGGTAATGAAATTCCAGCTGACTAATTATTTAAAATCCTAAAAGATGTTGTTGTTAAAGTGCTGCATCTCACACAACTTTGTGTCTTCCATGCATGTGATTAGTATGCCTTCAGTGCTTTCATTCAGGTCATTGATAAAATGTTCATCCTTGCGGAAGATCTCTTGAGCTCAGAAGTTCTGAGCTTCAGTGGGCTGTACTCATTGGCTGTTTCCACATGAATATGGGGGATGAGGGGTGTGATTCAAGTTGCCTAAGGACTGGTGAAACTGTACAGGTTGAAAATAGGTATAAGAGTAGGACTAGGCTGTGAACTCCCCTGTACTGCCGGCCCAGATGAAATAACAGGTCAAAGGGCCTGTTGGATCTGTAGATCTGTGGCCTTCCTCTAGAAACCAACCACCAGATTGACAGCAGTCCATGAATTATCACTGTTTGTGTCCTATGATTCAACGAGGTGTAATTTTTTTTTTTAATCTGACTTTTCTTTTTATAGGGGTTTAAGGTCTTTATTTCAGTCCCAGTATCATTGGTCTTAGCATAGGACAGTTGCCAACTCCCCCATGTAAACTTGTTCTGCAAGTTGACTGAAATTTGCCAACTTTTACAAAGTTAAGTCAGTGTTGAGACTTGAATATAGTAGTTCAATGTCTTATTAAATTTCAAAGTCAGCGTTAGCATACTGCTATTATAACTATATTCACTTATGTTCTCCAATTTTTATTGACTTATCTCTTACAAGTTTTTTTTCTTTTTTTGGTTAGAGTGAGAGAAGAGATACTTTTATTAACAATTCTCACGAGAATTGGGTGTGTTCCCTCGTTGGAATCACACACGTATACAGGAGCAGGGCAAGTAGTTATATATGATCACTTGGTGTTAACCTCCAACTTGTCACAACATTCCTTTTTTTTATGGTAATTTTTATTTTTTTTTTGTTTTCAACATTTACTTCCACAAGATTTTGAGTTCCAAATTTTTACCTCATTTCGCCCCTCCCCCTACTCCAAGATGGCATGCATTCTGAATACCCCTTCCCCTAGTGTGCTTTCCCTTCTATCTCTCAGCCCTCCCTCTTATCCCCTTCCCCTTCGATTTTCCTGTAGGGCAGGATGGATTTCTGTACCCCATTTCTTGTATATCTTATTTTCCAGTTGCATGTGAAAACATTTTTTTTTAAACATGTGTTTTTTAAAACTTTGGGTTCCAAATTTTCTCCCTTCCTACCTCCCCACCCACCCTCACTGATAAGGCAAGCAACTAAATATAGGTTATATATGGGCAGTTATGCAAAACACTTCCATAGTAGACATGCTGTGAAAAACTAACTCTATTTCCCTTAATCCTATCCCACCCCCCATTTATTCTATTCTTTTTTTTGACCCTGACCCTCCTCAGAAGTACTTGCTTCTGATTACCCCCTTTCCCAATATGCCATCCTTTCTATCATCCCCCTACTCCCTTGTCCCCTTCCCCCCCATTTTCCTGTAAGGTAAGACAGATTCCCATACACAATTGAGTGTGTATGTTATTCCCTCCTTAAGTCAAATTCTATAAGATTCACTCATTCCCTCTCACCTTCCCCCATTTCCCCTCCACTGTAAGAGCCTTTTCTTTTCTGTTGTTTTTTGGGTTTTTTTTTTGTCAGATAATTTACCCCATTCTACCTCTCCCTTTCTCCTTCTCCTAGTATAATCCTCTCTCACCCCTTAATTTTATTCTTCAGATATGACCCCTTCATTTTCAACTCACCTTGTGCCCTCTATCTATTTATATCTATATATATATATATATACATATAATTTTTTCCCCTCCAACTACCCTAATACTGACAAAGGTCTCATGAGTTACAAATATCATCTTTCCATGCAGGAATGTAAACAGATCAACCATAATAAGTCTCTTATGATTTTCTCTTTCCTGTTTACCTCTTCATGTTCCACTTGAGTCTTGTATTTGAAAATCAAATTTTCTATTCAGGTCTGGTCTTTTCATCAAGAATGCCTGAAAATTCTCTATTTCACTGAATGACCATTTTTTCCCCTGAAGGATTATACTAAGTTTTGCTGGGTAGGTGATTCTTGGTTGTAATCTCCTTTGCCCTCCAGAATATTATATTCCATGCCTTGTGGTCCCTTAATGTAGAAGTAGCTAAATCTTGTGTTATCCTGATTGTGTTTCCATGATACTTGATTTGTTTCTTTCTGGCTGCTTGTAATATTTTCTCCTTGACCTGGGAACTCTGGAATTTGACTACAATATTCCAAGGAGTTTTCCTTTGGGAATCTCTTTCAGGAGGTAATCAGTGGATTCTTTCCATTTCTATTTTGCCCTCTGGTTCTAGAATATCAGGTCAGTTTTCCTGGATAATTTCTTGAAAGATAATGTCTAGGCTCTTTTTTTGATCATGACTTTCAGATAGTCCAATAATTTTTAAATTCTCTCTCCTGGATCTATTTTCCAGGTCAGTTGTTTTTCCAATGAGATATTTCACATTGTTTTCTAATTTTTCATTCTTTTAGATTTGTTTTACAGTGTCTTGATTTCTCATAAAGTCACTAGCTTCCAATTGCTCTATTGTAATTTTTAAGGAAGTATTTTCTTCAGTAAGCTTTTGGACTTCCTTTTCCATTTGGCCAATTTTGCTTTTTAGGGCATTCTTCTCCTCATTGGCTTTTTGGACCTCTTTTGCCATTTGGTTTAAGGTATTATTTTCTTCAGTATTTTTTTGGATCTCCTTTAGCAAGCTGTTGACTTGTTTTTCATGATTTTCTTGCATCATTCTCATTTCTCTTCCCAGTTTTTCCTCTATTTCTCTTACTTGCTTCTCAAAATCCTTTTCGAGCTCTTCCATGGCCTGGGACTGATTCATATTTTTCTTGGAGGCTTTGGATGTAGGAGTTTTGACCTTGTTGTCTTCTGGTTGCATGTTTTGATCTTCTTTGTCACCAAAGTAAGATAATACAGTCTGACTCTTTTTACACTGCTTGCTCATGATCCCGGCCAATTATTTGAGTTATAAACTCTTTGTTAAGGCAAAAGTCTGCTTCCAATGTGAAGAGTGTACTGTCCCAAGCTTCGGGGGTTTATATAGCTGTTTTCAGAGCTACTTCTAGGGACCTGAAAATTTTAAGTTCTTCCAAGGTAGTATGATAAGGGGCGAAGTGTTTCCTCTCCACTACCACAACAAGCTCCACCGCACCGGCGTTCCTCGTCGCCCCTGGACCGCTCCTCAGAACTGTGACCAAGATCCAAGCACCGGCGAAGCAAGAGATTCCTGCCTCAGCACTGGCAAAGAGATCCCAGCAATCCCCCTCTGATCAGCCACTAGATTCCCCCTCAGTCTGTGGGCTGGGAGCTCAGGAGGCAGCTGCTACCCCAGAGGCCTCGCTCAGGACTTGCGGCTGAAACCCAGCTCCTTCTCTCACCACAGTCACAGACCTTCTAAGTTGTCTTTTGTGTTCGTGGGTTGAGAGGTCTGGAAACTGCCACAGCTGCCCACGATTCAGCCCTCTGAGGCCTGCTCCAGGTTCGCTGTAGCCTGCACATTGAGCTCCTCTCCCCACCCGGCGCGATATACCTTTCTGATCAACCATCCAGGTTTTCTTTGGCTGGAAATTTGTTTCACTCTGTCTTTTTGTGGGTTCTGCTGCTTTAGAATTTGTTTAGAGACCTTTTTTTATAGGTATTTGGAAGGGTTTGGGGGGAGAGCTCAGACAAGTCATTGCTTTCCCTCTCTTCCAAGTTTTTAAAATAAAGTTTAGTATTGCAACTTTTAACAATTTTAGCAGGAATACGAGATTTTTAAACAAACAGAAGTTTATTTTGAGATGGTAAATCACGCTATTCATATTAAACAATGATTAGTTTTTATTTGAAGGACATTAAATAAGACATTAGTTTTTGTTTCCATTAATGATTTTGATAATAAAACAAGACAATTTACATATATCTCTGCTTCAATTTCCTGCCATTGATCCTGAGGCCACTCGGTAATCACTGTAGTCAGTAGCAGTCATGGATTTTTAAAGATCAAGAATAGACCATAAATATGTAGTTCAGATCTTATTTTTCAGAAAAGACAATTGATGCTTGGAGAGAGTGATTTGTCCAAAGACAAACAAAGCTCAAATCTGAATATACTTCTTCCAATTCTCCGTCTAGTGTTTATTCTACTATGCTAGCACAGTGACAGTATAGTTTGAATATTGTGTTTTGGAAAATGAAAAGTTAATTCATTTAAAATATTTCCAACTACTGACACTTAGAAAGGCGATACATAACTTACTGCTTTCCCAAATGAAATAGATTCAGCCAAATTAAAATTAAAAGAAGTGCAGGGCGTAAGGGTGTGTGTAGCTGCACCTATTTTTCTCTTACTTCACCCAGAATAAAGCTGAAAAGATGATCTTGGGGAAATAAAATTCCTGAATGACTTCTCACCAGGCATTGCCAAGAATCGGTATTAATCAGAATTAACAGTCACTCATTAAATGCCTACAGCATTATTAATGGCAAGAGAGTCAGTTGGACTGGACCATAATGTATAATGAAACTATAAAGTTAAGTTAAAGTTTGAAGGCCCTTAAAAGCTATACAGATGAACTAAGATTGAACTAAGATACAAACATTTGGATAAGATTTGGGGTTTATTTGTTTTTCAGGATTGGTAAGGCTTTAGCATGCTTGTAAGATAGTAGGAAAGGAACCAGTAGACAGGAAGACATTAAAGATGAAGAGGGGGAGAAAGAGAGGATATTGGGGGGGGCAGTCTACAGAAGAACATTAAAAAGAGTGGAGTCATGGGTATATGTAGAGGGGTTGGGATCGGCATTATCAGACTCTAGAGTAAAGGAGGATAGAGTGGAGAATGTTAGTAATTTTTGAGATAAAGATGAAAGAGTTTGTGGCCTGCACTTGACTAATATATGCCTCCTGACAGATATCATTATTATATCTTGGGCTCTCAGGTCAATAAAGGAATCTATTAACCTAAAAGACCTAGAACTTGTGAAATACCAGGTATTCCCTAAATGTATATGCTGTAGACTTCTGAAGGGGATATTTTTGCATATTTTTCATTTTCTGTCTTAAGCTATGATGCAACTGAAGACTATCATCATTAGGCCAATGTCATTAGTTAAGCCAATAAAAAACAGGCTATAGTAATGTGTTATCCAATTTTGATATATATTTTAGTGCATGTAATAAATTTATAACTAAGAATATTTAACTGAGGTTTTTTTTTCTTTTTTTAAAGGAGAAATAGTTGTAAATGAAGTCAATTTTGTGAGGAAATGCATTGCAACAGACACAAGTCAATATGATCTGTGGGGAAAACTGATATGCAGTAATTTCAAAATTTCATTTATTACAGATGATCCAATGCCATTTCAGGTTTGTTTCTTAACTTTTAAAACATTCATCTGTTTAATGTCTTTTACCATATGAGATTGTATAAATTTAGAGTTCAAAAGAAAATATAACACATTTATTACATTAGCAAATACATTAATTATAGAGTTTACTGGATAGTGGAATTCAAAACAGGATTTAGGGAAAATATTTGGACATGCAGAGAAAATATGGTGCGTTCCCTTTTGGAATTTACTTTGCTTGAGGATTAGAAGATATCATTTGGATTTTTATCTTAGATAATAATTATTTTCTTTATTCCAATTTTAAAAGTATTTAACTTTTACATAAATTAAAAGACTTTATTAAATTTTTAAAGCAGAATATCATATTCTTATTTAGAACAAAGGTAATGAAATCTAAATGTTTTCACATTTATACTTTGTAATACATTTTTATAAAGTCTTTTTTTTAGAGTGATGTTACAAAATAGAATTGAAAATGTTTGTAATGTTATATCAACTTACTGGACACCAATTGTGTATAACATATTTATATTAAAATTGTTGTGTTAAAGCTCTTTTTAGTAACTTTTTTTGGGGGTGGCGCAGTGTGAAGCAATCAGGGTTAAGTGACTTGCCCAAGGTCACACAGCTAGTGAGTGTTATGTGTTTGAAGTCAGGTCCTCCTGACTCCAGAGCGGGTGCTATCTTCACTACACCACCTAACTAGTAACTTGTAAGCAGGGAGTTACTGCTTCTCTTTTGAAACCCCCTTTAGGCACAGTCAGGCAGTACAAATGAACACATTTGTCGTGTCTGAAAATGTATGTCTCATACCGCATTTGTTGTCCACCACCTCTTTGCCAAAAGTCAGGAGGCATAATTCTATAATGTTGGTTTTTAAAAAAGACTTTAGCCATTAAATTCAGGCTTTAGATTCCAGGTAAACTGGAGAACCATCAAGGAAAGTTATTATTTTTTTTAATTCACTTTTTCCTCAACTTAATGTGTTTAACTTTGGTTATTTTATTATTTTCATTTCTTAGTTCTATTAAAAAAAACAAAAACTGGTTTCTCAATGAAGTATTTGAATACAGATATCAAATATGAGGTGAAATGTTGTATGCACATATGTATAGATGTGTGATATGAGTACACATATGTAATAAATAATTACATATATGTGTCAATATATTACATATATTTTTATAGGATTTAAGGGACACTATTTGTGTGTATGTGTATGTATACATATATTTATACGATTGGTTTAATTTATGTGACTTTAATAACTTGTTTGAGTGTAGCATTTTCCTTGTCAGTCTGATTGTATGAAAAATAGTTATTTGAGAAAATGTCAATGTTAGCAGTTGTTTCACCATCTAAACTTTTTAATATGAAATTACATTTGTATCAAAATACTTTTTACTTATTGCAGTTTTTTGGCATGAAAAGAGGCTCAATTTTCCTCTTTTGATTTAGAATTTCTCCTTACTATCAGATTTCCTAGATTAACATTTATAGGTCGTTATAATCGTTTCAAGGCCAGAATTCTACCTTTTTTGTATTCCTTGACCTTAACACAGTGCTTAGCACAGAGTAAATATTTAAATAAATACTTTTCCATTCCACGTGGCCATCTTATATTGAAAAATGCCAAGTTTGAGTATTGGGTTAGGGCAATGCCTATATGATACATCTCTTTTATTCCTATGATACATCATTTATTCCTTCTGCTCTGACTTCATCCTTAACACTGACCCTTGGTGTGTGGATGGATCGACACATCTGAAAAATCTTATAAATGGCCCTATTGACAATATTCTTCAAAAGTGAATAGCTAAGTTTGAAAATAATAAAAATACTAACAGCACGTGAATAAATAAAATGTAGCTTACCAAATAATATTTTTAAAAACTGAATATAAAATCAATTCTTAAATAAGCTTTTTGTTTATAAGAGGTAATTTTCCACAGTTAATATGAGTTACTGTAAATGACATTGAAAAGAACCCATAGACCTTCATTGAAATAGGAATAATTTTGATGGTAGAGCTCAATGCTTTCTACTACAGGCAATTAGATTCCCAATTCACTTTAAATGTGATTATAGCTTCATACAGAGCTATCCCTAGAATATAGCATATGAGTATGATTGCCTTCCCCAGACTTTAGCATTTAGGTGGTACAGTGGATAAATCATGGGGCCTAGAATCAGCCTACGTTCAAATCTAGCCTTAAACACTTATGAACTGTGTGATCTGGGCAAGTCACTTAACCCTGTTTGCCTCAGTTTTCTCATCTGTAAAATAAGCTGAAGAAAGAATTGTCAAGCCACTCTGGTATCTTTGCTAAGAAAACCCCAAAATGGGGTCATGAAGGAGTTGGACCTGACTAAAACCACTGAACAACAGCAAAGAGGCAGCAAAGCCAATAACACTGCCCTTTCCTGCCTTACACATTTTAATCCACATGAAATCTTGTTGAGACTACAGTTTATCCTAGGTGAGGGCTATCGTAGTAATGATAGAGGCCCATATGCCTTCTATACCTTGGCCTTGGTTGCACATTTTTTATTTTTTGTTTTCTTTATTTTTAGAAGTGCCATAAAAAACTTCTTTAGCGTTTAGAATATAAGTATATAACTCAGTAAAGCTGAAAACTTTGTAAGCAGAAATATTTTTTAATTTCAGAAATTTCATTATAAAAACCTTCTCCTTGGTGAACATGATGTCCCTTTAACATGTATTGAGCAAATTGTGACAGGTATGTACATAACTCTGAGTAAATAGTTTTTAACAAGTTGATTTTGCTCAGAAATTAGAATATTGATGCAAGAGTCTAAAGTTGCTTGGATTATACTTCTGTTAACTTTTTACTTTTTGATGAGTAAAAAGGTTCATCAAAGTTTATATTTGATGTCAAATGTCACTTGGGTTTCAACAGGATTATGAATCTAAATAACACAGTTAAAAGAATTAATTTGTAGCTGTTATTTGGCAGCAGCATGTAAGTGAAAAGAGTGCTGGGCTTTGGAGCCAAAACGCTAGGTTTCAAATCCTCAATCCTGCATATGTTCCCTATGTGGTCTTGGTTATTTTATTTGAAACTTCTTGAGCATTTATTTCCTTATCTCTAGAATAGAGATAATTTGTATTGCCTGTTTTACAAGGTTGCTTCATAAAGCTGAGTCACTATTCTAGAGGTTGGCAAATTAGGACCCCTAAGCCAAATCCAGCCTACTGCCTGTCATTTTGTTAAAACCATTTACATTTACATTTTGTAAAAACCATTCTTAACTCATAGGCTGTATAAAAAACAAGTGGCAAGCTGGATTTAGCCCATGGGTCCTTGTTTGCTGATCCCTGCTCTATATGAATGGGTTATATCATCATAAAGTAAATGAATAATTATTGTAGCGTGGATATAAATTTTTATATTGTCTTGGTTATTCCTATTATTTTTGAATTAATAGATTGTAAATTTAATAATTTATCTGAATAGTGATACTTTTTAGTAGTTGTTTAATTTGAAAAACATTTATCTAGTTGCACACAATCACCTCCCAATCTCCCAAAATAGACTCAAGGACAGGTAAAAAATAATCATTAAATACTGGATGAAAGTCTAAATTATTTAGTGCTCAAATTATGGCAATTTTGATATTTTAAGTAATATTTTACTAAAATATGCTTTATTGATGAGTATTGGAGATTATGCATTTAAAAACATAATTTAACAATGTTCTTTCTTTAAAATCTTCTTTTATTTCAGTAAATGACAACAAAAGGAAACAGAAGATCCTAGGCCCCAACCAGAAACTAAAATTTAATCCAACAGAGTTAATTATTTATTGTAAAGATTTCAGAATTGTTCGATTTCGCTTTGATGAAGCAGGTCCTGAAAGTGCCAAAAAGGTAACATGCCATTCAGTTTTAGGGTAGTCTTTTCTTTAATAGTATGCTTACTAATTTTGGGGGGGAGTTCTTGTTATGAAACATGCATAAAGGACTAGCTTGAATAATTTTATCCAGTATCACCTAGATAACTACATAGCTTACCGTACCTTGCTCATAGTAGGCATTTAATGTTTTGTTTTGAATAGTTAAAGCCAAATATATTAACTGTCATTGTCTTGAGCTTGGTTCTGCATAGAGCTTACTAAATAAAGTAATATTCAGCAAGGATCAATCATAGGCTAGATTAGAAATCATGAATTTGATATTCTCTTGCCTTCTGGGAAATGTTCACCTATCATTTAGTGAGAGAAATTAAGGAGAGGAAACCCTTTGCTCCTATTCCATAGTTTGGATCCTGACAGAACCAAATCAGCGTTCTTTCTCATCCAGTATTGACTCTTTGGGGCTCCCTTGGTAATGCAGTAAACGTCAGGAGATTGTTAGGAATTTTTACTTAGTACACCTATACCCCTGCTACCTTTCTCCCCCAATTTCTGTAGAGAGTATATATGATCCTTCTGTCTTATGTTTGCTAAGTATGTGGAGTAGCAATATGTAGTGGTATAAAGAGAAACTTCACTCCCATAACTTCAATCAACAGGCTTTTATTAAGTTCGTAGTATATGCCAGGCACTTTAAGAGGGACTGGGAATACAATGACAAAAAATAAAACAATCACTGTTCTTAAGGATCTTGCATCCTTCTGGGGAGACAACATGTATATATCCCAACTATATACAGAATAATTACAAGATAGTTAAATTACAAATAAATATTTACAAAATAATTAAATTAGCATTTGTAGTATTATTAAGAAATTCTGTGTTAGAAGGTGGTGCTTAGGCTGTATCTTGAAGGAATGTATTCTGTAGTTTAGAGGTGAAATTCTGTAGTTTAGAGGTGAAAAAGTAGTACTTGCAAGGCATATTAGCCATTATGAAGACATAGAGATGGGAAATAAGATGCACTCTTAAAGAACTCCTGTTGTTTATTTCAGCTCCTGGGCCAGAGGACTAAGCCAATTTTTTTTTCTCTTGACTGAGAGAAAAATGTGTATTAAATACTTTTTTCTATTTATATGAAACTGAACAAGGTCTTTAATAAGGGACCAGAAAAGCTATGTTCTGTTTTCAGGCTTTATAACTTAAGCTAAGAACAATAGAACTCATCCATTGAAAAATAATGAAAATAGTTAAAGGATTAGAAAATAGTGCTTCTTAGAAAACTGAGAAGTCACTGGGACTATGAGATGGGGGAAAAAAAAAAGGAAAGGAAGAGCCAAGATAATGGAGTATTAGGAAAAGGGAGCTTAGCACCCCATCACTACTCTTCCACAAAGATCTAGGAAACACACCAGACCAAGTTCTGATTGGGAAATCCAAGAAAAAAATTAGTGTCATTTTTCCTTCCCAGGTTAGCATAGGGAGACAGACAAATCTATAGACACTGGGGACAGAGTCTGTTAGGGAGAGTGTAATGTGGAGCACTGCAGCACAGTATTTTAAAGAGATTGTGCACTAGAAGCAATTTCAGACCTGTATAAGGGGGTCCAATTTTGAGTGGAGAGACAGGTGCCAATTGGCAGCTGTGTTGCTAATTCTCAGTTCACATATCAAGGGTGACCTAGGGAAGGGATCTGTGCTTAGGAGTGGTAATCCACAGTGAGGCTTGCTTGTGGGCCCTGGGCCGAGTTCTTAGCAAGGCGTAAGTTCAGGATCAAGCAGCACTTGTGTGACTGACTCCAGGAGTACAATATTGTCTCAGTTCCAGTCACCAGCCCAGTCTGAAGCTTACTGATGGTAGCTGAGTCCAGCAGTAATCTACTGGAACTCCAACCAGGGGCAAACCTATAGCTGTGTTGCTTAGTCCCAAATCCAAGCCAGAAACTGGCAGAGTTCAGACGAGGACAACTGTCCTGAATCAGGCAACTTTGGAGTACTGAAAGTTTGCAGATTTCCCCCAGCTGGAGCTGTCCCTGAGATCCTGGAATAGCCCAATACTCAGTACCCTCAAGAAAGCAGCAGAAGGACACAAACTCAGTTCAGATATTCCCTCCGAAGTGGGTATAACCTGGCCTTAACATAAAGTATGAATCAGGAAATAGGCTGTAGTAATGAGCAAACAAGAAAAAATCCCACCATTAAGAGCTATTATGATGGCAAGGATGCTTAAGACATCCCAGAAAAAGAGAATGACTTCAGTATATCTGCAAGCAAAGCCTCAAAGAAAGACACAACTTGGGCACAAGTTCAACTATAGTTCCTGTAAGAGATGAAGCAGGATTGTTTTTTAAAGAATTAAAAATGATTTTAAAAACCAAATGAAAGCATGGGGACTGGGGGGGGGGGTGGAAAAATAAATGAGACCTATGAAAGAACTGAAAAGAGAATCAGCAGCTTAGAACAAGAAATACAAAACCTTAACCCAAAAAACAACTACTTGAAAATATAATGGACCATGTAGAAAATCTAGTGAGTGCATGCAACAATAAGAAATATTAAAATAAGTCAAAAGACTGGAAAAATAGAAGAAAATATAAGTTATCTCAGCAGAAACAGCTGGAAAACAGATTGAAGAGAAATAATCTAATAATCACTGTACAACCCCTCCAAAAAAGCATAGATATTATATTTTAAGAAATTACAAATGTTTTTATTTTTATGTCCAGGTCTCTTAAAAGCAGAGGACAAAGTGAAAATAAAAAGAACCCACAAGTTACTCCTTCAACTCATTAAACATTAAATACCCGCTATGTGCCAGGCACTATACAAAGTCTTAGGAATAAAAATAAGAAAAAGGCAGCCTCTGCCTTAAAGAAGCTTACAGTCTAATGGTAGAACACAACACATACATGGAAGTTAAAAAATGGAAAGGGGATAGTTGATCCCTGAAGTTGAAACCAAGCAGAACTTAGAAAATGGAGAGTTACTTGGAAAGTTCTGATCTGAGTTCTGTGTAAAGGAGAGCTTTGGGAAGAGTTTATTGCTCTACACTCTAACCCTCTATTGAGAGGGAAGAGGCAACTGAGGGAGTTGAGTAGGTATTGAGTACCAAAAACTGAATCTTCATGGTGATAAGATTTCAGGTGATCAGTTTATCCTGAGGGATGCATAAAGTTCTGTGGAATTGAAACCAAGCAGAGTTGTTGATGAAGAATTGAGAGTTGCTCCTGAAAGAAACCTCAAGATGAAAACTCCCAGGAACATTATAGTCAAGATTCAGAATTTCCAAGTCAAAGGAAAAATACTGAAGCAATCAGAAAGAAACAATTCATGTTTGGAGGAGCCACCGCCAGAATCCTACACCATTTAGCAGTTCCAGTTCTAAAGGAATGAGTTTGGAATGCTGTATATCAGAAGGCAAAAGATACAGGCTTATGACCAAGAATGACTTAATCAGCAAAACTAAATATAATACTTCAGGGAGAAAAATGCATCTTTAATGAAATTGCCTAGTGCTTGTCTCTCAAACTGTGCGGCAAAGAACCCTGAAAGAAATATCCCAAGTTTGTTTTTCTGTTTAAGTAAATCTTATATTGTTAATAGGCATCAAAAATACAGCTAAAGTGCAATTAATGAGAGGTCAAACAATGCAAAATTTGATTTATTGCAAATCAGAAAATGATACCAAGTCACATTTAATGTGAGCCAAAATTCAGTTGTTATGTATATGAGCTAATCTAAGGTTTAACACACCATTTCATGTCAGTCTGCACTTGGCTAAGATAGAGAGCATGAAAATGGCTTTATGTGTTTCTGTGATCTTAAAAGAAGAAAAGGGTAGGGAAGAAAAATATACTAGAGATAGGAAAGAGAGAAGAAGGATGGAGAATGTTGTTTCACATAATTGGGGTATTCATATAAAATTAATGAACAAGGAGGAAAGAGTAGGGGCAAACAGTTGATTTCACTTTCATTTGAACTGGTCAAAGGAAAGAATACACTTGAAATTGGATACAGAAATACACGAGGATAAATTAAGGGAGGGGTTAATCCTAAACGAAACAAACTACCTAGGGAGATCTCAAAGAGGGATTTAAAAGAAAAGGGAAAAATAATTAAGAATTTGTGATTGGGTATTGGGAGAGGGAAGGAAGGGGGAGCAGGAGAACAGAAGCGGGTTACCAGACCTAGAGCTTTGGTGCTGAGCACATTTCTTATTTAATAAAGTGGGGCAGAAAACAAATAGAAGGAAAAGCACAAGAGAAGAAGATAGAGGGAAACACATGATTAACAATTACTGTTAACCATAAATGGGATAAATTCATCCATAAAACTGAAGAGGATAGCCAGATGGATTAGAAAGTAGAATTCAACAGCATGTTTTTTATAAGCATTAATACAAGGGCTGGATCAAAATCTACTGTTTCTTCTAAAGTAAAAAAGTCAGGTAGCAATTGTAATAGACTAGACAGTAGCTAAAATAGACTTAAAAAAAAGATAAACTGGGAAACTACATGTCGTTGAAAGGTATCACAGTGTATTAGTATCAATACTAAATGTGTAACAAGTGGCATAAAATTAAATACTTAAAGAAAATATTAAATCAGTTGAAAGGAGAGATAGATAGTAAAACTATAATAGTGGGCAGACCTAGATTAAATCTAACAAAAAAAAATAAGTGAAATGTGGATCATAGAACAAAATTATAGACAACCTTGATCTAAAAAAAGAAAACTAAACCACCAGTATAAGAAATGAAAATTATGAATTCATACAGTAATGAAAAAGTAAAAATAATTGTCAGAAAATATTTTGCCCAGTTACATGCCAAAAAGCTGACAAGCTAAATGAAATGGTTGAATATTAAAAAATTGTAAATGTCCAGATTAACAGAACACGAAGTAGATCACTCAGTCTAACTTCAGTAGAAGTTGGATAAGGCATAAAAAAGTGCAATTAAAATTAGAAGAGAAACAGGAAATGGAAGAAAATATTGGCAGCAAATTTCTCTTAATGAGCCTGGAGTCAGGAAGACTGGAGTTCACATCTAGCTTTAGACACCTACTAGCTGTGTGACCTTGGGTAATTCAGTTCATCTCTGTTTGCCTTAGTTCCTTTCACTGTAAAATAGGGACATTAATAGCACCTACTTCTAGGATTGTTGTGAGGATCAAATTATGTAATATTGTGAAGCTCTTAGTGTAGTGTCTGGCACATAGTAGTTGTTGTCTTTCCTGCTTGAAGACCAAAATACCATCATTATTTTAGAGTCAAGTTATAGTGTGACGGACTGTGGCTAATCAGACCAATACAGGGTTGGAAGGCTCTACCACAGGTTGGCACAAATAGTCCATATGAACATTGGGAGTGGAGATGTCTCTAAATTTGTGCATCTCATTTCTTTTGAGCTGCTGCAATTCTGCTTTGTTCATAGAGCACGGCCCCTTCTTTGATGTGGGCACACCGTGCTGGGTGGTCCTGTGCCAGTGTCTTCCATGTGTCACAGTTGATTACACAGTTCTTCAGAGAGACCTTGAGAGTGTCCTTGGATTGCTGCTTCTGACCACCACATGAGCACTTGCCTTGTGCGAGTTCTCTATAAAATAGTCTTCTAGAGAATCGTACATTTGGAATTTGAAGCCAGCCTATCAGAGTTGCACTCTCTGAAGTAGAGTTTGAAGACTTGGCAGTTCAGCTTAAGAAAGGACCTCAGTGTCTGGTACCTTATTTATCCTGCCAGGTGATCTTCAGAATCTTCCTGAGACAATTCAAATGGAAGTAATTCAGTTTCCTGGCATGGTGCTGATGGATTGTCCAGGTTTTACAGGCATACAACAATGAGGTCAGCACAGTGGCTTTGTACACCTTCAGTTGGGTAGGCAGTCTGATACCTCATCTCTCCCATACTTTTCTTTTGGAGCTTCCCAAACACTGAGCTAGCTCTGGCAATGCATATGTTAGCCTCATCATCTGTGTGTGCATTGTGCATCCCTGGAAAGTAAACTGCCAAGGTAAGTGAACAAAATCTTTCCATTTGTTATAACCAATGTTTCCATGTATGGATGGTGTAGTGCTGGCTGGCGGAGAACCTCTGTTTTTTTGGTGTTAATCTTTAGGCCAAAATTAGCACAAGCAGCAGAGAATCAATTCATACTGTATTGCATCTCAGCTTTAGGGGCTGCACTGAGTACACAGTCATCTGTGAACAAAAGGTTGAGCACCAACTCTCCCTCCACTTTAATCTTGGCTTGTAGCCTTTTCAAGTGAAATAATTTACTGTCAGTATGACAGTTGACTTTGATGTTGTTTTCATACTCATTGAGGGCATCTGACAACATTGCTGGAAACATGATAAAAAGCATGGCAACAAGTGGACAGCCTTGCTTCACTTCATTGGGACTGGGAAAGCACAAGAGTATTGTCCATAATCCAGAACCCATGCAAGCATGCCATCATGAAATACATACAATGTATTATATGCAGTGAATTGTATTACATACAATGAAATACTGATAAAGTTTTCCTGGTAAACAAATTTTGTCATGATTTCCCATGAGCAAATCTACTGATGATGATGATTGATACAGGGAACTGATTTAAAATAATAAGAATAAAAGCAATTCCCCAATTAATAAATGGTCAAAGGATATGAACAGACATTTTGCAAAGGAAGAAATCTAAGCTCTCAATAGCCATATTTTAAAAAATGCTCTGAATTTCTAATTCAAAAAATACAAATTAAAACATTCTGACTATATACCTCACACTCTTTTGATTGACAAGTGATGAAAAGGCTATGGGAAAACAGGTACATTAACACATTTTTGGTGGAGCTGTGGACTGGTTCAGCCATCCTATAAAGCAATTTGAAACTATTCCCCCAAAACTAGCGCCTACCTTTTGACCCAGCAACACCACTACTAGATCTATACCCCAGAGAGATCAATAAAAGAGCAAAAGGACCCATATGTATAAAACTATAGCAACTCTTTTTGTAGTGTCAGAAAATTGGAAACTGGGGTGGTATCTATGATTTTGGGACTAGTAGAACAAATTATCACATGTGAATGTTATGGAATACTGTTTGTGCTGTGAGAAATGAAGTGGATGGTTAACAGAAAAGTCTAAGAAGACTAATGCAGAGCAAAGTGAGTAGAACCAAGGAAAAAATTATATAGCAACAACAGACAGTTTTGAAAGACTTAGGATCTCTGGTAGATGCGATGACAAAACGGAATTCCAAAGGACTTGTAATCATGTATTCTACCTGCCTCAGGACAGAGGTAATTGTCTTAGGGTTCATATTGAGACTTTTTGGACAATGGTCAATGTGAGAATCTGTTTTGTGTGCCTGTAACAGTAAGTTTTGTTTTCATTGCCTTCTTGATGAGGGTGGCAGGTGGATGAGCAGAGAAAAAATACTTTTATTGATTGAAAAAAATTATAAAAAAGCAAAAAGGTTACTCAGGGCTTTTATATGAAAACGCTATATATTTTCTATTTTGATTAAGAAAAGAGTGAAAATGATCAAGCAATTTTTGAGTTAAACCTTAGGAATTGAAGAATTCTGCTACTATTATGCATTATGATGGGAAGATTGGGTTGGAAGGACTTTAAAACAAATGGATTTTTCTAAAGATTTTAGAGACTAACTATCTTCTAGAAATGTTTTTATGACTTTCGCCGCAGCAAACATACTTTTCTGTTCTAGACTTTAGGATTCTGACATCATCTTAGATACTAACATAAACTTACTGACACTGAGACTGTTTCATCTAATGTAAATGATCCTTGTTTTTCTCCATGATGACACTGGAAAAGAAGAAAAGGGGGAGAACTGAAAGCTGTCTTCAGTTAGATAAGGGCTCTCATGTAGAAGGGGAAGTGGACTTGTTCTGTATTGCTGCTGTGAGCAGTCAAAGTAGCATTTATTTAGTGCCTAATGTGTGCCAAGTGGGAGGGAATATGCATTTATATAGTGCCCACTATGTGCCAGGCACTGTGTTAAGCAGTTTGCAAATATTCTCTCATTTGATCCTCACAACTCTCCAACAACAAAGTAGGTGATGGTGTTATCAGCATCTCTGTTGTTCAGTCATTAGAGTCATGTCCAGCTCTTCATGACCCTGTTTGAGGTTTACCTGAAAAGGTAGTGGAGTGGTTTGCCGTTTCCTTCTCCAGCTCATTTTATAGATGAGGAAACTGAGGCAGACAGGATTAAGTGACTTGCTCAGGGTCACACAGCTAATAAGTGTGAGGCTAGATTTGAATTCAGGAAAATAAGTTTTCCAGACTCTAGGCCTGGCCCTCTGCTGTGCCACTTAACTGGCCAGAGTCACACAACTACTAAGTATCTTTGGCAGGATTTGAACTTGGGTCTTTCTGATGAGAGAGACAGCATGCCATAGATAGAACATTGAATAGAGAGAGAATTGGCCAGAAAGACTTGGGTTCAAGTGCTGCCTCTGGCATATGCTGTGATGTATATTTTGTGACTTTGGCCTAATCTCTCAGGGCTGTCGCTAACTCTTTTAAGACTATAAATAGTGGAGAAGGTCCTGACATGCATTGGTAAAGAGAATTTCATCTGTGTTCCCTAGTTGAACCGTCTGGAGAATTATATTTCAGTCTGGGTAACACCTTTTAGGAATGACATTGACAAGGTTGTTTATATACAGAGATTGGCTAGCACAGTGAGAGGGATTGAAAATAATTCTGTTCAAGGATCATTTGAAGAAATTGACCATATTTATCCTGGAGAATAGAATTAGTAGGAAGAACATGTTAGCATTCTTCCAGTATTCAAGAGTTTAATGCATGGAAGAGGTACTAACTTTGTTTTGCTTGATTCCAGAGTGTAAAATTAGAAACACCAGGTAGAAGTGTAGAAAGGCAGTTTGCCTAATTATAATGAAAAACTTCCTTGTAATTAGCATTTCCTCAAATAGAATGGACCTCCTTAGAAGACAAAAAGTTTTTTTTTTTTTCCTGCTAGGCTTGAATTATTTGACAATAAGTTTTTAATCACTAGAAAATTTTAATTAAGTTGATATTGGATAACCATTTGGAATGTTGTAGAAGAGATGCCTGTTTAGGTATGGGTTGGACTAGATGATTTGAGGTGCCTTCTGACTTTGACATTCCATGATTCTAAGTCACAGGGAAGCAATTTTTGTTTTAATAAAGGAAAGTCAGCCTTCACAACTCTTGAAAACTGTCTTTGAAGTTGTATGAAGGTTGCAAACTGTGCTGGAAAGGATGTCATTATTAATGAGACCATTTATCCCTGATGTATTGAAATTTAAAGGAAACTTTTTAATTAGATCTGTTACTCCAATAATAGAACAGTGTGCTTCATGAAATGGTAAATTTTCTTCCACTAAAAGTATTAAAACAAATACTGACTGGATCACCAGATAGAGATTCATATATTGCTAGGGAATTTGTATTATGCTGAATCCAAAATTCTCTAAGGTCTCTTCCAGCTCTGAGATTTTGTGATTCTCATGTTTTGCTAACCTAAGACATCTTTTCCTCATGTAGAACAATTTTAGAATTGAACTGAATATATTTGTAAAAGTGTATTGTTTAAATATTGTCATTCATGCTTAAGCATGCCACTGTTCTGTACTGTAAGAAATTTTGCTCAAAATGAAATTGTCAGAATTAGATTATTCCCTTATTTGTAGTTTGAAATGAATGTGCTGTGTATTTCTGATGAGGTCTAGAGATTTAGGGGTGTTGGGACCCCAAAATCATGGCATGCGGGTCCTGCCCAAAAAAATTTGACCCAAGCCTTCTTTCAGCCAAAGCCAAGATCCGCCATATTAGCCAGACTCTTAAGGAATCTGAGCACCTGTGAGCTATTGGCTAGATTGTAAAAATCTGAGCACGTTAATGGAGACAAGATGGACCTTATGTACAGAAAGACTGTGGGAGGTATCAAGGATTGGCCAAGTAGTTTGGGGTGACTAGAGGAGGGGTCTAAGGAAGATCTGAATGAGAGTGGTCTGTAAGCTGGGGTGAACAGAACACCTGGGACCTGGGCAACACAACCAAGGGAGAATGGAGCCTAACTAGTGTTGGAAATGGCCTGGGGCCATAGGGAGGTAAGACAATGGAGGGCTAGGCTAGGTTAAGGGTAACAGAATTGGGAGATTGGGTATAGCCACAGTGAAAGGCTAAATGATGGAATTATGGCCTCACGGGAACGCCAGAGACCTCCTTGATCAAGTGGGAGACAAGTGAGAGAATTCAAGGACAGCCCAAAGGTTTTCTAGGGCCCTTAGACAAATGGGGCCCAAATTGGGACCATGGTCTCAATTTGGGCCCATAACCCATCATTTCCACACAAACCCCAAAATGATTGCCACACCTAGTCTCTGGTATACAGTTATCCAGAGTCTGATCATCTGGTAATGATGAAAACTTAGAAATCTTGTATGTTTTATAGGATGAAAAATTGTAATTATCTATTGATGAATGTATTCGGTGATTTTCTGAAATTTCATTTTTGCCTTGCATACAGTGGAACATGAATTGAACTACTCTAACCATTAAAATTAAAATCTTAATCTCTTAAAATCATAACTTGGAAAGGTGATCAAATTTGATGAAATCACTGCAGCCTTCTTTCCATTCCTGAACCTTTTCTTTGTACCACTATTCAGCTTATGGGAGGTAACTGCCAAGTTACCTAACATATTGGATGGTTAAGAAGAGAATGCTTTGTAAACCTTTGCACAAGTATGGTATGAGTTATTATTGTTATTTATAATTGTGTTTCCCAAGCCTTGGCCACTTTTGTTTCATTTTTGCCTTGTCTCTATATCCCTAGCACCTAGTTCAGTTGCCTGGAATGTAGGTGCTTAGTAAATATTTGATTAAATTGGCTTAAAAAGATAATTCTAAATTAGTTTATTTGAAAGTATTCGTATCTTTTCTCCATAATATCTTCATTCTGTACTACAATTTATTTTCTGTGGTAATAGAGTAAATAATCTTCTCTAAAGCATATATAGGTAAATTCTATGGTGAAAATAATTAATCTTACCATGTAGTAATTTCTGATTTATAATTTTTCACCTAAGTGAAACTATAAATTTTACAAGTCTATTAATTTAGGAGTTGCTGATAGAAAAAAACTGGAAATGAAAATAATCTCATTAAGTAGTATATACAAAAAGTGTGAAGAACAAGGTTATTGTATCAAAATAGAGCTGTGTCTTTTTAGCATTCCCTTGATTCCCAAGCTCATTTCTCAAAATGTGTTACAATGGCATGCATATTATGTATAAGTATATACATATGCATGTTTATGTGCACATATTTTATTTATGGATTGCAAAAGTAAATTACACAACACATCTGGTTAAAATTCGTGTCTCCAGCTTCAACTCATGTAAGTTACCAAATTTATTTTCAAAATATCTGTAAACTTTTTTAGACTCCTTTAAGTGCTGATGCTGCTGTATATACCCATTTGTTTCCTAATATTAAGTGCCCCCCTTTTAGTGAAACAGCTTTTTTGCCTCCTTCACTTTATATTTATATAGATGTATGTTTTTAAAGAGTATTTTAGAAATAGATTTTCTTTTCCACCTTCTTTGTTTTTTCTTTTATAACTATAAAATGTGTATTCCCTGAGTTCCCAATCAGTTTTTCAATTAAAGAGGTACAGGCTAATAATGATAGCTAACATTTGCATAGTGCTTACTATGTCTCAAGCACTGTTCTAAGCAGTGTATAATTATTATCTCCTTTGATCCTCACAACAACCCTGAGAGATAAATGCTATTATTATCCCCATTTTACAGATGAGGAAACTGAGGCAAACAGGTTAAGTGATTTAAAGTGATTTACCCAAAGTCACGAGGTAGCTAGTAAATGTCTGAGGCTGAATTTGAATTCAGGTCTTTTTGACTTTAGGCTTAGGACTTTATATAGGCCGTATCCAGCTGTCACTTAGCTTTTTGGCTAAAGACCAAAGTCATAAAATTTTGCTTTCCTCACATCTTAGGAAAGGTAATATTCAGATATTAACTTGGGATGCTTTCCTCTGTGTGCATGTGTGGATTTCACATGTCTCCTTTGTATATGCTCATAACCTATTGATAGTATCATTTTTAGTTCTAGAGCTCTCTCTGCATGTGTGCACGCACACATATACACAGGGTGGTTCAAAAGATCACATTTTTTGTTTTACTTTTTACTAAATTTCTCAACTTTGGGGTCATGTCCTTCATACATACCCATGCATATGAGAGTTAAGAATGTATAGGGAACTTTCTTTGATTACTGGGAAATTTAGAAAGAAAACGGAAGCTGTGGTTGTATGCGTAGCTCTCTGAAGATTTAAGGCCCAGTAAACAAAGAAGTGCCTTTTGTGTAGTTAGAAAATGCAGAGATATTTAAAGATGGTGTAATTTTGGAGTTGCCTCCTAAAGAATAGTAGTCTTGGAAGGCTTTGTAAAGAAAGTAGGTATTGAGCAGAGATTTGAAGGAAGGGGAAGAAATGATTTGGCAGAAAGGAATACAAAGGGGCTTTCAGCAACGTGTATGCAACATGAAACATGGCTTGAAAGTGAAGAAGATAAAGCAGGTACAGAAGACACCAAGTATTTGTTCTGTATGGAAACAAGACTGTCTAAGAGTATAGTCATGCAGCTATTCTGTTAGCTCTTAAAAGCAACCATTTAGTGGCAAGGCTTAGAATTTAAAGTTAGGTGATATAACTTAGGGTAAAGACAAATGGGAGCCTTAGCAAGATTGTAAGGGGAACATCGTGATCAAAATGACATTTCAAGATAAATATTGTAGATTATGAGAAGAAGGAGATTCTTGGATTCAAGGCAGCAGGTATTGGGATTGCAATGTCAGTAAAGCTGTAAAGTGACTAGGGCCTAAGTTGATAATCTGTGGCCAGAAGTAAAGAAAAAGGATACAAGTACAATAACTGTTCTAGAGGAAAAAGCAACAAAGCTTGTAGCGAATTGAAGTTGATAGAGAAATAAAGATGATATCAAGATACTGAGCTAGAAATAGGATAATGATACTTCTGATAGTGAATGGGGAAGTAGGGCTCATGTTAGAGGAAAGAATCTAAGAGATGGGTAAGCAAAATGTTAATGAGACTACAAATTTTAATAAATATGAGCAGTGAGAAATAAGAGACGTTGAGTGAGATGACATGGTTAGAGATTTGGGTTTAGAAAGAATTTTCAGCCAAAGGTAACAATAAACCCTGGCCCTTCTTATTTGTAACTTACTGTTTTAAAATTAGGAAACAAAGGGAGAATTGGTAAGTAAGGTGAATTTTCATTTTTTCATAGAAATTGTTTACATGTATAATATGCATATGGAATGTTGTCTTTATGTCTGAATATGTGGCTGTCATTTTTAGCAATATAAGTCAAGTCACCAATATTTCTGCTTTTGTTTCCTAAGATAAAATGTCCTGAAGATGTGCCTAAATTCAGCTTAGCTACGAACTCTCCATTTATACTACAGAAGATTTTTAGATAACTTTAAGATACAACACAACAGGATCTTTAGCCTCCAAAACATTTTACCAGACTAACCAAAATTCTCTTATTTGTTCACTGCTAAGATACTTAAACCATGCCTCTCCATTATATTTTAGATCAGATTTGACTCACAAACCCCAAATTAATATTATCTGTGTTGTATTTTTATTTATTTTGTTAAATATTTCACAATTACACTTTAATCTGGTTCAACAGCACTTGATGTAGGAGAATGTATGTCTTAGATTTTAGAGAACTCATGTTCAGGTCATGATTCTGAATCTTACTCTGTGATCTTGGCAAGTCTTCTAACCTCTCTGAGCCTCAGTTTCTTCATCTGTAAAATGGAGATGACAATATTTGTCTTACCTACCTCATGTAGTTAACGTGAGAATCAGATGTCATAACAATATGTAAAACATCTTTGGTAAAAATTTGGCAAATTGGCACAAACGTGCCATAGAAATGTCAGCTATGATGGACATATTACATCTCCTTATGGTTTTTTCTTTATAGTCTTAACCTTGTCACCAAAAACCCAGAGAAGTATCTTTTTGTCCAACAAACCACTTTTTTAAAAAATGAATTTTATTGATATTTCTTGTTCTAATGTCATTTATATTTCCCTGTTTATCACCTTTAAGAGTCATCCCTTGTAACAGAATAAAAAAGGGATAAGTAAAACTGATCAACTCATTGAAAAATTCTGATGTTATATGCAGAATGTGCAGTGTCCCCACCCGTGATTCCCTCCTTCTGGGAAGAAGACAGATGGGGCAGAATGTAGTGCCTTTTTATCTCCTTATTTTAGGCCAACCTCCACACATTCATACTGAAGTGGACTTCTTTGCACTACTTTGTCTTTCATTTCTTTGTAGGTCTTTTTATTCATTGAATTTATTTTGTAGGTCTGGTGAGTATGGGCATTTGTTGTTGTCTTTAAGTCATTTTTCAGTTGTGTCCAACTCTGCGTGAACGCATTTGAGGTTTTCTCGGGCAAAGATACTGGAGTGTTTTGCCATTTCCTTCTCCAGCTCATTTTACAGATGAGGAAACTGAGGCAAACAAGGTTAAGTGACTTGCCCAAGGTCACATAGCTAGTAAATGTCTGAGGCCAGATTTGAATTCAAGGAAGATGAGTCTTTCTGACTCCAGGCCCAGCAATCTTACCTGTTGCGTCACTTAGTTGCCCTTTTAAAACCTGTGCTGGATATAAAACTTGGTGCATTCATGTTTAATAATAACTTGCCAATAATAAAATATTGTTTTGGGGGAAAAAACATGTCACTTTAAAAAAAATTTTGGGGCTTTGAACTTTATTTGATCAAAAAGGCTTAGCTGTCACAAGATGATATTTACCAGTACTGTACATTTAATAGTGCTAATTATTAAATGAAAATTCTAAGTGTAGAATTTTTCCTAGGTGTGCCTTGCAATAGCTCATTATTCTCAGCCAACAGATCTCCAGCTACTCTTTGCGTTTGAATACGTTGGGGAAAAGTACCACAATCCGGGTAAATATGAACATATTGAATATTATTACCTTCATTTCACATTACTATTAGGTTTTCATGTAGAAAATTCCAAAATATGGAAGATTTAAAGGATATCATATGCAGTAGTTAAAAAGGAAAACGCTGTTAGAAGAATTGGAGGTTGTCAGATTGTCATTTGAAAAGGACCTAGATCAAAACCAGCCTTCTTTAAATATAGTAGTCATGTTAAATGGTTTACCATAGGTCATTCTGACATATATTCTGATTAAAGAGATTCCTGTTGAATTTTTAAAAATATATATTTTATTTATTGGTAGCTTGAGTTATGTTTACATTTCTTGAATTGGGAAGAAAATAAAGGATAGTTAAAAAGTATATAATCTTTGAAGTGATGTAGACAAAAGCTGATGTAAAATTGTTTAGTGAAAGCCACTTAGATTTTTAAAGTACTAAATTTCTATTTATGATAATAGTTTACAGTGATGGTTTGGGAAGAATGTATATAATAGGAACTAACATAGGACAGCCAATGTTTATCTAGGCAGGCATTATAGAAATGAAACAGTTCTGCCATCAAATCTCAGGAGTTAACAGTGATACCAGGTAACACTCATCTGTATAGCTCTTCAGACTCTGTGTTTATATGAATTTAATTTTTATAAAAATTGGGGAATATCTTGATCTAGAAAAATCTTTGTTTGCTAGTGACTGTGGATTGGCACTTTTGCCCTACCCATCCTGTTAGGAGAAAAAAAGTAATTCTGGTCAACCAGCAAATACTTTTACTATGTGCCTTAGCACTGTGAGGAATATACATTTCATGAAAGATCTAGTCTTCCACTGAGTTTTCAATTTAATAATAGCAACAAGACTTACAAATAGGAAACAGAAAATAATCTAAGACAGCATTACAAGGCTATTCCCAAAACAGAAAGAGTCGTGTAATGACAGTTCATTTGTATGTCAGCTGTTTGGAATTCAAAATACATTTTCTCTTTAAAATTGCCTTATAAATCATGGGTAGGTCCCTAAATAAGATGGTAAGAAATCTACTAAATCCATAATATCCATAAAGTATAATACTATATTAAGTAAACATTAGTATTACTAGGATTGCACTAATATTACTAGTAATATACCATACTTTTAGGAGGTTAGTTTTAAGATCCTGGGAAGAGGGGACCATTTGGTTCAAGAAAGAGGAGAACTTCATCTGTTTTTCTTGAGTACAGGACTGAATCTAAGCATAATTTTGAAATAAGTCAGATTTGGCTTTGACATCTTCTCACTTTGTAGTTTTCATCTCCCTTATTAATCAGTGATCTCATGTCACTGAGTATCTGATTTTGGTGTCCCAGCCCAACATTTTCCCATTCTCTACTTCTGAATCTACATTTGTCCTAAAAACCGAATTTCTCCTTTCTCTCCCCTCTCCCTCCCCCACCTCCCAAACAGCAGCATCTATGGCATTTAAGGGCTCTTTTGATAATAGAAGGGCATAATGAGTTCTTCAATGGCTCTTTGTATCTATGAGTTGTTTGTAAGTCTGTAACCAAGTGATAAATTGTGTGGTACAGACTGTAAATATTAGACTTAGTGAAAACTAGATCAATCAACAAAGATTTCTAAAATAAGCTTTTATAAAATAAAACTTATTTTATAAAAAAGCATTATTATAAAATAAAATTCTTTTTAAAACATTTTAATATAAATTTTTATAAATGTATCTAAAGTTTACATATATTTATAATTTCAAGCCAAAACTTGACGGATAGGTTGAAGGGAGAGAACTTATTTTGGGTCAGTGAGTAGAACAGATGAAAACATTTAGGAATGAATATAACATCTCTGGAACAGTGAAGAGAGTCCTCACTGTTAAAACTGTTGCTGAAAATGAGGTTGATTGGATAAGATTGGGGACTGATTATAGAGTGCCCTGAAGGCCAAGTATAGGAATAGATTTAGTAATTGATGGAGAATTGCAGTTTCAGAGCAACAAACTAATGTGAGTAAAACTAGCCATTGTGGAAGATTGGTGTTACAGGAGTGTCAGCAGCAGTTAGTGTAGAGCTAAGAATACTAGCTGTAATCCAGGCATGAAATGATGGGAACCTCAACTAAGGTAATAATAGTGGGGATGCTGAAGTAATGATTTTAAGGGAAAGATGACTGATTTTCTATAAGGAAAGACAGAGAAAGAGGAAATAAAAATTGCTTCAAAGTTTTGAGCCTTCACAACTGAAACAATAATGATGCTTTTTTTAAAGAGAATTAATTTGTAAAGGGATCTTTTGAAGGGTAGAGATGATTTTAATTTGAGATCTGATGAGTCTGAGGTAATAATTTTACGTCTAAATGAAATTGTCTATTAGGTAGATGGAGATAATGATCTAAAAACTGCATAGTTGGGAACCTTCAGCACAGTAGAGTGCTGAGGCCATTACGAATCCATGAATCCTTCCACAGAGTCATTGGAGAGAGAACACAGGGTTAAGGGCTAACACGCCATTTGGGAGTAAGAGAGAATGAGGGAAGTAATGGAGGACCTGACCAGGAGAATGGTGCTGAAGTTAGTGAGCGCTTCCATTATTTCCCAACTAGTATTAACCCTTCACTGAGCGGATGGTCAAAAAGTGCCAGGTGTAGCAGAGACTAAGGACATGGGAAGAGAAAAGACGATTTGACCTTGTTAATAAAGCTGTCGTCAGCAACCAGGTGCAGTAGAGTGATAATGGAAGTTAGATTAAAAGAGTTAAGGAGGGAGTAAAAATAGAAGCAGTAGACTTAAACTGGTGAAAAGTTTGATAGTGAGGAGATAGAAATAGTATCTAATCAGGGATAGTTTCTTCAGACTAGGTGTTTCGTATGCTGGATTGCAGAAAGAAAGGAGCCATTGGAAAGAAGTTATAGGATGAAGGGATAAGCGAGGAGTAAGATTCTTCAGACATTGGAAAGGAATGGGTTCAATCTAGGCCAGAGGTGGAGCAGTTATATTATTAAGAGAAGGTAAGGGATACCTCTTCTATGAACTTTTGAGAGAAGGGTGAGTAGATTAGTATAGAGGCCTTAGGCTAAATGTGGGATCTCTTTAAGTAGTAGGCAAGACCTTTAATGAAAGTAACCAGGGAAGGGAATTGGAGATTTAACCAAGAAGATTATAAAACACAACTTTTAAAAATTGTAAATTATATTGCTTTTTCTACAGCTAAAAACATTAATGGAATAGACCCTGGAGGTGGAGGAGTAACTGGTGGTAGTATTCAAAAAACTCCTTTATTTGAAACTTTCTCTGATTGGGATAGAGAAATCAAGAGGACAGGTGCCTCAGAATGGAGAGTTTGTTCAATTAATGAGGGCTACATGATTTCTACTTGGTAAGTTGTTTTTTTTTTTAATATCAACATTTAGCAAGAAAAAATGCTCTCTTTAGTAATTAAAGTGTATTGGTATCGCTTGCTTTTAATTTGTGATATTAACTTTAATTAAGATGATCTCTTAATCTAATCTTTTATGAAATCCTCATTCTCTTTGAAGAATTTCTCATATCTCTGAAGTATTTGATGCTGTTAACCACCATTTCCTTCTGAATGTTACTCCTTGGGTTTTTGTGACACTACTTTTTTGATTTTCCTCCTACTTATCTCTCTGTTGCTTCTTAGTCTGCTTTGTTGGATTGTCATCTCTAATGCACCCTTTCCCAAACTGTACCTTTTAAGGTTCAATCTTGGGCCTACTTTTCTCTCTCTGGTCTCTCTCTTATGACTTCATCATCTGCTGTGGGTCTAATTTTCATCTCTATGCAGATCTCTCAGGTCTGTATTTCCAGCATTAATCTCCCTTTGGTGCTCCAGCCTGTGCCAACAACTGCTAACTGGATATATGTGTAAATATAGATTTATCTCCCATAAAACTCCAAAATACAACATATCCAAATACATGCATACACATATGTGTATGTGTGTGTGTGTGTATGTATGTATATATCTCCTATAAACCTCTAAAACTGAACTCATTATTTTTCCCCTCAGTCCTGCCTCTCCTGAACTTTTTTCAAGGGTTCTACCATTCTCCTAGCCAGGTTAAGCATCTTGATGTCATCCTTGACTTGTGTTGGAAGTAGCTCTTAACACCAGCGGTCTCAACTCATTGAACAGTTAACAAAAGGAGGTTTACCTTGCTCTGATGCAGCAAGGATATGAAACAAGGATACAGTGGCACTTAGCTTCTTTGGACATAGCCACTCTCAATTCTGCATGGAAACATGTCTGATAGTTAGGGTAGGAAATAATGATGGACGTGGTGATTTGTGTGGTCTTAAGAAAACTACCAAGTCTGAGGTGCCTCAGCTGCCTATGGCTGGGACTTTTTGTGCCTTTAAGTGACTTGTGTCCTTTTTAGGAAAGCTGTTTCCTAAGGATTAGGGAAGGAGAAGAGGTACTGGGTTGGTTGGGGGAATAGAACCTGCATCAGGGCAACACTGGTCCTATCATTACTCTTCACTCTGACTCATCTTCCCATTTCTGCCATCGTTGCCTCTCTCACCTCTTGTTCCCTTTTCCACTCACAATTACCACCTCAGTTTAGGCCCTATTGAGTTCTAATATGTCTCTCTGCCTCAAGTTTCTGCCTTCTTCAATCCTTCCTTTACATCACAGTTCCCCGTCTGCTTTTCCTAAATCTCAGGTCTGACCATGTCATTCTAGTAACTATAAATTTGGGGATTTAAAGCCTTTCAAAACCTTACCCTTTCCAAGCTCATTAGGCATTCCCTTCCATGTGTACTTTGGTCCAGCCAAAATGGCCACTATTCCTCATTAGTGGCACTCCACCCACTTCCATGCTTTTTTCCTGGCTATTTCCTGTGTCTAGAATAGATTCACTCCTAACTTTAATCTTTCAGAATCCTCAGTTTTCTCTAAGACTTTCTATGTGCAACCTTTCTTGATTGTCACAACCACTTGAAGTTTTTCCCAAATCACCTTGTGTTTGTTTTTTAATATACCTAAATATGCATGTTTTTTCCCGTGGCTAGCTATAAGCTCCTCAAAGTGGGAAGAACTAAGGAAGAGAATAAACATTTATCTTGTACCTACTATGTACCAGACTTTTATGCTAGGCTTTTATTTTATTTTTTACACATATCTCACTTGATCCTTATAACAACCCTGTGAGGTAGGTGCTATTATTATTCCTATTTTATAGTTGAGAAAACTGAGGCATATGGAGGTTAAGTGACTTCCTCATGACTAGCTTACACAGCTAGTAAGTCTGGAGATCAAATTTGAACTCCTAATTTTAGGTCAGCCTTCTATCTACTTTGCGCCTCATTTCCTGGGGGCGGAAACTTTTTGCTTTCTGCTTTTGTCTTTGTACCCCCAGTGCCTTGTACTTAATAGGTACTTAATAAGTACTTGCTCCTTCAATAGTACTATATAACCTGTACCTTTTGTTAACCCTAGACTTAGCATGTGAAAGATCCTCTATTCAGTACTTTTAAAGATTGACTTCTCTAGTCTGTTTCTTTGTTTTCGAAACAGCACATCTGAACATAACTCTTAGTTCTAGCTTCTTTTTTTATTTGAGTTTCCTTAATTTTTAGTGATTCAGTGAACTTTTTTCATTTCTTTCACTACTGAGTATTTGAATTTCTTCCCCAGAAAATTTCCTCTTCGTTTATCAAATGGGGAAAGATTTATTTTCTTCTAAATTTGAATCATTTCTCAAAAAACTTAAAAATGATATTTATCAGAGAAACTTGTTGTAAAGATTTTTTTCGATTAGTTCTAGCTTCTTCCTGAGTGTCCTGCTCCAAGGATTTTCTGCCCATACCCCCTATCAATTTAATTGCTTTGTTCTACACTCCAGAAATCAGAATCCAGCCCACGGTTTACCTCCTTTGTTTTTTCTTTCTAAAATACTTTATCACTTTTTTTTCAATAACTGCTTTGCATATATTTGTATAAGTACTAATTATCTCCCCCATTAAAATATAATAAGCTCATTGTGAGTAGGGATTGCTTTATTCTTTGTATTTGGATCACCGGTGCCTACAACAGGGACTAGCACATAGTATTATTGAGTTGGTTGTGATAGAAATTTTCAGCTTGATGACAAGTAAACAATCAAATAATCTTCTGCCATGTTGTATAAAAAAAAGGAATTAACAAAATGAAAATGTTTACCATAACCAAGAGTATTTTTTCTTTTTTTCCAAGAGTATTTTTAATAGTAATAGATTGCTTTTTAAAAAAAAAAAAAAAAACAACTTTATTTTGAAAATCATTTAGCAATTGCTTATTGGAAAATTTTCAGGAATGAATTATGAAATTTCATTTTTTAATTAAGATGTTAATTTAATAAACTGGTTTTGTGAAGAATGCATTATATAAAATAAAATCAAATTTGAACCTCTTGACACCAAATTTTACATGAAAACTTAGCAGAATTAGAGTTGATTTAAACTTTTTAAAAAGTTAGTATGGTAAACATCTTTTATATAAAACTACTTCAGTCAAGACTAGAATCTGTCCCTAAATTTAGTGTTCATACTGTAAAGATAGATAACTAAGGATATAATGATTAGCAGGAAATCCCTGGGAAAGGAAATGGCTTTTCAGGTACTTATTATCTACAACTCTCATCAGCTCCTAGGTCATTTATGTTATAAAGAAGACCCCAGACTCAGTTCAAAGACTGGTGTCTCAGACTTTTTATTAAAGAGGTTGAAGTGCGTCCTTTTGATTTTCGAGAGAAGTAGGCATACCTCCTTTGAAGGGATCAGTGAGCTGAGTATAGAAGCAAGAGCAAGTTTTATAGTTAGTAATTGCCTAACTCCTCCCTTCTGGATCAGGACTGGTCCTAATACTTCTGGGTTACAATCTTCCTTATATGTCCTGTTCATGTATTTTATATACATGTGATCCTCACCCCTTAACATATATTTTGTCCTTAAAATTGTGTTGTTCCCCCCCCCTGCCCCCAATGGAGAAGTTAGCCTGTCTGTGCTGATTTCAACATAAGCTGCTTTAGAGTAGGGATTTTCTGTTTTGTTTTGATTTTTTATTTTTCTGTTCAGGGCAAAGCATGGTGCTTTGCACAAGTAGGCACTTATTAAATATTTCATTTGGCATTCAAAGTAATGGCTATTCATGTGGGTGATAAGTGACAAGGCAGTAGTTCTTTGTACAGGATTAGGAAATGGAGTGATATGGGCAGGAAGATATAGCTGACCAAGCAAGAGATGTACTTTCCAAAACGTCCTGCCTCACCCCTGAAGACCGTATTCTTAGGACCTAAGCCTGAGGTCCATATCAACAATAAACTATTTATTGAATGCTTACTTTGTACCATACACTGCGGTAGAACTACATAGAATTTCTCTGGCCCACCGAAGATTTATACCATTCTTAGAGATGTAAAACAAATAAGTAATTCAAGACCTTATATTATTGTTCAGTCATTTCAGTCACATCCAACTTGTTGTGACCCTATTTGAGGCTTTCTTGCCAAAGATACTGGAATAATTTGCCGTTTCTTTCTCTAGCTCTTTTTACAGATGAAAAACTGAGGCAGACAAGGTTAAGTGACTTGCCTCGGGTCACAGAGCTAGAAAATGACTGAGGCTGAATTTTGAACTCAGGTCCTCTTGACTCAAGACCCAGAACTCTATCCATTGTGCCACCTAGCTGCCCAAGACCTTGCATGCCTTGTATCAAATGAGTAAAATAGGCATTAAGCCCTACAGGAGTTAGAAAAATGAAGTCTGGAACTGCCAAGAAGGAGCAATGGGACTTGAACCAGGGCCTCATTGTAGAGGACCTAAGTACCAGGCCCAGGAATTTGGGCCTTGTCTTCCTGGAAATAGAGAACTGTTGAAAGTTTTTGAGGAAAAAAAGAGACACTATGTCCAAAGTGATGTTTTTAGGAATATTAATCTGGCATCATCATGCATAGTGGACTCCAGAGAAAAGACAAAATGTAGGATAAGAGAAAAGGTTACTGTGATACTGGCCTCCTTGATGTTCCTCACACTTGACCCCCTCTCAAATTCCCAAGTGTTTCAACTGCCTGAAGCTCTCTCCCTCTGATCTCTGCCTCCTAGCTTCCCTGGCTTCCTTCAACCTTCAGCTAATGGCTCACCTTCTACAGGAAGCTATTTCTGATCTCCCTTAAAACTAGAGCCTTCCTTCTATTGGTCATCTCTATTTTATCATCTATATGTCTTTTTTGTACATAATTATTTCATGGTTGTGTCCATTAGATTGTGAGCTTCTTGAGAAAAGTGCTATCTTTTGCCTTTGTATCCTAACACTTCATCCAGTGCCTGGCACATAGGTACTTAATAAATGCTAGTTACTGACTGACATAAAGCAGTCCAACTCTGAGGTGTTCAAGGATCAGAATAGGGTGGGGTTGTAGGAATGAAAAGGAAGAAATCAATTTCAGAGATGTTACAAAGGGTAGAATGAAAGCTAAAAAAAGGAAAAAGGAAAGCTCCAATATGACTCTAAGCTTCTGACACTGGGAGAAACACAAACAGAAAAAAACAAAGTCCAAAGAAGAACTGATTTAGAGAGAAAGATATTTTGTTTAACATGCTGAATTTGGGGTGACAATATCCTAGTACAGATATTCTGCAAACATCGATGTGTAAATCAAGAGGTTCTTCAGACAGATATGGGAATGAAAATTGGGAGAGGTTCAGTAGTCAGAGATGTGGGACAAAAATTCAAGCTCAAGGCCCATTGCTCTTTCTTAGCAGTTCCAGACATCATTATTCTAACTGAAACTCAGGAGAGAGATCAGGGATGGGGATGGATTAAGCAATTTTTGCATAAGTAATCTAAGGTAAGTGGGATTCCTTTCTGGAAAGGAGGGCATAGAATGAGGAACAATTCACTGAGAGCTGAGCAGTGGGACATGCCTGTAGTAACTGGGTTGGCAGGTGGGAGGGGAGCCAGCAAAGAAGAAAACACGGAAGTAGGAAGAGAACCAGGACAGTAGAATGTCAGAAACCAAGGAAGAAATTTCAGGGAGACAGGTTAGTAAACAAAATATTCAGTGCTACAAAGGTCAAAGAGAATGAGAACCTGGAAAAAGAAATTCTGTTTAGTGATTGGAGGGCAGATCATTGAACTGTAGTGGTAGCATCATCCAGATTTCAGTGAATTAAGAAATGAATAAGATGACAAGGAAAGAAATAAGACAGTATTGGCAAATAGTGTAGTCAAGTAAAAGAATGACTTGTTTAAGGTAGGGAGAGACTTCTGAGGGTGCTTTCAGGCAAAGGCAAAGATTGAAAAGACTAGAAAGTGGGAGGAGAATTGATGGAAAAGACTGAAGGGGGATAGGATCAAGAGTATAGGCAGATTAACCTTAATTAGGTAGGCTCTCCTCTTTAATAATAGAGCACTGAAGTCTGGAATCACAGTCCCATATAGGAGGAATCCTAGCAGTTCCCCTCCCCTCATAAATCCTGTTTTCATCTTGCCAGTAGTAGAGAGGGAAAATGTGGTGTGAGCGATGGGAAGGAGGGTTCCTTCTCCAGAGAAGCTTATATTCAGTTGAACTAGAATTGTCAGGTGTAGTTCTGATAATGAGGTCAGGAAACTCTTGTACATTTCCCGATTACACACCTTTAGGGTAGGAACAGAACTGGACCAGCCTTCAAAGCATTTGCCTCTGTTGAGGAATGTCTTCTGCCTTACTTTGTATTGACTTAAAATTGTCACATATTTTAGTTCAACAGACATTTGAATGACAGCCACATTTTAGGCTCTGTATTTAATGTGTTTCATTTACTAAGAAAGTTAAGGTGTGGACAATTAGAACCATGAAATTTTGAGTTTGGAGGGAGGACTTCCAAACATCTTTGTCAAATGACCATCTTATTTGATTGGAATTTCCTATTTTCCCCTTCATGAACTGCGAACACACTTCTCTACCCCTCCCTGACCATACACCCAGCACACCTAAGTATGCATGGAACAGCTTTGGTACAATACAGAGAACACTGAATTTGGAATAGGAAAGCCTGAATTTTCATCCTAACTCTTTAACATTTTAGCCATGTCACTTAAGCTCCCTGTTCTTCTGTACTACCTATTATGATGTTGTGGGGGATCAAATGAGATATTGGATATAAAGGACTTTTTTAAAATGTAAAGTTTTTTTAAATTGTCAGCTGTTAATAGTAAACCACAAAATGTTGAACCAACACTGAAGAAGTTGGTGTACAGATTATCATTGAGAAAATGTTTGACCATGAAAGTAGGTTATCTGGTTAGGTGATGTGAGCAAGATGTAACAAATGGCCCAGATGCTCCTCGGGATGCTTAAACTGTAAAAAGGATTTAGAAGAAAGCTCTAGAATGATACGTGGAAAATCTGTGGAAGAATGTGGACAAGAATGACAGAATTAAAAAGTGTTGATAGAGGAAAACACATATTGATGAGATCACAGATCCTTTGAAATAACAGCTGGCATTTATACAGTCCTTTACAATTTACAGAGCACTTCCTCAGCAACATCTACTCTCTGAGGCAGCTAGTCTAGCTCTTATTGTCAGCATTTTACAGATAAGGGAAACTGAGACCCAGAGGGACATCAGACCTTGGTTTTCTGACTCTTGCAATTATATTTGTAAATTGATCGTATTACTGACTTATGCAAACTTTTTAGGATCTGTAGGACAGTGATTTTATGATTTTAATATGAAGTTGTTATTTTTTTCCCTTCCCTTTTCCAGCCTTCCAGAATACTTTGTAGTTCCGTCTTCTTTGGCAGATCAAGATCTAAAGCTCTATTCTCATTCTTTTATTGGAAGACGAATGCCAGTAAGTGTGAATTTTATTCTATTTGATTAATATTAAGTAATATCTTGTGACAGGTTTAGTAATTGTACTTTGTTTCTTTCTAGTTGTGGTGCTGGAATCACTCTAATGGTAGCGCTCTTATAAGAATGGCCCTCATAAAAGATGTATTGCAACAGAAAAAAATAGACCAAAGGTAATCAAGAAATTTGCATTCTGGTATGAGATGTTATTATTTTTGACAGATTATTTGTAGGTACAATAATCTATTAATCTGAGATGGTTAGAGAATATGTTCTGGTAAATCACTTACCTACCACTTCTTTAAGCTAAGACCAGAAAATTAAAGAATTAATATAGATCAAATGAGATAATATATGTAAAGTGTTTTGCAAACCTTTAAACATTATGAACTAGCTATATAAACTTACTTGAGAGCATTGGTCTTTATTAGTAGCAACAGAAAAGTTGTTATCAGTCACTTCAAATATTTCCTTGATTTCAACCCACCAGTCTAGTCTGTTGAATGGGTTTCATATTGACAAATATTTATAGAATCATAGGGTTTAAAGCGTAAAAGGGATCTTAAACACTCCCTAGTCCATCCGCCTTATTTTGCAGATGTACAGTTGAGAAAACTAGACCAAATGTTGTAGATTTAAGTTTTATATCTGAGGCCAGTGGATAGCTAAACATTTTAGTAGCCAAATCACATTATATAAATGACTTATTGCATGGTAGTGGTGTAAATATATATAACAATAGGTGAATAAAATGATATTTAGAACTGGCAAGGACTTCAGAAATACTTTAACCTCACTTTTATATTTGAAGAAACTGAGGCACAGACAGGTTGTTTTGCCCAAGATTATCTATACGTTAATGACAGAATTGGGACTTGAACTCAAGTCTTAACCTCTACAATCCAGTGTTCTTTGTACTAGCATGATTGAAGAAGTCATATTTAATGAAACAAGAATTCAAAGTCCCTTAAGATCATACTTCCCATTTTTCTCTTTCCTGTAGCTGTTAATATCAGCAAGATTCCATTGAAAATGTTGGTTACTAGTACTAGTGAGTTTACAGATATCCCTTTTTTCTTTTTCTAATTTATTTTTACCTTACTTTTAAACAAATTGGAAATTTTTACTCCATAAAGTAAGCTTTTGTTATTTATTTTATTAATATGAATACTGATTTAATAGAAATTTTTCTATTAAAGGGAGGATTAATTCATTCTATTGGAATATATTGTGTTATAAGTTAATGGTAGGGATTTAAAATTAACTAGTAATCTTTTAAAAAAATACTTTTTACCATTTAAAACTAATTGATTCTTGAGAAGTAAATAAATCCCTTTTTTATGTAGTAACTAAAGGATTTTGTTTTTTATCAGGATTTGTAATGCAATAACTAAAAGTCATCCACAGAGGAGTGATGTTTACAAATCTGATTTGGATAAGAATTTGCCCAATATTCAAGAAATACAAGCTGCATTTGTAAAACTTAAGCAACTGTGTGTTAATGGTAATCTCATTCTTTTTTATATAATTGATAACAGGGACTTATGATAGATATAAGCTTATGGATAGATGTTTTTGTGACATAATTTGAGCCATATGTCTAATAATTTGTGTACAAAACCAAAAATTTTTTTATACATGATAAAAGACTTAATACAAAGTTATTTCTTAAAATATATATTACAGGTACTCAAAACCAGGTTTTGGAAATGCAGAAAACAGAAATGAAACTGGCATGCATGCCTCTTAATTTAAATTATATTAGTGGTAATTTAAGATTTAGTCTGATATGTCTAAAACAGTATCTGTAATACTGTTCATTTTAGAGCCTTTTGAAGAAACAGATGAGAAATGGTTGTCTTCACTGGAAAGTACTCGGTGGTTGGAGTATGTAAGGTGTGTATAAACTTTCTTTTGAATGATGTAAATATTAATAAATTTTCCTAATGTAAAGATTATAAGATATAATGAGTCATCAGCAAAATGCTAAATAAATTCATAGTAGTTTTTGATGTAAATATAGCATGAAGTATTCATATTTAATTTTAAATGTTCGAATATATTAAGGCCTTTATGTGTTTAATAATTTTTCCTTTTATTTTTTCTAGAGCATTCCTAAAGCATTCTGCTGAACTTGTATATGTGCTGGAAAGTAAACATCTTTCAGTAATCCTTCGAGGTACTTAATTAAATTTCTTACCATTCTAATGATAGTAATTATAGTCTATATTCAAGTAAATAACATTTACATGCCAAATGCATTATTGTCAACTATAAGGAACACTTGCTTATCTCTAACAATGGAATGAAATTTTAGTTATAAAGTATATTTCAAAATATATATAATGATAATGGCATTGGTCTTAGAGCCAGAGGAACTGGGTTTGTTTTTTGGCTCTAACATTTACTAGCTTTTCTGAGCCTCAGTTTCTTTACCTATAGAACAGGGATTGTAATATCAACTTTATAGAGTTGGTGTAGGAAAAAGTGCTTCTTAAACCATAAAATACTGTAACTAAATTGTTGTCATTATTATTTCATTCATTCAGTTTTTCTGGTAAAAGGATGGAAAAAAACTCATTCGTATAGCATGGCACTTTAAAGTTGATGATGTATGTATAATCATTACAATGCCAAGCCTTATCCTTAAAAGAGTGTTCTTTTTCTCAACTTTGTTGTCTTTTAGGTTAATGCTTTGCCTGATTTTGTTTTGCATCTTGCACCTGCTAAATTATAAGACTATGAGTAAATAGATTGTAATGTTGTCAAGAAATGATTTAATTAAGCAGAGTAAGTGATAATGAAAACTTGATAAGTTTGGCTGTGTAGAGGTGCTAATGTAAATAATCAACTTGAGACATGATTGTGTAATAGCATACTTTATAGCTAATAACTTGTATCCTGGAGATATTATTTAGGGTTGCATTGGACAGGGTAAAGGTCCTAGAAAGATGTCCGCTCAAAGATTTAACCTTGGTCAAGTCATCTAAGCTCACGGACCTTCAGTTTTTTTATCTGGAAAATGGAAATATTTGTATTGTCCACCATATAGGGTTGTGAGGAAAGTGCTTTGAAAACCTTATACTGTATAAATGTGTTTATAAGTCATCATAATAAAATGTTTTAAAATATATTTATAGTTGGACTTTGTACATTATGTGTATATATAAAATGTACTTTGTACATTATCATATTTTGCTGTTTGAACTTAAGAAGAAATACTTTTGCTATCGCTATTAAATTTTATTGGTCACCTGGCTACAGAATGTTTATTTACATTGTAGTTTTTTTTTTAATAAATTTTATTTGATACTTTAAATGTTCATTTGAATTTTATTAATACTGATAAATTAAGCACAATCATCAGGTATTTGTTGATTGCCTATTACTTGATTTTTAATTAATGGAATAAAGCGAGCATTTCTCTAACATAATGGAATAAAAAGATGATTGCATATGAAATGGCAAATCCGCTATGTACAACTTGCTATTCCTTTCAAATATACAACAAAATTATCATGTAAATTTCTTTTTTCTTCCCTCTCCCCGTGCTAGAGATGGCTATCATTGGACTCAAATAGGTATATGTGTGTGTGCATGCATGTATATGTGTATCTATGCAGACACACATATACATATATACACATACAGATATAATATACGTGTATGTAATTATTCTATACATACTTCTATTTATCAGTTCTTTCTCTGGATGCAGATAGCGTCTTCTTAAATGTTATAGTTTATTTGGGTGTTTGTAATAGTCAAAATGACTTACACGCTCTAAGTCATCCTTAAAACAATATTGCTGTTACTGTGTAGTGTTCTCTTGGTTCTGCTCATTTCGCTTTTCATTATTACATGCAAGTCTTTCTGTTTTTCTAAAACCATTGAGCTCATCATTTCTTATAGCACAATAGTGTTCTCTGCTAGGTTCCATAAAGATTAAAGATTGCCTATTACTTTTTAAAATGTTAAATTTTTATTGATTTGTCTGTATTTTAAAATATCTAACTTGGTTATTGAGTTCTATTTGCTTCTACAACAGTCTTTTCAGACAATTTCCATTTTTCCTCATCTAAATTGTTTCCCTTTGGGTCTTCAAAATTTTATTCTTGAGTATCCTATCCTTTCTTGGCTAATTTCCACTATAGAATTTTAGTTGATAGCATCTTACCTATTCTTCTGAACTTTATTTATCCTACAGACTCAAGGTTCTTAATGGATAACAGGAAGTTATGAATACAAAAAGCAGCCTCTGCATTATTTTTTTTAGAAAATCTAAATGGTTAAGTGAATGAATGAAAAGCATTCATTGGGCAAGTACTGTGTTTGAGCCCTGGGGGTACTAATACAAAGTCAAGACAGTTTTTGCCTTCTAGGGAACTCATGTTCTAATAGGGGGAAGTGATGCACATAAAAGGGATGTGGTGGCCTGAAAAGGTTATAGAGACATAGGGGACTCATTTGATATACTCTTTCCCAAAACTAGTTGTTAGTATTGTTTTGATTACTGTTCCCTGAGCAAAGGGTAGAAAGGACAGTGAGGAGGGATTAATTGGACGGATGGAGTGAAAAACATTGTCTGAGTTAGATATGGAGGGCTGTGCATGTTTGCACTAGTTGAGTACCAATTGCATTCATTAAGATCCTCACAGAGTTCCTGAAGCCTTCATTCAGGTCTTATCTATGACACATAATACAAAACAAATTTGTTTTTAACCTTTTCTTTAGCTCCCTTACCTGGTGACTTCATAAGCTGCCATAGATTTAACTATTATATCTGTGCAGATTTTGAGCTCCAGTGCCTTATCCTCACCTGCCTATTGGACATTTAAAAGTATATGTCCTTCAGGTATCTTAAACTCAGTGTTTCTAAAAAGAGAACTCATTATCTTTTCCCACAAAATTTTATCCTTCTTCAAAGTTCTTTATTTATGTCCACTGTCCTTCTAGTCAGCTTGGTTTGTAACCTTAATGTCATCCCTGATTCCTCACTCACTCACCTTATGTATCAAGTTAATTTCCAATTCTTACTGCTATCTCTGTAACATCACTTGCATCAATTCCCCTCTCTTCATAGTTCAGGCCCTCATCACTTCATGCCTAGACTATTGAAATGGCCTAATCAGTCTCCCTGACTCAGATCTCTTTTCTCTCCAATCTGTCTTCCATTTAGCTGTCAGAGTGATTTTCCTGAAACACAGGTATGACCATGTCACTCCCTTTCTATTTAAACTCCAATGGCCAGTTTTCTGTTACTTTAGGATAAAATATAAACTCCTCCATCTGGAATATAATCTGTCACAACCTGGTCCCAACCTGCCTTTCTACCCTGATTATACAGGGTCCAACCAAATGAGCATTAATTACTGTTTCTCATGTATGGCACTAGCTGTCCCCGTGCTGTGAATGAAATTAGAAATTAGAAATCACAAATTAGAATATCAACTTAAGGTGCCACCTTCTATATGAGATCTTTTTTCCTAGATGCTGGTGCTCTGCTCCCATTCCAAATAACATTGTATCTCTTCTGTATGTACCTATTTACTTACATGTTTTTCCTGATAGAATATAAGTTCCTTGAGGTTAGAGGCTGTTTTACTTCTGTATATGTATCCCTGGTGCTTAGCATAGTACTTTGTACATACTAGGCACTTAAATGCCTGTTGATCAGTTGAGTGTCCTGTGTATCCTAATTATTATCCTGAGGGACTTACATTAATTAAATTATAGTTTAATAGTAATTAAAACTTGCATTTAAATAGTGCTTTAAGATTTCTAAAATACTTTACAAATATCATCTCATTTTATCCTCAAAACAACCCTGAGAGGTAAGTGATATTGTTAACCTCATTTCACAAATGAGGAATCAAAGGCAAACAGGTTGAGTAACTTGCCTGGGGTTACATATAAGTGTCTGAAACCAAATTTGAATTCATGTCTTCTAGACTCCAGGCCTAGTACTCTAAGAAAGTGTAAGTTAATTAATAATTATTCATATCATTGTATGTTAACTATACCTCTTTGAAGGCAGGAACTGACTGTCAGATTTGTATCTTCCTGCTCCCCAAACATGGTATTTTGTGTTTAGTAGACACGCAAAATTTATTGAATGAAAAATGACCCTGAATTGTCAAAAAAAGACTGCATACATTAAACAGCATATTCTATTTAATAAATTAGAGGGTTATGTTATACATTCACATTTTCTTCATTGGTAAAATGAGGTGATTTGAGTAGGTCATCTCCAGGTTCCTTTTGAGTTTTGAAATTCTATTTTTGACCTTCAGTTACCTGAAAAAGCCCATTTTTAGATGATGCAATTTTAGATGATGATTTTTAGGTAATTTTTATTTAGAAAATTTGACCTCTGGTCTTCCCAGTTCCAGATCCAGCATTCTATCCATTGTGCTATCCGGTTGTCCATCATTTCATTGTGATTTTTCTATGTGTGAAATGTTAAGTCAGATTCCAGAGGGGGAGAGGATAAACTTCTTTTATACAAAGTAACCAGTAAGGATAATGTCATTTTTTACTATAGCTATGTTCAGCAAGCGGTAGTATTTCATTTCCATTGCTCAGAAGGACTTAACTTATTATTTAGAAAATTCTAAGAAGCAAAACTGTATTTTGTTTCACTTAATAAGAAAGGCATATAGAACTACAGAAACCAGGCATGGAAATCATTGAAGCAGTTAGAGACTTTTTGTCCCTAGCAGTGTGTGACATTATCTTGTATTTTTGAATTTTTTTTCTTTGAATTTTTTTTTTTTCCACAGAGGAGGAAGGAAGGGACCTGAGTTGTTTTGTAGCTTCTCTCATTCAAGTGATGCTGGATCCTTATTTTCGGACAATTACTGGATTTCAAAGTCTGATACAGAAAGAATGGGTCATGGCAGGATATCAGTTCCTAGACAGATGTAACCACTTGAAGAGGTCTGAGAAAGAGGTATGAAAAAAACTCTAAATGAACTGTCATTAAGTTGTGGGTATACAATTGGTAAAATGTGTGTTATTATGAGATTGATAATGTAAACTCTCACAAAAGTCCAAGTGTGATTTTTAAAATATTTAGTAAATCCATCATGTGTTAAGTACCTGTTATGTCCAGAGCACTCTTCTAGATGCTGGGAAAGACATAAAATACAGATGGCACTGTCACTAACTCCATGGAGAGGGGGAAGGAAAAAAATATGTA
>NW_020948983.1:47079662-47228927 GCF_900497805.2 Vombatus ursinus | reverse complement strand
TACATATTTTTTTCCTTCCCCCTCTCCATGGAGTTAGTGACAGTGCCATCTGTATTTTATATATAAATTTTATATATCTATATGTATATATAGATATATAATACACAAACACACACACGTAACCAAAGGTTTTGAACAGGAGAGACTGAGTGAATAGTGATACCTTAGAGGTTAAAAGGAAGAATGATTTTAGTGAGGAGGAAAACAAGCTCAGACATTGAGCTTGAGAATGTGGGTTGGACATCCAAGTGGAAATTTCCCACAGGCAGCTGAAGATGGTAGTCTTGTTCTCAGAAGAGAAATCAAGCCCAGAGATGCAGAATTGGGAGTTATCTATATAGGAGTGATAATTGAAGTTATGAGAGAAAATGCTGTCACTAAGACAGAGTATACAGAAAGGAGAGCATCAAGCACAGAACCTTGAAGGTCATTCGTCTTAACAGATTTGAGAACAACAATTAGCAAGCGTTTATTAAGTAATTACTCTCTGCCAGATGTGCTAGGTGCTAGGGATAGAAATACAAAACGGTGACAATCCCTGCTGTCAGGGAGCTTTCATTTTTCTGAGAAGATAAAGTATGTTCACGGGTAAGTAAATATAGGAGATAGAAAAAATAAATACAAGGTGATGCACAGGGGGTGGCACTGTAAAGGGGAAGTATTTAGAAAAGGCCTCTGGAAGATAGTGGCAACTAAATGAGCCTTACAAGAAGCTAGCATTTGCAAGAGGTAGAAGTGAAGACAGCATTTCCCATATGAAGGACAGAAGGAAAGATGGGCTTTATAGGGTACAAAATTAGACCAGCTTTGCTGGAATGATATACAAGGTGACCCAAAAGTCTTAGGGCAGTTTTAAGGGATTAAGGCTTAAAACTGTTCTAAGACTGTTGGGTCACCTTTGTATATTCAGCCAGGAGAAATAGCTTGGAGCCCGATTGTAAAGGGTTTTAAATACCTAACAGAGTAGTTTGTATTTTATCCTAGAGCCAGTGGGTGGCCAGTGAAGCTTCTTGAATAGGGATGTGACATGGTCAGATCTACCATATAAGGGAATATAAGTTTGGTAGAGAACCGGTTGGAGAGAAGAAAGACCAATTAGGAGGCTATTATAATATAGCCTCTTATTATAGAACTAGAGTAGTTTGGGTATGAATAAAAAGGAGACAGATTTGAGAAATATTAAGATGTGGTAGATATCAAGGAGACTTGATGTGAATTGAATATGTGAGTGGTGCATGAGAGTGAAGAGTTAATGATGACTCTCAGATTGTGAATCTTGAAAAATGGTGGTACTCTTAATAGAAATAAGGAAGTTTGGGAGAGGAATGCCTTTAAGGAGAAAGGTGACAGATTCAGTTTTGGACATGTTGAGTTTGAGATCTCTTTGGAACATTTAAGTGTAGCTGTCTAGAAGACAGTTGGAGATTTGGGGACTAGAGCTCAGGAGAGTTGAGGGCTGTGATTGCAGATTTGGAAGTCATCTGCAATATAGAGATAATCTTCAAATCTATGGAGGCCATTGAGGTCACTAAACAAAAGTGAGAAGGTCTAGGACTGAAGGCAAGGAGAATGGAGCATTTTAAAAATGTGGGAGGAGATTCAGAAGACCATGATGTCAGAAGTTGAAGGCAGTTATCCGCTAGAGGATGTGATCAGCTTTATCACATGCTACCGAGAGATCAAGGAAGATGAACTTTAAAAAAAAAAAAAAGGAAACTTGAATTTCATGATTCAAATCTGTGGTTGTTGGTAACCATCAGGAAAGTAATTTTACTCAAGTGATTGTGGCAGAAGTCACATTGGAAGTGGTTAAGAGTGTGAAAGTCGATTCATTGAATAAAAGCAATTTTTTTATGGAAATTTAGTGGAGGAGAGGAGACATGTGGTAGCTAAATTTAGAATAGAAAATCAGGAATATTTTAGGATTGAAGAAATCTGAACGTTTTCGTAGGCAAAAAGGGAAGGAGTTGGCGTAAAAGCAGAGGTATAAAATACAAAGGAGAGGACTGACTTGTGGATCATGGTACATAGAGAGGGATTAGCGTTAGTGAGGAATGAGTAATGAAATAGTATTTCAGAATACCACATATTGCCTTTTTTATCTGTTGGAACATTCTGTGTGAGTTTGTTATGTAAAGAAACCTTATAGTGAATCTTTTTATGATATAAAAATATGCTTCTGAATTATGTGTTTTTTTTAGTCAGAGTTTGGTACATCATATTTTCTTATAGTAGGCCTCATCTGTGCCATTTAAAAAAATAAAGTGTAGTGTTTTAGTAGGGGACAGAATTTAACACTTGAATTACAAAATGCTGTATAAATGTGAGCCATTATTATTACAGATATTTAGTTTTGTGCACATTAGACTAATTGTAACTGGGGATTTAATACTATTTGTTCCTTTAAACTTTGATTTATTAAGTCAAATAAACAATGTTCCTGGGACCAAGTACTTTTGGCTGTGGTTTTTTTCTCCCTTGAGTTTATTCTTTGTTATCATTTTAAAGAAAATAGATAAGCTCATAAATGTGAACAGCTGAGGTACTAATTTTGTGGGTTTTTTTTTTTGCTAGTCTCCCTTATTCTTGTTATTTCTGGACTCCATCTGGCAGCTGTTAGAACAATATCCAGCAGCCTTTGAATTTTCAGAAACTTATTTAACCGTGCTGTATGACAGTACACGGATCTCATTGTTTGGCACTTTTCTTTTCAACTGCCCTCATCAACGAGTAAAACAAAGCACAGTAAGTATAGTGTTTTCATTCTTTTATTACATTTGCATGTTCTTGTTAGATTTTTTTTTAAAAAATTAATATTTTTCATATATTTGGACTGTTGCTACATTGTTATGGATCTATAGGACAGTTAGTGAGCTGAATATTTTCTGAATTTCATTAAAGTGGAGGAAAAAAGCAAGATCATTTCTCTGTACAGAGTAGAAAGGAAGAGAGTGAGAAAGCTTGCTTTGGAGAGAGAATTTTTTTGTTAGTGTATAATTGCTGAGTTATAACCTAAGAATGTCAAATACATTATAGTATAATCATTTTAGATTAAGGCAATCATGGAGAACATGTTTTTCTGTAACAGTCCATCAACCTACAGAGACTCAGTCACTGGCTAAACTATGAATAAGAAGTAACAAAAAGACTTTTAAAAGCAGTATTTGAAGAAATCAACTAATAGACTGTACATGAAATATGGGTATAAAAATAATTTATTCCTGTTTTAGGGCTAGGCCTTTTAAAAAACATGTGCTGTGAGCCAGATCCAGGATTCTTTTTGCATTAAGGGCTCTAAAATACTAGCTTACTATTTTTTTGCACTTTTGTTACAAGTGGGCAGCTCGTAATGTTTTGGTGCTCCAATGGATCTATCATTCTTTTGTTGCATGCACTCCCACCAATCATAGTGATTAGAACACACTTGTGCTTGCCCATCCTGCACAACTCTTGTTCAGTCTGTCCTGAGGTAGACTTGTATGGATCCAAGTGGACCATGTGGGATATCTATTAGTTATTCCTTACTCCAGCTTTGTAATTGTGCTGTTTTTTCTGGTCATACATTTCTCTGATAACTTCTTTAGTGTTTTGTCTTCAATATGATTCCTTGTTTATGATAGCCTGCTTATGGCACAACATGTTTCTCCATTGCCTTTGACTGAAGCTCAACTTTGGTTCTTTCTAGACTGAAGCATTCCATTACAGCTGTGCACCATTACTAGGAGTATATTTTTCTTAAAAAGATCATCCTGTATTTCGGGAGAATCTTGTCATTAAAAGCATTGTGGAGTTTCCTAAAGACAGTTAATTTCACTCTCCTCCATCGTAATAGCCATTCACATTGTCTGTTAATATTGGGTACTGTTAATTGGATGAGTTCGATGGACAATAAGTGTTTTTCATCTGCTTTTATCTTTTTGTGTGTAGATAGGCTTTCAAACTTTTGAGTAATTATGAACTTCATTTTCAGTAAGCAGTAGTGTTTAAGAGCTTTATACAATCAGTAGAAACAGGAGTATTGGGAGGATCTCACCATCAGTAGCAGGGATTCTTAACATTTTTATGTGTTGTAGACCCTTTTGCTGGTCTGATGAAGCCTTCAGAGCCTTTCTCAGAATAATGCTTTTTACGAAGGAAACCAAGTAGATTGAAATACAGTTATTAGAATGTTTTAAACACACACACATATACACACACACGCGCGCGTGCACGCGCACCCACATACACACACATTCACGGACCCCAGCTTAAGAACCCTTGAAATAGGCAAAGGTCCTTTGACGTTATTGTGGAATACGTCAAGGCCAAAGTACAAATCAAAGAGGGTTTTTCCAGTAGATGGAACTCACTTCATACATAACTTTGTTTTAAATATATATACATTACACCATGAATCCCTTATGGAAAGAGACATTCTAGGTAATAGAGTTTTCTAAATAACTTTATGTAACCCCATTAGTATACAAAAATTTTAAAACATTTTTGATAGAAATATTTTTAAATTATGCTACATATTTCCCTGCCTTTAAAACAATATTTTTTAAAAACTGGACTTATGAATTCGTTGGTATAAGGATCTTCTAGTAAGGAAAATCCCCCTGCCAGTGAAGATTAGCATCTGTTTTGGCAACATGGCTATAAGTTGCATGGGGCTCTGAGAGGTTAAAGACTTGCCCAGAATCACATAATCAGTATGTGTTTAAGAACTTAATCCCAAACTCTGAGGCCAGTTTTTGCCTTTAAGAGAATATACTGTAATAGAATGCATTTAGGATTCTGAGGTATAAATTGTCAATAATAACTTTTTTTCTTGATGACTTAGGGCTACCATTATAAATATCAGTTAGTATAAAATGATGACTTTAAGGGTTTATTAAGGAATATAGGGTTTTTTAGTTTAGGTGACATCTAAAATGGACCGTGAGTCGTCCTTTTTGATTTCTTAAGTCAACTTTTTATTTTTTTCTATCTCCTCTCTTATTGTTAGCTGTTATTTCTTACAGTTGTCATTGTGCCTGTTTCTAGGAAACTATTCTTCAATCAAACAAAAAGCATTTAGTAAATGTCTGCTATGTTCCACGTACTATGCCAAGTACTATGCTAGGCACTGGGGATGCAGATACAAAAATGAAACAGTTCTACTCCAAAAGAGCTTAAATTCAATTGGATCAGGTTAACATGTATATATATATAAACATATACAGAAAAAAATAGGAAAATTTATAAGGTAATTTAGGCAAGAGAGCAAATTGCGGGTATTAGATAAGATTTTGTAGGGGACGGAGCCAAGATGGAAGCATGAAGTGAGCATTTTTTTCTCTGCTCTCTTACCACACTCCTAACCAACTTTAAAAAGCTATCAAATTGAATTTTGAATGAGAATACCAACAAAGAGTCACAGTGAATCATTTTTCCAGCCCAGGGCAGCACAGGAAGACAGAAAGAGCGGTCTACAGGCACTGGGGTGAGGGCAGACCAGGTGGACCTTGGACATGATGACAGCAACAGCAGTACCAGGATCACCAGTACCACCAGCAGCAACCAGGGACAATAAGAGTAGAATACCTGGTTAAAAAAAGATAGGGATGGACCCTCGTGTGCTAGCACTGAGTTGCAGGATCAGGCAGTATTAGGCTGCTCGGTTATCCGTTACCTAGTTCTGGGTCACAAGTCCAAGGTGGAAAGGAGCAGGAGCCCTACCTTTGTTAAGGACAGGAGCACAGACCAGGAGGGCAGTGACCAGAAGAGCCTCTTGAAGGAAGAGGGATTTGGTGAGATAGATGTGAGAGGGAAGTATATTCTAGGCATGAGGTGGTCAGAGCAACAAAGGCAAAGACGACTAGCAGTGGAATGCCCTGTCTGAAGAGCAGAGAGAAGGCCTGTTTGGCCAGACCAGTAAGTGTGAGAAGGGGAATAATGTGTATACTCTTATAATGAGTAATATATCATCATACTAGTGTAGGGTCTAATTGATGGTCTGAGGACTACATGGATTTTGTGAGCTCTCTGTTAATAGGATTAAGGAACTTGAGCTGAAAGGGACCTCAGAGACTGTATGGTCTAACCTTCTCACTTTACTGATGAGGAAACAATCTCCATGGCCCTCAAAATGGTCTACCCTCTGACTCTAGAAATAACTCCTTTTTACATCACAGCATGGTTATTTATAGGTCTTCTTTTTGTTTACTTTTCTTTTTTTTTTTTTTTTCTTTTTGGGTGAGGCAGTTGGGTTAAATGACTTGCCCAGAGTCACACAACTAATGAGTTTTATGTGTCTGGGGCCAGACTTGAACTCAGGTCCTCCTGACTCCAGGGCCGGTGCTCTATCCTCTATACCACCTAGCTGCCCCCTTTTGTTTACTTCTTAAGGCAGTTAGGTGATACCATAGTGTAAAGCCCTGGGCCTGGAGTCAGGAAGACCAGAGTTCAAATTTGGCCTCAGACACTAGTTGTGGGACCCTGGGCAAGTCACTTAACTTCCCTATGCCTGGATTTCATCAATTGTAAAATGGACATAATAACAGAACCAACCTCCCTGGGCTTGTTGTGAGGATCAAATGAGATAATGTTTGTAAAGTGCCTGGCATATAGTAAGTGCTGTATAATGCTTATTCCCTTCTCTTCCTCCTGATTCTTTATGTTCTGAAAGACATCCTCAGTACTATAAATATTCTTATATACCTTGAATGAAAGATACTCTATAGACATAAATAGCAATATCTCAGCTTTCTCATGCTAATTTACTGTTTTACCTGGCATTGCTATGTTATAATTTAATTTGCCTTTGCCTTTTTTTTAAGGGGAAAAAAAAAACTTGGAAAACCCAAACATGAGTATATTCCTTTGGTTTATTATAAGTATTTCTTATTAGTGATATAATCTAATATAATCTTGAGGTTAGTCAATATTGGTTCTTTGCAATGCATAGGAAACTGTGGCCACTGATTTACTGCTACTGTGCTGTTTCCTAACCTTTGCAGTAACAACCCAATTATAAATCCAAAGATAATTTTAGCTATCTTCCTTCTATTATGGGAACACATCAGGTGCTTGAGGCAGGTGTTATTTGTGACAGATCTGATACTTAGGCTCTAGAGATAGGGCCTATAACTGCAATTTCAGTAAGAAAACTCCCTTGACCAATGTAGATAAGCAGTTCTACAATTTGTAGGACAACAAGAGATTAAATAACTTGGCCCGGTGTTACACAGCCATTGTGTGTCAGAGGCAAGACTAGGTCTTCCTGGCTTTGAGGCCAACTTTCTTTACATTTTCACAGCATTGGGGATACAGAGAGAGGGACAATCCCTGTACTTGAAGAGCCTGTTTTATTTGGGGGTGAACTGGAGGATGGGAAAAAATAGTTGACATGTTTCCAAACAAATGTAATACAAGGTAAAGCTTGGCTAGTGCCGAAGAGAGACATTGTGCTGTAGTGAAATTTTGAACATGAGAATTCAGAAAATTAATTTAAGTATACATCGTGAGAATGATGTCTCAATTTTGAAGTGAACTGAATTTAAGTGAAGCAGAGCCTGGCAGAGTCATCAGCCTCACTGTCCTCCAGAGTCATCAAAGTTCAGTGGCAAGACCAGAAGTCAAGATGACTGGCTATGGCCCATGATACAGTGGATATTGACCTTGGCCTTCCTAAATTAAGGTCTTTGTTAGGCCTTGGTTTGTCTGAGGCAAAGCCCATTCAATAACTAAGACCTAGGTAAGAATTGAGACCAAAAAAATGACTTACTTTATCATCACAAAAATATAAGTTGGGGAGGAGAAGACCCTTAAAGTTTCTGGCCTCAAACTGAAAACAGTTGTTATTTATATTCATTCTGAGCCATCACTTTGAGCAGCTAAGTTGCAGTAGATAGAGTGCTAGGCCTGGAGTCAGGAAGACCTGAGTTCAAATCTGGTGTCAGAAACTCAAGTCACTTAGCTCTGTTTGCCTCAGTTTCCTCATCTTTAAAGTGAACTAGAGAAGAATATGGCAAAACATTCCAGTATCTTTGCCACAAAAACCTCAAATGGGGTCAAGTCAGGAAGAGTTGAACTCCACTGAAAAGCCACCAAAATCTAAACAGTGAGCACTGAGGCTTGGGCTGGGGGCTATAACTAGCCATTTAATGAACCCAGAGTGATTTGGGTTTACAGGCATAGTCTGGTAGCTGCATTTGAAACACAATGGGCTGGTGAGAGAATTAATGGAATCCTTTAAAACCGTCATACTTTTTTTAAAGCCTGTTTTTTCAGAGCTACATTTCAAGAAATTATAATTGAAAACTGCACAAGACAAAGAATAAATTGTCCCAGCTTTTAGAAAAAAATCTAGCCCCCAAACTCCAAAATATCTTACAAAATATAAGCACCCACAAGTAAGGATATGGCACCCTAAGTGGAGCAAGGGACCTCAAGGGATTCTAGTTGTGTGTGACTGCAAGGGAGGCAGAGCAGACATCTCTAGCCTCATCATCTCCCACACTTCTCCAAGAGAGATTTTCATTCCTGCTAGGCACTTTTTTTCAGAGCTAGTTCTGAGGGATCTGCAAGCCCTTAGTTCTTCCAAGGTGGAAGAATGCATCCAAGAATCCAAGGAGAGTTGTGGAGACTGCTTTCCTGGCCTGTGCTCTGATCCATGAGCGACCGCAAGCACTTTTCTTAGCCCTGGAACAGTGACCCAGAGCCCTGTATCCCACCTATAAAATAAGAATAATAATAACACTACCTCCCAGGGGTGATTGAATCACCTGCCACTATCAAAACTCTGCTTGAAGATGTACAAGGCTGTGCAAAAAGATGTAAGAGTTTCTAGGGAACTGCAAACTCATTTGGAAATTACTGTGACATGTTGCTGTCCCTGGTATTATTAAGAGAGACCTCGTAACTAAATTGAGGGAGAAGATATGCCCTGGTCAGATCTCACATGTAGTATGTTGTTCATTTCAGGGAGCCACAGTTCAAGACAGACAAACAGGCTGTATCTGGTCCAAAAGAGAGCTCATAGATTTAGAGCTAGAAGGGGCAGACCTTAGAGGCCATGTAGTCAGAGTTTTATATGTGAGTAAGCTCAGGTCCAGGGAGGTTACACGGAGTTCCTTGGGGCTTATAAATAGTAAGTGTCAAAGTGGGATGGATTGAAGGAATTTAAGGTGTTTAACCTAGGGAAGAGGACTTGGGAAAAGAATTGGGTGTTTATGGTAGCAGTCTTCAAGTAAATGCTGTTGAAACAATTTTTCTTTTAACTAGAATACATTATCCTTTCTGGAATCATAGATTTTCCAGGTGACTTACATTATCTGAGGTGGTCAGAGAAGATGGAAATCCATATGTGAATTTTCCATATAACTGAAGTTCACTTTTAAAAGTGCCAAAACTTATTTTATTTTTAACCATTTCTGATGGAAACATTTCTAAAAATTACTGAACCCTTCTCTGCAATGATTAGTCGAAAGTACTGAACACAAGTTAACTTTTAAAAAAATAAATTATTATTGATATATATTTTTTACATTGCCAAGCTGGTTTCCTTCCCCTTCCCAGAGAGTGATCCCATACATATAACTAACAATATTTTTAAAGAAAAGAGAAATCGATAAAGCTGATCAAGAAATCAAAAAAGTCTGAAAATGTATGCATTGTATCACACCTATGGTCCTTTCATCTTTACAAAGAAAACCAGTGAAGGGTCACTTCTTTGGAGGCGTGTTTGTAATTTAGCAGTATCCACTTTTGATTGTTTTGTGGCTTACATTGTTATAGTCATGGTGTACATTGGGTTTTTTTGTTTTTTTACTCTGCTTATGTCTTATTTCATCAGTTCATATTTTCCATGAGTCTCTATATTCATCATATTTATTGTTTCTTACAGCAATTGCAGTCCATTTCATTTATACTATCATTTATTTATCCATTCCCTAATAAATAAGCTTCCATTTTATTTCCAATTCTTTGCTGTTACAAAAAGTGCTGCTATAATTTTTTTATTGTGTGTATAAGCCTAATAGTGGAATCTCTGGGTCAGAGTGTTTAGACATTAGTCACTTTGCTTGCATCATTCCAAATTGCTTTCCAAAATGCGTTGATTCACAATGAGAAGGTCCACAATGAGAAGGGAATTATGATTTTTATATTAATCTATATGATATATGTAATGAATGTACTAATTTTAAATTGTCAAGAATTGCCGTTTTCAGCTTGTGAGTCAGCTCATAATGCAGCTAGAGACTATCAATCAGACTTTGACAATGCTCACAATCCCTGGCTATGTACCTTAAGTGAAGCAAATCAAAGATTGTAGGACCTGTTCCCATCACAGAACTCTGGTTCTGTGCTCTAGGGGAGGTGGTCATGACTCCCAAAGACTTGACTCCAGCATTGTTGGATTGTAGGATTTGTGGGTTTCTCAAGGGAAACCAATCAAGCCGTGGAAACCATTGTTTGTAATCCACCTTTCCTACTCCCTTCCCGCTTGATTTATGTATATAATCTCTGTCTTTGCTTCAGCAAGGTGGGATTCAGATCAGGAGAATTCCTGATTTGCAAATCCGTTCCTCATAATGAAACTAAATCATTAAATGGCTGCCTTGATTATTGGCACTTTGTCTCTGGCCTGCTGTTTCCTCAGTCTCAGGTTAGAGATTGGCTCAATAAAATCCTGTTATTAATTGGTGTCAGAAGTTTTCAAGGGGTGGGCGTAGGTGAAGCCAGGAGCTCTCCAGTATGAGGGAGAAAGGACAGATGTCTCTGGATCTTTTTCCAGAGACCCAACTCACCTGTCGGGTAGGTTCAGTGCTCACTTTCACCCCATTGCAGGTTTAGCCTGACTACTGGCTCCTTTGTAACAGAGACTGATTTTCTTTCTTCTTTTATTTATATTCCCAGTGCTTAGCACAGTGTGTGGTACATAGTAAATCAATAATAAATACTTGGTAACTCACTTCAGGGTTGTTTTGATTTGCATTTTTCTTACTAGTAATAATTTATAGCATTTTTAATTTTATTTTTATTGTTATTCAGTTAGTTTTATTTCTTTTTCTGAGATATGATTATCTGAGATGTCCATTTGGTCTTCAGTGAGTTTGGGTTTTTCATATTTTTGAAGATGTTCCTCTATTTCTTTCGTATTTTCAACTTTGTTGGCAATATACAAAACTGAAGGAAATTCTGATGATTCTATTTTTCTTCTGGTTTTGTTGTCATTTCGCTTTGCTATTTTATAAATTTGGCTTTTTAATCAGGTTGGCTAAAGATTGATCACTTTTATTAGTCTTTTCATAGAACCATCTTTTAGTTTTACTTCTTTATATAGGTAATCCTTCTCCTTGAAATTTAGTATCTCCTCTTTGTGCTAATTTTTAGGTTTATTTGTTGGCTTTCTAATTTATTAAAATGCATCTTCAGTTCATTAATCTTGTTTTATTTAGCAACAGTTTTGTTTTTTAACCATTTGTGATGGAAAACTTTCTCAAATTTTTTGCATATTTTCCTGCAATTATTAACCAGAAAGTATTGAATATTCCATAACTTTTTAAAAAAAGTTGATTGTTAGACCAGATACTCATCTGTCACCAAAATTTTCACACAAAGTACATTTTCCAAAAACAGTTAAGCAACATTACTTAATAATAATTTTAAATGTGCCTGAGTTACTTTTTACTTTTATAGTTGACCGATTATTAATATGAAAAATGAATGTTTGATATCAACAGTAGCTCATTATACCTGGTTTACCAAGTATCTGCTTAGAGGAGGAGGGGTGGATATATAGTGTAGTGTATTTATCATAGCACCTTTGAAACCAAGTTTGGCCATTGTATTTAATTTGTATTCTTACAGTGTTTTCATTTACATTATTGTTGTCATGTGTGTTCTTTTGACTTGGCTTTCTTTGCTCAAAATCAGTTCTTTCAGATATTCTCAGTTGTGTGAATATGAATTTAGAATCTCTGAATTATTCATATATGTCACTTATTGCTGCGCAACAGTGTTCCACTACATATTTACTGTTGTTTGGTCATTCTTCAAGGAATAGGTATCTGCTACCATAAAATATCCTGCTGAGTATTTTGGTATATTTAAGACCTTTCTTTCAGCAGTTGACTTTTTTGGGGTCATATTGGGCAGTAGTGGGATTGTTGGGACTTCACATAATTCCAAATTCTTTTCTAGAACATTGTTTCAATTCACATCCCTACCATCACACCTAGTAACGTATTTGCTTTACCATTATTCCTACTTGTTCATGTAGCAAACTGATATTAAAGTCCAGATATGGTGGCTCTACTGTCATTGATAAAGAAAAGTGTTATAGAAATATTTACTGATACTTTCTATTTTTCTTTTCTTCATTGGCCTCTTTCCATTTGCATCCTTAGAAGCCTTCAGGAGGATTTGGCTTAGGTTGGCCTCTTAACTAAACTTTCTGTGAATGCATTTTTCTCTTTGCCATTTTTTTACTGTTTCAGGAGGCAATACTGCTCACTCACCCACTGCTTCCCTCTGAGATTTTACAAGTTAATTTATATTCTGTATTAGTGTTGCCTTTGCATATGGTTCTTCATGGAAAGGGATCAAGTGTTTTGGGGTGCTAAGTAAGATAGCTTATGGGCTCTTGTTCTCCTTATTGCAGCAATTTATTTAAATTTGTTAAACCTCACTAGGAAATGGTGATGGTTTATTTTTGTGTTCTTTTAATAGTTTTCCACTTTTCACCGTCACTAGGTATACACAAATCGAATTGGAGATGCCCCACTTCCACCCTTTGTCTTCTTATTCCCATTTTTTAAATTTGGTGTTGATTTTGATCTTTGCTTTAACAAGTCTACAGTCTGACTGTACAGAGAGATAGCTGGGTCTGAAAATAACTTCGACATCAGTAGTCAGTTGCATATTGTCTGTTAAAATGCAATGTTTAATTTTTTGTCATTTAGAGGGGTGGTGAGGGTCCTCTCACAATAAATATAATTATGTTTAATAACTTTTTTTTTTCAGGAATTTGCTATTAGCAAAAATATACAACTGGGTGATGAAAAGGGCTTAAAATTTCCTTCTGTTTGGGACTGGTCCCTTCAGTTTACAGCAAAGGATCGAACCCTTTTTAACAACCCCTTGTACATTGGAAAGAGTGCACCATGTGTACAAAATGGGTCAGTGAAATCATTTAAGCGGACAAAGGTAATTATGAAAATATATTGAAAACACAGACCTTTAATAATTGCTTCCATGTTTTGTTTACATTAAAACCAAAAGTTACAACAAAATATAGCCAAACCTTGTGGCTCTGCATATAACATGGTGAAAGGGAAGAGGAAGAGAATTGAGAATTAAGCATTTATATAGCACCCACTTTGTGCCAGGCACTGTGCCAAAAGCTTTACAGATATTACCTCATTTGATGCTCACAACAGCCCTGGGAGCTAGGTGCTATTATTATCCCCATTTTCCAGTTGAGGAAATGAAGCAGACAGAGGCTAAATGACTTTCCTGGGATCATACAACTAGCAAGTGCCTGAGGCTGAATTTGAACTCAGGTCTTCCTGACTCCAGGTCAGGAATGACTCCATTTTGTCACTGTGACACCTAGCTGCCCATAAAATGAGCAAACTGAGGATTTTAGAGGGGAAGTAACTTGCCCAAGGTTATACAATTAATAAATAGAATTCCAGGTTTGAAGCTCAGACCCCTCATAGTCTATCCTCTTCTGCTACACTGTAAGAGTATACTTAAAATCTTAATAAAGGTTTTCTAAAAATATTTTCTACTAAAATTGCCTCAAGTTCTGATTTTTCTTTTCCAGTGTACTCATTTTTATATGCAGTTTCATGAGTGATGTCATTTGACATTTTTTTTTCTAACTAAAAGTCTTAGCCCCTCATTACTCAATATTCCTTCCTGTTGTTTAGGAAGGGGAAAGTTTTCAGAATAAAGATATAGGTAAAACCTTTAGTTGTGCAGAAAAAAGCATAGTTATCAAGCTTGTAAAGTTAAAAAGAAAAGTAAGTGTAGTATTCTAAAGGAAGAAAATTAAATGGTTTAAAGTTGTTTGAGGCTGTATGTATGTAAAATAGTTTATTTTAAAAACTTTAAATCATTATTATTTTTGTGAATTAGAAAATAATGAACATGTAAAATCTCTTCCCCATGCAGAAAAATTACAGCTCTACGTTGAGAGGAATGCCACCTTCTTTTAAGAATGGAATCATCAGTGACCAAGATTTGCTTCCAAGGAGAAATTCACTAATATTGAAGTTGAAGACAGATCTTCAGCAAACTGACAGCCAGAGCACTGATATGGAGCAATATTTTAGAGACTGGTTTTCAAAACCTGTTGACCTACATGGTGTAATTCTGCCCCGCCTCTCTGGAATACACATAAAACTGTGGAAACTCTGCTACTTCCGTTGGGTTCCAGAGGCCCAGATTAATAATGGCGGCTTCATTACAGCATTTCACAAAGTATCTCTATTGGCAGATGAAATAGATATGCTCAGCAGGAGTCTTCGACAAAACAAGAGCAGTCCCACACAAGCTAGCTCTTCAGAACTGGATCAGAGTAGGATGTACTTTAAAGCAAGTGGTCTAAATGATACATCTGGGACTCCGGAGTTTCTTTCCTCTTCATTTCCATTTTCACCCGTAGGGAACCTTTGCAGAAGAAGCATTTTAGGAACACCATTAAGCAAATTTTTAAGTGGTGCCAAAATATGGTTGTCTACTGAGACTCTAGCAAATGAGGACTAAAATGTAATATTTTGTGAACATTTGGGAGAAAATGATAAATCTTTTTCCTCCAAGTTAACACTGCTAACTGTGGCATCTGAAGCTGTAATAATTTTGTATTCAAGAATAATAGTTGAATTTTGCACAAATATTTAAAAGCAGACTGAATCATGCTTCAATCGCACAATTTTTAAAGTAGGCATAAACTTTGGTTTTGATTTTTTTCTTTCCCTGAATTTCATAGGTCTGGCTTATTTTCAGGTGATGTGCAAGCAAAAGTTTTATTTAGAGGATGAATATGATTATGCTAATCAGATTTTTTTTTTTGCTGCATCTCTTTTCCAACCACCAAATGAGGTTTCTCTGATTAGCAATTCAAGGAAGCAAAAGCAAATATTTAAAAAATCCAGAATAACCATATAATATATTGCCAAAAATAAGTTGACAAGTGTGGGAGCAAAACTTTGAAAGTAGGCTTTAGTGTTTCTATATTTACATACTTCTATAGTTACATTATTTCTAATTGGTTTCAACTAATACTTATATTAGTGCACTGTGGCCATAATTTATTTTTTCAAATCATCTTGTTAAATAAAGAATCTTTAGGACAGGGTTTTAAAGTTTTGTGAGCTTCCCTTTACTACACAAGAGCTAACTTTAAAATTATATGCACTGTTAATCGTAAAATGTTTGCTGTAGATAATATAATTATAGCCTTGGAAGTGCCTTTAATTGAAATGAATTTTAAGATATGTATGTATACTACACAGTGAAATGTAATTTCATTTTTAAATAGGATGTTAAAATCCTAATGTGTATTGTAAACATCATTTTCATATTCAGATTCATAAAACAAACTGGAAATTAGCAAAGCCGTTATTTGGATTTTAAACAGCATAGAGCATTAAGTGCCAGTATATAGAATGCCTTTGAAAGTGTCATTTAGAATGAACCTTTATTTAGAAAGATCTTGGCAGAAAGATTTAATTTCAACTTTACTAAGTCATTGTCACAGAATGAAATGTTTCTTTTTCTGTTATGCTAATTGTTCATTTTTATATTGGGAAAAATTCAGTAGATACTGTGAAGATTCAAATTTTGGTTTTTCCCTCTGGAAGGGAACATCTGCTATCTAAGGAAAAGGAAGTATTCATTGTGTGTGTCACTGACTTTTGATAAATTTAACTTTTGATACATTTTTTGATGTCTTATTCGAAAAATTCAGATCACCTAGTCAGATATGAGGTCTAAATAGTCCACAAAGGATAAACAAACTTGAGTCCAAAGGACCAGAGTGGAAGACACAAGATTTCTCAAATACTACTGCTAACTTTGAGCAGGGAAGAGAGAGCCTTTTTCCTATCTATTTTTGTCAGAAACATTGAGAGAAAAGAGACAAAAGTGAAAAAGGATTATGGAAATAGGGACACAGAAGTGCACTTCACATTTGTTTGGGGATATTTTGTTCCAGCCCCCTAATTAAACGATTGTAATATGCACATATTCATTGCAATAGCATTAATACCCCAGCCTTTCCAGTAGTGACTTAAACCTTAGCCTAAGACATATTCAAGTTAAAGCTTTGGGTACAAGATCTCCAATATAGGATCCTGATTTTGAGGTTTTTTCCTACACTTTTTCCCTGTCTCCCCATTCCCTGTTTAAGGGGTCGTATTCTTAAAAAGTAGCCAGATCGTTTACAGTTTCTTAAACTGCCAACTCATTTGGGATCTTTAAAAATTTGACTAAGTAAAATAACTAACTAGTCAGTATATTTCACTTTGAAAAAGTGACTACTGCCCAGGAACAATAAATTTTTCTATTTTTTTAAAGGTTTTCTAAGACTGTCGTACCTGTATATTTGATGAGTAGCTGTTTCTATTTGATGAATAATTTGCGTTTTTACAAAATTGTTTGAGTGGTTATTCCTGCTTGGACTAAAGAGGTAGAGATGTTTTTATAACTTGTCTTAAGAATTTTGTCTTGTTTATAAAGTCAAGGTTTTGCTAGCCTTTTGGATATAAAAATAAGGATTACTTTTGGTTTATATTGGAACCTTTTCTTATATAAACATTTGTAATGGCTTATTGATTGAAAATCAGTTCTTATTCCCTTAAAGTGCTATAGATTTCCTTCCCATTCGTTTCAAACTGTTTCCTTCCTTTTTTTGAAGCTGCTTCATTGTTAATATACTATATAGACTGTTACGAATTCAAACATTGGATTTAACTCATTTTCTACAGTTGTCTCCCCTTACCCATACAATTCATCTCTTCTAACTTTAAAAAAATTTTTTACAAGTTTTAAAATTAGGTACTACTAATACTGATTTATAAAGATAGAAAAATCTTTATAAGCTTATTTTTATATCATTTTCTAGTGAAAATCTGCATTGGTTGTCATTGGTCTCTTACAATGATTATTGTTCCATATTGTACACAAAATTAACAACTGCTGAAATTTTAAATCCTGGCAATTAGAGTGGGTGAAACAAAGCTGCACTTAGCTACTGCTAACAAGAAATGATGTGATTGCAACTACAGTATATATACTGTACCAAAGAAATCTGTAATAATGTAGAATTCCATATTAACATTCTGATAAACCTCCTTATTTTTGCAATAATTGTGCCAATGTACTTTCAGCAATATTACTTCAACATGTACAGTGCCTGGCCATTTATTCTCAGATGGAAATTTATATTAAAACCAAAAATGTTTCTAACCTTCTATTTAAGTAAAAGATGACTTGTCTTAATTAATAGGTGAAAACTATTCCACAGATCTTTTAGTTACAGTAATTGCTTATAGCAGTAAACTTGGGTTTTGTAAAAATTGATAGTAAGTGAAATCTGAAACCTTTGTGCCTAACAATGACTGTTACTTGAGTTAAATAGGATTTGGCAGGAATATTAGAAATTTGGTCAGTAAGAGGTGGTGAATGTGAAGGAGATCTTGATTGTTGAATAAAGTTTATCTTTCCTCAGTGAGTGACTTTTGTATTCATCATCAATATAGTCATCCCTTTGTCACATGTGTAGTTGAGTGGTTCAAAGACCTTGTCAGCTTGGCTGCCTTACATAAACAATCTGAGATGTTTTACTATATTTATATTTACAGCATTAACTCTTTTCTATACCTCAAGCTTGTATGTGCCTATGTGTGTCATGGCCAAGTAAAAATCTGGTTCTTTACTTAACATTTTTGAATAACTGATTGATGCAAGGGGTTAATATAAATGAGGCACCCCAAGGCCAGAGAAGTTTAATTACCAAGGTCACATAGCTAATTTTAGTAGCAGAGCTGGAACTACCACAGTTTTGTGGGATTTAGTTTAGTTGTGGGTAGACCAGTCCTCCCAGGACTGCTGCCTTCTGAGGTCCAGGATCACCCCCATTCCATGAGGAGGCATCCAAATAAGGGATCATTGCCTATTTTTGTTTAGGCTTAGAAATGGTCACTAAGCTGGAATCAGGTTTCTCCTGACTAAATGCACCATGTTAATTATTCATTAATTGTTCTTTCATTTGCATGTCAAAGAAACAGCTCTTGGAGGCCACTAGTAATAGATCATAAGTATGTTTGAATTTTGTGACATTCTGGGAAAAAGCCACATTCTGTTTCCACAAGGAAATACTTTTGATCAGCACTGTTGATTGTGCTTATTGCACATTGAACTTGTGCTTATTGCACATTGAACTGATGGAGGGTATGTTTGTTTTTTAAATGAATATTTGCATCTGAAATGGAAATGCAGAAAACTTCCTATTTAAAGAATTTCAACTACTTGCTATTTAGTTTTCCAATCAGGTTTGTAGCTACACAGCTTAAAGGCACTAAACATTTGTGTAGTATAATCTCTAATAAAGTATTTTCTGATGAATTGTACTAGTGGGAATAAAGCATTAGATTATATTTGCCATGCATAGGGAGTGTCTCGTGTGTGTGTGTGTGTGTGTTTGTGTGTGTGTGTATGGATAATTCTTGGGCTTGCTACTTGTGTTGACATAACCCATAGTATGGCTGATACAGGGATATTGTGCTAAGTGCTAGGGATATTAAGGCAAAGATACAGTTTCTGCCCTCAAGGAGCTTACATTCTAATGGGGAAGAAATATATAAATAAGTGGGTATATGTACAACTAGGTCAGAGTTGGAGTTCCTGGAAGAGTGTGAGGTATAAATTAGGAAGGATCCATTATTAAAAGTTTTAGATGCCAAACCAGAGTTTATATTTGCTCTTGGAGATAATGGGGACCTCATGCTCATTAAGCAGGAGGGGTGACGTGTTCAGATGTACACTTTTGTAAAATCACCTTGGCAACTGGAGGTTTTACCGGAGTATGAGGGAGACCAATTACCTATTGCAAATCAAAACCAGGCTGAGCTGGTGACAGAAAATGGAGTATTAGTTGGGAGAGATGATAATTGACCTAACTGATCACCAAATGAAATGGTACAGAGCACAGAAGAGAGCCCAGAATAGAACCTTGGAAGACAACTATTGTTGGTGGGCTTTACCTATTGGAAAATCCAGCAAAGGAGACTAAGGAGCCACCAGACCGGCAGGAAAAGCACCAGGAGAGAAATGTCATGCAAACCTAGTGAGGAAAGAGCGCAACAGTGTCAAGGATCAAGACAGAAAAATCCAATTGATTTGGCAATTAAGACATCATGGGTAACTCTGGAGAGAGCAGCTGTAATTGAAAGATGAGGTCATAAATCAAATTACAACAGGTTTATTTGAGTAAGAAAAATGGCACCACTAAAGGCAGACAGCTTGCTCAAGGAATTTAGTTACAAAGAGGAGGAAAGAGAATAACTAGCTGGGATAGTAAAATCAAGAGGATTTTTCAAGGAAGGACGTGCTTGTAAATAGCAGGCAAGGAGCCAATAGATAATGGAGACAGAAGATAGAGTGGGGATGATTAATGAAGGCAACCTGCTGAAGAAGTTTGGAAAGGATCCGATCAAGAGTGCATGTAGAAGGGTTCACTTTGCAAAGGAGAAGGACCAGAGTGAAAGAGATGACAGTAGAGGAAGATGTCTGAGTGAAGTGAGATGAAGACGAGGAGAAAAGGAGCATTTTCAACGCAAACAGCCTCAAGATGCAGTATTACAGTCTTGCTCCAGGTAGCAAGTGTTCTAATAGTATCAAATCAAGCAACTGTGATTCAAAAATGTGATGTGGACACATCTAAAAGAGTAGTCAGCGTAACATTCTGTGAGGCAGATGCTGCTATTTCCATTTTGGAGATAAGAAAACTAAAGGTTGGAGGGCTTAGATGAAAATACAATAGCTAAAGTGCTTATTACTGACCTTAGCCCACTGCCACATTCTCTGTATCTGTGTGCAAGTCTGACAATGGATTGGGAAAAAAAAAAGAGAAAAAAGGAGAAACTGCCTTGGACAAATACCAATTTAAGTGTCTGATTAATATATGTGTACCTTCATATTATGCTAAAATGAGTCCTTAAACCTGGTAACAGAAACAGTCAAAATTAAGCATGTAAAGTGTAGCAGTAATTTTTATTTTGGAAAGGGGAAAAAAAAAAACCCAGCAGCAAGTGACAAAACATAACCCAAATTCTGTAATCTCTAGCTGAGGCATTTGCTCTTAGCTCCAACTGCAACCACGTGGCAGACTTCTACTTGGGCTCCCAATTTTTGCAGTTCATCCAACCAAATCATCTGCTTGTGGGAAAGGCGATCATTGGGCCCTTTAACTTCTACCAACTAGAATAAAAAAAGTTAAAATGTGATTAATGCTTTAAATGAATAGCTGTCAAAATTTATAACATCAAGGCAGGTTTTTTGTTTGTTTTTACCAACTGCAAGTACTTATTTTTTTAAATTAACCATTCAAAAGGCATCTTTCCTTTGCTACATAAGTTCATAAAAGGTAAGATGACCAAGAAAATACTTCACAAGAAAAGGAGGAGGAGGGGAAGGAGGGGAACCTCATAGCAGCGATTTATTTCCAAACATAAATTAACAAGTTTGCAACAATAATTGTTGAAGAAATTCAAGTTAGTATCTTAGGATAGAAGTGCTAAGTGATCCCATTATTAGACATATGTCCTAAAGAGATCAAAAAAAGAAGGAAATTCAGACCCATATGCACAAAAATATTTGTACAAAAACTGTGTGTTACAGCAAAACAACAACAGCAAATGGAAACAGAGCGGGCATTAATCTACTGGGGAATGAATGGCTGAATAAAATATGTGCTATCAATGTGATGGAATATTAAGAAATAATGAAAGGAAAATCTGGGAAGACTTGTATGAATTAATGCAGAGTGAAATGAACAGTCAGGAGAACATTTTATACAATGCTTACAATACTATAAACAACTATGAAACATTTAAATACTATGATCAACGCAATGATTAACTGTGGCTCCGAAAGTTAGATGATAAATCATGTTGCCCTCCTCTTGGCAGAAAAATGAAGGGCTAGAGAGGCAGAATAAGAATGTAAATTCATTTTGCTTGATCACACCTATTTGTTACAATGAAGGCCTTTTTTTTGGGGGGGGGAATTTACATGAGGATTGCAGAAATAATGATAGTGATGTCATGACTTTGATAGTAATATTACTATCACTATCATTACAACAAGAGTATTATAATTTGATGCCAGGATAAAAAAAAATACACCAGAGGAAAAGGCAGTTGAGAAGGGAATACATGGGGCAGCTAGGTGGCACAGTAGATAGAGCACTGGCCCTGAAGTCAGGAGGACCTGAGTTCAAATCCAGCCTCAGACCAAATACTTGACACTTAACTAGCTGTGTAACCCTGGGCAAGTCACTTAACCCCAATTGCCTAAACAAAAAAAAAAAAAAAAAAAAGGATACAGACAAGCACAGTGATGACTATACCCTTCTTATTGATTTGAAAAAAAATTACATTTGCTAATGTCCCTCAGCTCTCCAAGCACAAAGTTACAATCAGAAATGATATATGGAAGTATATGGATTTGTGCGTTAGAAAAGCAGAAATATTAAAAAACAAAAGCTATTATGATATTGGGTGTTAGAATTATTGGTAATTACCATTCAGTAATTCAAAGGTAAACTGAGGGAAAGTATTAATATAATTAGATATATGACTTTCAAGTTTTGTCAGAGCTTACCTTAAAGTGATTATTGGGGGTATTCCATACAACCAGATCTGGGAGACCCCCTCTATGATGCCGAAGGTCTGTAGCTAGTAGTCTACAAACGCCACTTAAGAAAGGTCCTCCAAAACAGGATACCAGGTCCTTTAAGGCAAAACATAAACTTCTTTAATCTGTTTTTGTTGTCAGTTTAAAAAGCAGTAAGCACCTCTGGTCTTAGGATAAATGAAAAGTACCATATTAATCCAACTCATTGAATTCCCAAAATGAGATCTTTTAAAGTAAATAATTTCTTTAAAGGAAAATATACATAAACATATGATGAAAAGGAAAGAAGCATGGCATGGTAGATGGAAAATTATCTTAGAATAAGTAAGTCCTGAGTTCAACTCTCACCTCTGCTATATACAATACTGGCCATGTAACCCTAAGCAAGTCAATGTACCTCTTAGTAGCTCAGGCAACTTTCTAAGATGATGATTGAAAGACTTTCATTGGTGAATGGAATTTTTTCACCAAGAGTTCTCTATACCAATGAAATTATGGATCCAGAGTGGGGAAAATACAACAAAACAAAGTACCAATTTTATGCTGCTCAGGCTTTTTATATGAACCAGATTTGGGGTTTATAGGCAGAAAATACAGTAATCATTTTTAGCCTATCCAATGAGCACTCTAAACAGCAGAAACACAGCTAGGAATTCTGGCTTCTGAAACAAGTGTAGGGGTGGGTGGATAAAGATTATGAGATTAGTTCTGGAGTAAGAGAAGGCCTTTGGATCCCACTTCCAGCATGAATTGACCTTTACTTTTATTGCACCACAGGTGGCTTTCAGGTGCCACTTGATGGGGGAAGGGTAGCCTGCACTTCCCTACTATCATCAGTGACTTACAATCCCCCAGATGACAGATAAGGGACCCAATAGTGAGGGTAGGAACAGTGGTGGAAGACTCAAGCCTGGGATGTTGCAAGAATGTCTGGAAGATCTGCAGTGAATCACTGGGATACAGAAGATGGAAATGATGGTAGGTGTCAGCCCAGGGTCCAGAAGAGGCTAGTAACATGGATGGATGCCAGGTGAGGGAACAAGGATAGCCACACTATAGATCTGGGGGACATGGCATAGTACAAGAAGACTGTGAGGTATAGGGACAGTAGGCTGGAGGACTCAAGGGGAAGGAGCAAAATCCTTTTAAACTTTGGCACCTGGGGGCAAAGTTCCAGTCATCTTGTCCTAGTTATGGCTTTGTTAAACACATCAATCAATTAATCAACAAACACTCATTACACAACTATTATGTGCTAGGCACTGTAGACACAACGAAAAGGAAAGGAAATTATTCCAGGTCCCAAAGAGCCTACTGCTAGGAGCAGTGGGAGGGGGAGAGTAGGCAAAAACGTGTGTGCATGTGTGTGGGTGTATATATACATATATGTATGTGTGTATATGCAGAATAAATACCAAATAATGGATAGTTTAAGGAGAGAGGGCACTAGCACTAGGGAGAGGAAGAATCAAGAAGGCTTTATTTAGCAGGTAGTGCTTGAGCTGAGTTTTTAAAGGGAGTAGGGGATTCTATTATGTGGAGGTGAGGAGGTGGAGGAGGGAGGTAAGGAGTTTAAAACAGGAAGACTGGAGTAGAGTGAAAAACAGAAAAGAGGCCAATTATGTTGGGCTGTAGAGTGAAGGAAGGACAGTAATGTATAGTTAAGCTGGAAAGATAAGTTGTGGGGGCTCTAAAAGTCAGGCAGAGGAAGTCCTATTTTATCCTAGAGGTAAAAGAGAGCCATTAAAATTTATTGAATAGGGGAGAGGCAGGGTCAGAATTGCATTTAAGGAAAATCACTTTGGCAGCTGTGTGGAGGATGGAAGATCAGAACTGGGAGAGACTTAAGACAAGGAGATCAATTATGAGGCTACTGCCATAGTCCAAGTGAGAGGTGACAAGAGCCCGAACCCAGGTGCTGGCCGTGGGAGTGGAGAGTAGGCAAAAGAAAATCTTGCTGTATCACACAGGGTTCAAACTATGTTTCCATGCTAGTCTTATGTCACATAGACACTGTACTTCATGCAATTCTTGCTCTCTATTTTTATTTCTATTTAGTTTGATGCATAGTTATCTCAAACTTTGTAGTAAAATTTTTTTTTGTTTATAAAGCAATAATAAAATTGAAAATAATCTAATTTAACAACTGAGATTTATGTAGAAAAATATAAATGCATATATGCATCTAAATCATGATTTTACAGAATTATATTATGTACACCAGATACCAGTTGATAAATAAAATCAAAGGTGTTAGTGTAAAGTTCCAAATGCAGAGGGTCATAATCTCCCACCTGCATATATGACTTCAAAAAGCATATAATAATACTTAGGACATTCAGTAATCCTGGAAATGGACATAAAACAAAACTGGTTCCCAAAAGCATCTGAACAAATTTTTAAATGACAAAGCAATCAACAGTTAGTAAGAGATGATATGCATAGCCTTAAGAGTTGATGTCAATCACGCCTTGCAACAGCACTTACCTTGAGGTTTTTGCTAATAAAAGAATGTTGGGTTGGATGGACAATGAGTCCAACCTAATCTGGACATACCCTGTGCTCCCAGTAGATCAAATACTTTTTCCTTGCCTGTAAGTCAATTATACTAAGCTCAAGAAAACATATAAAACATCATTGACCAATATATTTTACTGACTTGTTCTTCTAAATAAATTTTCTGGTTAGCCACTTATCTGTCCTACCTCCACCTGCTCTGAATGGAAGTATCTCGTAATGCTGGTTTATATTTTAAGGGATAGCTCTAGAGGAGAAAGTAAGGCTGGTGGCCGCACAGCCCTCCCTCATTTAAATCCAATTCACCTGTAAGTCATGGCATCACCTCCCTAATGTCATGGTTCTCTTTGAGAGTAAAGGACAAACAACAAGGGAAGAATGAATCTGGAAATAGTATTAGGAGTGCAAACAGTCCAAGCAGCAAAGGCAGATAAGAGTTTCTGGTTGTAGGTGTGGGGCTGGATAAGTACAGTGAGAAACTGGTTGATTCAGGGATAGAAAAAGGGATGCTATAGTGCTTGGCTGTTGGAAGATGCTGCTGCCCCCCATTTATTTGGCCAACCTAGGGTAGGATGTCAAACACTTCCCCATTACCTGTGCTTGCTGAAGAGAAGAGAACCTGTCCCAGTTGACTCCTGATGCTACTTTACCCTCCTGAGCATTCCATACATTTGCAATCCACTCTTTCAGAGTCTCAGGAGAAGCCTTGTGAATCATCTGGAGCCTAGACTCAATAGCATCTCGTCTATTTTCATAGAAGCTGTCTGTATACAAATCCAATGGGAATGCCTGTATAGAAATGTAAATATGCTCTGTAATATGGTGACTGACTGGAATTAGAGGAATTTTCAAAAACTGTCAAGTTTTTAAAGGTCAATTTAAATAAAATGTCATTCTCATCTAAATCTTTTTTCTTAAAAGGTGATGCATCCATAAAGATGATTGTGTAAAAGCAATTTGTGATGCTAACTTTTTATAGCTGATATAACCTCAAAAGGGTATTTTAGGCTAAATAATGAGAGCTTAATAGAGCTTAATATCCATATGGCATATTCTGAATTCATAAGATCTAAGATTAATTTACTAATAATTTGGAATTCAACATAACAATTATTTAAAATATCAATATGTTAAGTATATAGCATAACATAGTATGCTATAGTATATAGTAATCATAAATAGTACAATAAAATAATCAAGAATATCAAAAAATTTAAAATAAATGTCTTCAATCTTCTATTACATATGAAACTAAATAGCAAAAAATGAATTATTAGAAAAATTGCTTAAAGATTTATAAAAATATATATAAATACCTGATAGAAATTTCTAAAAACATCTGGTATCCCATCCATGAAAATGATGTCCCATAGTAGAAAGCTATATAGAGTAATAAATGTAGACCCTTCCCCATGAATACCTAGGGCAAAAGTCATATAGATATTCTGATTTGCAGTAATAAAATGAAAATATGACAAAGTTTAATTTCCTTTAAATTAACTGCAACAACCCCTCAAACAGATGAACATTTACCAAATACTTAGCTTTCAAATTATTAACAAATTTTTTTGAGGACTATCACGTAGTATAAAAAAATACATTATGTATTGGTATTGCCATTTGTTTACGTAAGGGAGCCTGGTTTAGAGTAGCAAAATTTTATTCCTGAGATAATTAAAAATCCTTTTTTCAGATATTATCAACTATGTCATTTTGTTGCTGGAAACCCTGAAATGCCAGGGTACAGGGCAGAGTCTGCCTGAAATGAATTCACACACTCAAACCTTCTTCTAGTCAAGGAGCAGTTTACTGTAATGCCAACAGAAGTGGGCAGGATTCCTAGTGAACCTGCAACTTAATAGGGGTGAGACTATTGCTTATATACAAAAAGGACAGTGAAAGGATCTGAATGGGATTAAGGAGTAGTAAATAGTCTGGGGTAGGCCAGGTGAAATAGTGAAAGGAATATTAAGTAGTCTGCATGGGCTAAGAGCAACAGTGAAAGGACTGTCAAGCAAGCTAATTAGATGAGCTAGGCAGGCTGGGGTGGGCCAGTTGCCTTGGGCAGAGAGCTGGGGTGCTAAAATGTATGGGAAAATTCAGGGACTGGGTAGCTTTCAAAGGTCTTTTCTTTTTAGGGATCCAGGTCCCATCACCCCATCAGAAAGACATGGAAGAAGTGTTGATATGTAATATATTGAAACTCTCAATGGTAAAACCAAGGCAAAGCAAAGAGGCAAGATATAGAATCTGATCCCTGGTCAGCAGCAATTAGAAAGAAGGGAAAGGAAGATATAAAAATGGCCAGAAGGAGGATTCCCATCACTCTGGATAATAGTTAAGGATATTTCTATTTGTTTTTAGAAGATTAAAGGCAAGTATGTACTAAATGGGAATTGAATACTACGCAACTGGCCTCACAGTGGGTCAGTAGCATTTATTAAGAATCCTACTATGTGCTTGGCTCCGTGTTAAGCCCTAGGGATACAAAAAAAGGCAAAACACAGCCCTTCCCCAAAGAAACTCAAAGTCTAATGCAGGAGACAAGTAAACACATATGTACAAACAAGCTATATGCAGGACAAATAGGAATGGGATTTTAGATGGGACTTCAAGAAGTCAGTAGGTGTAGATGAGGAAGGAGAGCATTCTAGGCATGGGGAACAGTCAGAGAAAACCCGGTCAAGGGATGGAGTGTACTGTCCACTGAACTGCCAGGAAGCCAGCATCAAACAATTTGAGAACTACTTGTTGATATCCCTTTATTACTTATCTATTGTGTAATGATTTCGGTCAGGCCGACCAACCAGCAGACTGCTGCAACAGGACAAAACTGAGGTGATGAGGGTCTATGCTAGAGTGATAACAGCGTCAGAAAAGAGAAGGAGGTATATTCAAGAGTTATTACAAAGGTGAAATAGACAGACTTTGGCAACAGATTAGATATGGGGTGAGGGAGGTGGAGATAAGAGACTTCAAGAGTCAAGAAGATACCTACATTGTGAGCCAGAGGGAATGGGAGGATGGTGTACAATAACAGAGGAGAGGGTTGCAGAGGCCTTAGGGGGCGAGATAATGAGTTCAGTTTTGGAAAGGTTGAATTTAAGTGAGAAGGAGCAAGATTTTTTTTTTTAAATAAATGAGCTCCTGAAATAGATGTGGTCTGGGGGCAGCTAGGTGGTACAGTGGATAGAGCTCTGGCTTTGGAGTCAGGAGGATCTGAGTTCAAATCTGGCCTCAGACACATAACACTTACTAGCTGTGTGACTCTGGGCAAGTCACTTAACCCCACTGCCTAGCCAAAAAAAAAAAAAAAAAAAAAGGAACAGATGTGGTCTGACTAGGGCAGAAAAATGACCAACTAGTTTGATCCAACTCAGCAATAGCAAAGACCTGGACACATCCATCCATTGGCTATAGTGCATTTAGAAGTTAAAATGGTAGGACAAATGCTGTATAGAAACTGCCTTAAGTTTGAGCCTACTCTTTCCAGGGACCAGGGTGGCATAGGAGTCAGTGTGGCCCCAGGGGCTGGGGAGAAACACTGGTGGACGCTCAAGCCAATGGCATTAGGGAATCACTGGGATGATCCCAAACCTGAGATGCATTTGTGTAAGTGGGATATGGGATAAGAATTCTTAGAACTTCTATGAGCTACATGGGGTAGATCGGGGAAAGAGGAGACCTCATTCAGGATAAATGTAAAGCCCTTTGCTTTTTGGAAAACCTACTGGAGAGATTCTCTACCTGGGACTTTTATTATTGGACACCCTGGATCCACTGGAGAAATAAGAACATTTTTTCCTCTTTCTTTTAAACTGCAATTTTCAGTTTTGGGATATATATCTTTAAAAGTCAAATGAATTCTTCTGAGACAATCTTTGCCTGTAAGAATGGTTATTATGTACCATTATCTATTATATTACTGTAATCCTGTATGCACACTTCAGTTAACATGAGAAATTTTTGGATTTTGAACCCTAAAACACTAGTGACTAGTAGATTGCTTAGAGCATACTATGGTAGTTCATAAATGTTCATATTATTTGCTTTCACTTTCTATGAGACCCAGACTGCTTGCCTTTATTTGTGACATGAGCTTGTCTGAGACCCTTTTGGAAATCAGGTCCATTGGATAATGTTTGCCTACTGGCGTAGAAATCCCAGACATTCAACTCCAAGAGCTTAATCTCTTTCTCCTGGGAGTCTCACCCCTCTTCAGGGCTTACATGATATTATATTTAGCCTCTAACTCAGCCTATTTGTCTTGGTATTGGTCGAATTTGGAATTCCCATATGTGTCCTTGCAGTGGCAGGTGTCTCCTGGGGGAATATTCCAGGAGACTCTGGGAATAGGGACTCAAAGGAAATCTGCCTACAAAGAGGACTAACTATGGTATGGGGACCCTGAGAGAAATTCGAATGTGCCTCCTGTAGAAAGACATCTTAAAAATCTCATAGACCACAGTGGATGGCCTTATGCAGGGGTGGGGAAACGGCCTTGGGTGTGGCCTTTTCACTGGGTCTGAGTTTTACAGAACAAATCCTTTTATTAAGGGGATGTGTTCTGTGACATCTGGATTCAGTCGAGGGGCTGCACTTGAGGACCTAGAGGGCTACATGTGGCCTTCAGGCCACAGGTTCCCCACTCCTGTATGTGTTGATGGGATCATAAAATAGTTTTCACCAAGGACAGTCTGGTTTCCCACTGAAGGGTAGGAGTGGGGGATGATGAAGTCAGCTCTAGGATTACTCCACATGATTTAGGAACTTCTGTAGGGCTAAGTTTTCCTTTTTGAAACAGAAATCTTTATTTTCTTTTCCTTTTTAAGTTAGTGATTAAACCTAGGATGTGTGTGTGGGGTAGGGATGGAGACTCAAGAAAGAGATCCCTTTAATAGGAAAGGAAGAAAGTAAAGTACCCCAGTACCCCTAGAATTCAGTGCCAGTTATGTTTTGACACTTAGTAGCTGACTGAGGGGCAGCTAGATGGTGCAGTGGATAGAGCGCCAGGCCTAGAATCAGCGAGACCTGAGTTCAAATATGGCCTCAGACACTAGCTGCATTTCCCTGGGCAAGTCACTTAACCCTGTAAAATGAGCTGGAGAAAGAAATGACAAACTGCTCCAGTATACTTACCAAGAATACCCCAAATGGGGTCACAAAGAGTCAGCTGCGATTGAAATGACTGAGGAACAAAGCTGACTGAGTCCAGAATAGAGCGGCCTCCTCATAGGAAAGGTAAAGGGCAAGGACCCCAGCCCCTAAAGTTAAGGGACCAGGCAAATCAGTTTGGTTTCTGATCCGAAAGGTAAGGGGCTGATTTCCAGTCAATCCAAGGTCCTTAGTCCCTGTGGTGAGAAGCCCACATGCTCAAGGAACACTGGACCTCTGAGAAAAAGGGCTTGGTTTTCTTTTCTTTTCCTTTTTTCTCTAATGTATTGTTTTTTTTGGTTGGGAAAGGCCCTCTTTGCAAGCAAAAGACAGGAAGTAAACGATAGTTCTATGTTAACAAAACTGAGAACACAAAAGAAATAGAGAAATGCCTTCAAAAATGTAAAATACTCAAACCAACAGAATGCCAAATAGAGATCTTAGATAGTCAAACCTTATTAAAGAAATGGCTGTAAAGGAACTACCAAAGGGGAGGAAAAACTGGCCCTTACGGGTTCACAAGACAATCCCAGCAAACTTTTAAAGGACAATTAATACCTCTACTGTACAAATTATTCTCAAAAATTGAGAAAAAAAATACTCTACCAAACTTCCTTTGTGAAACATTATAGTCCTAATTCTTAAACAGGGAAGAATTAAAGCATAGAAAGAAAACAACAGATATCTCAAACTGGATGTCTTATAGAAATCTTAAACTCAACATGTCCAAAACTAAACTCATCTTCTCCTCTCTCCCCACCCCAACCCTGTCCTCTTTCAAACTTTACTATTACTATCAAGAAATACCACCATCCTCTCAGTCACCCAGGGTCACAACCCAGGTGTCAACCCTGACTCCCCACTCTCTCTCACCCCCCCACCCCATCCAAACAGTAGTCAAGATCTGTTGTTTCTACCTTTGTAACATTTCTTGTATATGCTGTGTTCTCTACTCTCACACAGCAACCAACCTCTTGCAAGCCCTCATCACTATTGCGCTGAACTACTGCAGGAGCCTACCGGTTAGTTTCCCTGAGCAAAAGATATTCCACAAATATCTAAGTAGTCAAGTGATATGAACAAACAGTTATCAAAATAAGAACTGTAAACTACTGAAAAAATGTTCCAAATTATTAATAAGAAAAATGAAAATCAAAATAATTCTGATGTTTCATTGACCAAGGTAATAAATATCACAAAAGTCACAAACAGTCAATACTTAGAGGAATTGTGGAAAGTCACATTAACACATTGGTGGTGGATCTATGGGTCTAATCTAACCATTTTGGAAAGCAATTTGAAATTCCGCAAATAAAGTAACTAAAATGTCTGTACCCTTTGATCCAGAGAGTCCAGTGCTAGGCATATTACCAAATGAGGTCACTGACAAGAAGGAAGGAAGTCTCCACATATACCACAGTACTTATAGCAGCACTTTTTTTTTTTGTTAACTTTATTTTATTTTTTCCAATTACATGTAAAGATAGTTTTCAACATTCATTTTTTATAAGAGCTTGAGTTTCAAATTTTTTCTGCCTCCTATTCCTCCTCTCAAAGAAGGCAAGCAATCTGATATAGGTTATACATGTGCAATCATGTAAACATATTTCCACATTAGTCATATTGTGAAAAAAGAAACAGAAGGAAAAGCCACAAAAAAACAAAAACAAAAACACAAAAGGGGAAAATAGTATGTTTCAATCTGCATTCAGACTCCATAGTTCTTTTTCTAAATGTAGATAACACTTTCCATCATAAGTCTTTTGGAACTGTCTCGGAACATTGTTTATTACTAAGAAAACCTAAGTCAATCATAGTTGATTATAGCACAATGTTGCTGTTTCTGTGTACAATGTCCTCCTAGTTCTTCTCACTTCATTCAGAATCAGTTCATGTAAGTCTTTCCAGGTTTTTCTGAAATCTGCCTGCTCGTCATTTCTTATAGTACAGTAGTATTCCATTACATTCATATACCACAACTTGTTCAGTCATTCCCCAACTGACAGGCATTCCCTCAATTTCCAATTCTTTGCCTCCACAAAAAGAGCTATAGCAGCTGTTTTACAGATGAAGTAACTGAGTCAAACAGGCTTAAGTGACTGGCCCAGAGAAATGCCGCTAGTGTCTGAGGCCATATTTGAACTCAGGTCTCCCTGATTCCTGGCCTGGCGCTCTATAGCTCAGCTTTGTGGTAACAAAACTGGAAACACAGTAGATGTCCACTGGCTGGGAAATGGCTAAACAAAAAGTGGTACATGAATGGAATGGAATGTTACTGTGCATTAAGAAATGATGACCACAAAAAAGCACAGAAACACTTACATGCAAAGTGAAGTAAGCAAAGCCAGATGACAATCTACACAATGACCTCAACAATATAAATGGAAAGAAGGACAACGATGAAACTACTGAACCTGAGTGTTGTGAAATTATAAAGAACAAGTGTGACACCAAAGAAGAACTATGAGAAGATGTCATCCTTTGCTGCTTTGTAGAATTGGAGTCATGGAATGTCTGACTTTGTAATGTGCTGACTGGACACAGGAAGAAATATAGGTGATGTAAAAATAGAAGACATTTTAAAAACTATTTTTAAAAAGTTGGTTATATTACCTTGGTCAAAACCATTCTGCCTGTAATAGGCTAGAGCTAGTTCTTCAACCGAACACATGACTGTGCTTGGAGTAAATTCATCTCCTTCTGTATCAGTTTCCTCCATAAGAAACACAGACTTTCCTATTCCACTTTGAGGACACATTTTCCCTTTTATGGTCACCTGAACAATATCAAAAAGGTATCAAAACAAATCAACCTAACTTAAAACAACTGTTTTCATGCAGTAACAAAATGTTCTCTTAATTCAGTGGGCCATGGCCAGACCTAGATACATTTTCAGTAGATAACATAAGTATATAACTGATAATCTTACAACAATAATAAATGTAGAATTTATACTGTTGTTCCCCCACTTCCTACCCGCCCCAGTGACAGCATGTAACTGCTGGAATTGATTGCTCTGGAATCAACTCAGGATAAAAAACTAGCAAAATGCCACGGGGAGCTTCTTTCCTCAGCGGTATAAAGAAAACCACCAAGAGAAGAAATTTTATTCATTTGAAAGGAAGAAAGAAAAAAACTGGACTTTGTATGTTTGGAGTAAATCACACGTTCTGTGAGCAACTGCTCATAGATAGGAACATGGAAAAAGAACAGAATTTGTTCAAAATGTGAACAGAAAATTTCTAATGTTAAAAGATAAAATAAAAATAGATTGTTCTTAAGTTGTTGGCTGTATAAAAGAGAAAGTATAGTCGGTTAATCTTGACTATGTGAAAACCAAAGGATATTTACTCACATGGGTAACATCCTGAATAGTTATAACTGGCATTTTATGAAAGAGGTGGCTGAATTTTTTACAACTCGGAGAATCTTTTAGTCGCATTGCTCGTTGGTAAAGAGAAAAACGATGTCCTGTTCGTACATGTGGATCCAACAACCCTTCTGTGATACAGTGAATAGCCTAGGGTACAACACAATCACACCTGAAAATCTTAAATATGGCAGACTTTTCTTTAGTTTAGTGGGATGCTATGAATTATTAAGCTTAGCAAAATAAACACTTTAAAAATCAGGGTTGCTGTATTGAATTTTGCTTTATCCAGTTCTGAAACTCCCTCTGATATTCCTCATAGTACATCTAAATGTATGATAAATACAACCTATCAACTACATGATGCTAGCTAGTTGCCCCTCGTACTCAGTTACGGAGCACAATAAATACTGGCTACTAAATCTTTGTGAAGAACTTTTGAACCACAGAAACCAAAGTGCCAAATAAGCACTAAATCACAGATCTGTTCTAACCCTTTCATTTTATAGACAAGGAAACTGAAGCCCAGAGGTGAGTAAGTTACCTAAGGTTACATAAATAGGTAGGAAGAAAGCCAGGACTAGAAACTGGGTTTTAGCCTTTCTTTGAAATGTTCTTCCCACTTTCTCAATCTGAAGGAAAAAACAAACAAACAAAGAAACAACTCAGCAGCTTTTAGGGTCGAGTTTAGAGGAATAAAACTTAAATAGTAAATGCAAGGCAAGAAATGATTAGTTAAACATGTATTTACAAGGAGATCCTTAAGTCAAAGGCAGTAAGACATTGTAAAAAGCATTTTTACTTTTAAAAGCATGGGATAAACACAACACACAGGACTAGCAAAGGAAGCCTCCCTGCTTGCCTTTGTAGTCAGTTCTTTATTATAATGTGCTATCTAGTTGTTCATTCCTTCACTACAGAGGTTTAGAAAGGGTAGAATAAGAATTTTCAAGGATTGTCAACTAAGTCCTATAAGGAAAGGCTTAAGGAATTGGCATTCTTTAGCAACAAAATGAAAGCTGAAGAAAACTTAAGTATCTGAAAGTATACAAAATAATTTTTAGATAAGCAACCCTAGCATTATCTGATATAAATCTAGATATCAATTCTAAGCTTACAGGTAAATGAAGGAAAGCAAACAAAGCCAAAAGACTTTCTGGAGCATCTTTACTGTTTCACCTCAGTTAAAAAAGCATGGAGGTAATCAAAAAGATATTCACTTGAAACACTTTGAGCAGGTTTTTAGATTTGCAACATAAAAGAAATATGCACTATTTCTACATTCCATGGTTAGTTCTTTCCACCCTGAAGTCATCATAACTTGCTTAATGTGCCAGTTGAAAAAACAAAAGCCCAAAGAGGATCAGATTCAACCATTCAATACAAATGCAAGACTGGAATGAAGATGGGGGTGAAACCAACAACTGGACATACAAAGAGCTACTGTTCCGATTCAGCTGTGCTTAATAGTCTTTTGATTCCCTACTCTGCCCTCTGATAATGCCAGCCAACAAAACCACTTTCTAATTCAAAGCTCTTCTACTCCACTAATCACAGTATTGGGTAAGAACAGGTGAACCAATTCAATGGTATGAGGATAATCATTCAACAAATTATATAATCATGTAACAAAGTACTGTAAAGGGTTTCAAAACTTTGTTTTTCTTAATCATGGGATAACATAGTAAGAAAATGAGCAGAACATGTAGTATCATATTTTATCATTATCTACTTAGAGGAGCGCATAAAACCCTGACCCTGGAACAAGGAAGACCTGTGTTCAAAGCCAATCTCAGAAACTGCCTAGTTGTGTGACCCTGGGCAAGTGACTTAACCTGTCTGCCTCAATTTCCTCAACTGTAAAATGGGGATAATAATGGCACCTACTTCACAAGGTTGCTGTGAGGCTCAAATAACATCATTTTAAAGCACTTAGCCCAGTGCCTGACACACAGTAAACGTTTAATAAATGCTTGTTCCCTTCCTCTCTGTCCCTTCTCCCTGGGATCTCTCATGGGTACGTACCACTGACTTCACACATCCTAAATACAATGCCTTTCCCTCTCCTGACCCTTCAAACCCACTCTGACTCAAGTTTCCTATTTCTGTTCATGGCAGGAGCATTCTTCCAATCGGTCAAGAGCAAAGCCTGGTTATCATCTCTGGCTCCCTCCATCTTCCTTGTTCCCTAGGTCTTACTGCTTAAGCCTCCACAGTGTCTTTCTTATCTCTCCCTCTTCCATCACTTTAGTTCAGGCTTTTATCAACAATAACTTCAGTTAGCACAAAGAACTTTCTAACTGGTTTTCCACCCCTAGTCTCTTCCTCTTCCTATTCATCGCCTATACCCTTGGGAGATTGTTTCTCCAAATAGAATCCTGATCATTTCATTATTCAAAAATCTTTTCAGAAAAAAAAAAAAAAACTTCAAGTCAGTACTCTTCATGATAGGCAAAGCATTATTAAATGCTTACAGTGTACAAGTTATTGTGTGCTAGGCTCTGACTAAAATAAGTGATAGTCCCTGCCTTCCAGAAGCTTACATTGTAATGCCTACCAAATACAATGCCACTCCAAATACAGTCTGAAGGCCTAGCATTCAATGCCACATTCTAGCTTCAACCCATTTTTTCCAGTCTGTCTTTCGCTACCTGCTTTCTTAGCCTGTAGCCTACCTTTGCCCCCTACCTTTGCTTTTAGGGTTCTCTCATCACTTTTTATCTGATGAAATCCTACACATTCCAAATCCCAGCTTAAATCCACCTCTTTCGAAATGCTTCCTCTGATCACTCAGATAGGAATGCTGAGATGGAGAAAGATCTGGATTTAGAATCAGAGGACCTGGGTTCAAATCTGATTCTGCCCTTTATTCTGGGGCCTCAGTGTCCTTATCTGCAAGATAAGGGGGCTGAACTAGACAACTTCTCAATTCTCTTCCAATAAGAGTCCTATGATCCTATGGAGCCTCACTCTAAACTCTTACAGCACGCCGCATATAGTTCTGACAGTTATCACATTCTCCTTTGCTGCTGTTGTTGTTGTTGTTGCTGTTGTTGGAGGCAGCTGGGTGGCACGTGGATAGAGAGCCAGACCTGGAGTCAGGAGGATCTGAGTACGAATCCAGCCTCAGACACTGACTAGGCTCACTGTGTGACCCTGGGCAAGTCACTTAACCCTGTTTGCCTCAGTTTCCTCATCTATAAAATAAGCCGGAGAAGGAAATGGCAAACCAAACCAGTATCTCTGCCAAGAAGAATCGTTATTCTGCATATATATTTTGCCTTATTTCTTCCATTAGGGTGTAAAGTTTCTTGAAGGCAAAGAAGGTCTTATATTATCTCTATTTCCCCCACAACGTTTTTTGCATCATGTAAATGATCAATACTGATTGAGTTTAATCTATTCTTTTGAGACTTCAATAAAATTATTCAAGTAGTTGCACACGTGTACTGAGTAATATTGAGAGTTTGTTTCTTAACATATTTACCCTCACATAACAAACTTAATCCACATTTAAGATGATTAGGGTATCTACAACTTTCATGAGAATATCCTATATTCAATTTAATAAACATTTCTTAAGTATCTATTATGTGCTCTAGGAATTGTGGATACAATGAAAAATATGAAAACAGTTTCTGTCCTCAAAGAGCATATATTCTATTGGAGGGCATATGACATATTCTGCTAAGAGGACATTGTAATCTAAAATTAATTTTGATTAACAATAAATATTAAGGGTCAGACTTCTATTTGAAAACTTCCTTTAGAATCCTTATGAAATTTTCTTGGGGCAGGGGGGAGGATAGACAAACAAAAATGACCCAACAAAGAAATAAGTGTTTTAATTACTATATTTTTTCAAGAATCATACTCAAGTACTTAAAAGATTTACATGGTCTTTCAAAATTGTAGCACAGCAGTTGATCACATATTTTAAAAAATGTGTTACTTAATAATGATACCTGTTCAATACGTTTCAAATGTTGATGTAAATTAAGTGCCAGTCTGTCCCACCATCGACCTCTGCTCTCAAGACAATATATTTTTTGTGACAAAAGATTTTCAAGTTCCTCTACTGCTTCCTATAGCAACAAGAAGCTTTCATTTAGACAAATGAAAATTAATTCAAGATGAATTAAATCTATAAACCAGTTAATATCACCAACTGGAGTCACAAATCACATTTCCACTCAAAGATGAAGCTGGTCACACGCTATTCATTTCACATGCACTTTGAGTTATCTCTCATGTAGTAAGGATGAGTTGGATAACCACATTTTTCATCAAGTCATCCTTGTAATTAAGTACTGAGAAGGTCAGTCAGGTTTCAGGAATGTGATTTGTGTGCATTAACTTTTCACAATTTTTCTCCAGGCCATGCAAACTGGCCCCTGTGAAAACAGTGCTTTCAAACTACCATACTCTGGTCAACTGAACAACTGGCCCAGGTATAACTTTATTATAGTCATTCTTTACTAACACATGAAGTCATCTTTTCACAATGACCTTTTACAATACAGAAATGCCAGAAGCAGAAGTAAACCTTAACATTTCTCACAAACTATTCCTGGTGTAAGCACACAGTCAGTTTCTGGCTTTTTTTTTTTTTACTTCCAGTTATTTCCTTTCCAAATAATCTATGATACCTGGTGAAAAATGGACATAAGTGAGAGTCTATTTTCATATCAAACTTGCATTTTACCTTTACTTTTTATCTCTCTTTTCTCATGTACATCCTATCAGATCTATTCAACAGAAGGTGAGAGAAATTATTATTTCTCTCTTATATTAATAACCAATTATTAATTAATATTAAGGTTTTCCTTTTCTATTTCCTCATTCAGAAATAAAACCCTATAGGTTATGGGGACCCTACCCACCTAGAAAACCATACAAGCAGAATCCAATCTAGGTGAGTCTTGCCCTCAGGAAATAAGCCCTTGTCCTTGGGACCTTCTATTAGAATTTAGGGTGACCCAGCTTATGAAATGAAAAACCAGCCAGCGAGGTCTGGGTAGAGATGAATTCTTTTGTCCAGATTGCTGGACGTGGATGAGTTTCATGATTAGGTCATATTCTCTGCAGGAAAAGCTGAAGACTTTTTGCCCATCTCCTCATTAATATGTCCAACCCCTCACTGAATGTTAACCAATCAGAGTTGATTTCCACCTTCAGGTACACCCCCTTTTCCAAAGGCTTTTTAAGCATTCAGTGACCTTCCAAGGTTTCTCTTTGGCTTACGAGAGAAAGACAAATGACCATCATTTTATCAATTATCTGCTAGCCATAATTAATAAAATTGATTGTTAATTACCCAGAAATGTCTCTCAGACTTTTCATTCATCACAAGGGGAAACAGGGTAAGGGTTCCAATAATATTTAATAATCTTAAGAAGTTTCTTCCTCTTTTCCCCCAACTCCCTCCCCCCCCAAAAAAAATCCTAGTGAATTACCTATATTATTTTATACTACATTGGGCTGGGCCCAATTGATTATTTTAACTATATTACTAGTGGCTACAAAAATGTATGAAAAAATGCAGAGCTACCTTGATAGCAAAATAAGATTAAATCATGCCGAAATCTGATTTTTTTTGTTATATATAAAAGAGCAGAAAAGTATCCAACATACCTCATACATGTGCAGTCTTTGTAGTATTTCAACTGCTCTAGAGAAAATCCTTGTATAAACCCACCCAACAGTAAAACACCGCAGGAAAAGAGGTAAATCCTCATGGTATCTAAAATAAAGTTGTCATACCAAGAATTTAATGTTAATTACAGGTTTGATAATACATGCACAGATCTGGGGTTTCAGAGTGGATATTACTTACATGGATGCAGATCACAATCTCTTGTGCTTAATTAAATGCATCTAAGTGGTACAGAGCCTAAAGCATTGGGCCTAATGTCAGATCTTCCAGAGTTCAAATCTAGCCTCAGATACTAACTGTGTGACCCTATGCAAATCATTTGACCTCTGTTTGCTTTAGTTTCCTCAACTGCAAAATGGGGATAACATCACCTATTTCAAAGGGTGGTTTTGAGGATCAAATGAGATAATAATTGTAAAGTGCTTTAGCACTATGCCTGATACATGGTAGGTACTATATAAATGCTCATTTCCTTCCCCTTAATTAGATGTCTATTACTAAAAAAAAAATGCCATTTGATGACCCAGCTTTTAGTGATAATATTTTTAAAACTGGTTTGGGGTAGGGCTGGGATCCTTGGATAACAGTTTGTTATCAGGTCCACACTCAAAGCATTTCCACCTTGGCAGGATCAGCCAGAATTTGTGTTCCATGAATCCAAGATCACCTCCATGCCATGATTGGGCACTAGAGTAAGACTTTAGTGGAGGACATCAATAACAAGGCAATATGGGGTTTTCAGACAAAAAAAAAAAACAGTCATCAAAAGTTTAAAAATAAGCTGAATGTCTTTAAAACCACACAGTATGCACCTCAGCCATCTACGTTTCATATGCTTTTCCACACCCTAAGTACAAATACAAATGAAATTCTGTCCAGGTTTTTAGTATCTATCCTCACATCCTTGAGATGCAGTCCAGCATTGTGAATAAAGATCTGGACTTGGAGTCAGGCAGAAGCAGGCTCAAGTTTCACCTCTGACACATGCACAGAGGCTGTGAAACCCCAAGCAAGTCACTTCTCTCAGGATCTCAGGCAACTCTTCTAAGGCTCTAGGCAGCAAAACAGCTGCCAATCTACATTAGTGAAGGAAGCTAGCTCCCTACAGCATTAAACAAAAGAACCAGTATTCTTGGGTCACTCTACTGGCCACTCACCAACTATTTTACCTACAAGCCAGAATCTAATAACAAGGGTTACCTTCCAAAGGAATAACCCTCAGGGTGGATGAGTAGTTATTTTTTAAGTAAAAACTATTTCCTTATGGGATTAATGCTCTAAATATTCTAAAAATAAAAGGATTTCATTGATAAATATTTTATAAATATTTATATTTTATAATTTTTGTAAATATTTTATGATGAAAAGAATAAATAGGACAGAATTTCTTGATAATATTTAAATATTGAAGATGCTCAGTAATTGTCATATAATATGATGTGAGACATCCTGTGCTGACCAGGTGGAACATTTAAAGCAACTGTTCACTCTAGTTTCATCTGCAAAATTGTACCCACTTGAATTTCCATTTGATGAATAAACCTTGTATGTTTTCCGTAACCTCTGCACCATTTCTTTGTTTCTTCTGCATTTCAAATTCAGCTGACTGGTCCGCAGCCAATTAAATGACAACAAGTGAAAAACAGATTATTGTTCACACATTTTTGGTGCTCAGAAAAGTACACTTTCTTATATGAGTTCATTTTAAGCTTTTGGATTGTTTCTACTTCACACAACAGTATGTAAATAAGCAAGAAATATAATGCTTCCAGTTATATTGTAGGTTTGACCACAGAATTAATCAGCATGATCTTCATGCTCCCCTAACCCCACAATAAGTCTTACATAAACTGAGCATGTTCATTGGGGTGTGCATTTGAAGACACTGCTCTAAGCTATTACCTTAGGGATGGATGATTTTTTAGCTTGTTCCAATCCTCCTTTGCACATTTGCAGAGCTCATTAGCTTCCTTCCATTTCCCATTAACCATCATAGTAGAAATATCATTCAACATATGAGTAGCTGAAGCATATCTGATGTTTTAAAAAGTCATAATGAAAAGGCAAGTCAAAAAAGCATTTGTATAAAAATGAATGAAATGTAATCCATTTCTTATACTTAATTTCTCTCCAAGATGAATTTTTCAAAGTTAGAAAAGGACAGTAGTCCAATCTAGTCAGTATTACTTAGGGGCAAAATACTTTTAGCATAGCAATAATTTACTAATACTCTAGTAACCTAGAAGAGCTAACACATTTTGTTCCGTGAAATAATTCACTGACCAGAAGAATTATAAAATACAGAGCTAAACAGAGAAGTCTGTACTTTGAAGCACTTTACTCACCATCTATCTCTGAGAGTAAGTTTTTAACTTTTTCTTGTTACTGTGGTACATATTTGATAAACTATTCATTCAAACACAGGTGTCCTTCCCAATTTACTGGGGTCTTTCAAAAACAATGCCAGTAACATTAATTTGAATGGCTAACAATATGTCATATATCCAGTTGCCTTTATATGAGATAAAGAGACCGTGTGTACCAGCAAAAAACAATGAACCTATTATTTGTGAGCCATGAAGGCTTTGAAAACATTGCTGATGACTTGACAAGGCAGAAGACAAAAGTAGGGTTAGTCTATTCTTAAGCAAAGGCAGCCTGTTCATTTAAAGACAGTCTAAACCAAGTGAAGACAGAAGGTTTTTGGTTTTGTTTTGTTTTGGTTTTTGTTTTTTAACAAAACCAGAGCAGGGGCCATCTGACCATTTCACAACTGTGACGAGTTTCACCTATGGATTTTCCGAAATCAATAAACCTCAAAGGAAGGGTATCATCTCTCATTAGCCCTTAGGATGTAAAAAAAAAAAAATCGACTCTAACATTGCCATTGAGCCTTTACATTTGCTGCAGTCATATTTAAACTATTTTCCTTTGGATTCACTTTTCAAAGAAGAGAGTCTGTCACACTGTCAAAGTAATAAACAGAAAACTACACAGTGTAACAATTTCTTTTAAGTATACTTTTCTGTATCAAAGGATACATACAAAGGTCATAAACAATTTCATAGCAAAACCTCCTGAGAAAAGAGAACTCAAAGACAAATAATTTCAAACAGGTCTGAAGAAGCCCAAATAGGTTTCTGGAAAATCAAAGAAAGACCATTTCATTAGTACACTAAAATTTTAAGCTCCGTGAAGGCAGGAATTTTTTCACTTCTGTCTGTATCCCCAGCACCTGGTCCATATGAGGTATTTAATTAATGCTTGTTGAATGAATTAAACTTTTCGTATCTAAAGATAACAGATTTAATCTCCAAGTTTCAATCACTGCTATCATTTATCCACTTTTTAACCATTTTTTTTTCTTAGTAACATGGTAATAGCCATTATTAGTTAGTATTTACTATTCAAAGGGCAGTAGAAATGTGTTAGGGAGGTAAAACTTTGTTATGACATCTATCACAATTCCATTTTCAATAGAGTCAAAGATTGAATACATCACGTAACACTACTTAGGAAAATGTGTATGTCTTTAATACTATTATTAATTGGAAGCTAGTGACTTTATGAGAAATCAAAACACTGTAACACAAATCCAAAAGAATGAAAAATTAGAAAACAATGTGAAATATCTCATTGGAAAAACAACTGACCTGGAAAATAGAACCAGGAGAGAGAATTTAAAAATTATTGGACTATCTGAAAGCCATGATCAAAAAAAGAGCCTGGACATCATCTTTCAAGAAATTATCCAGGAAAACTGCCCTGATATTTTAGAACCAGAGGGCAAAATAGAAATGGAAAGAATCTACTGATCTCCTCCTGAGAGAGATCCCCTAAGGAAAACTCCTAGGAATATTGTAGTCAAATTCCAGAGTTCCCAGGTCAAGGAGAAAATATTACAAGCAGCCAGAAAGAAACAATTCAAGTACTGTGGAAACACAATCAGGATAACATAAGATTTAGCTGCTTCTACATTAAGGGACCGCAGGGCATGGAACATAATATTCCGGAGGGCAAAGGAGATAGGATTACAACCAAGAATCACCTACCCAGCAAAATTAAGTATAATCCTACAGGGGAAAAAAATGGTCATTCAGTGAAATAGAGGACTTTCAAGCATTCTTGATGAAAAGACCAGAGCTGAATAGAAAATCTGATTTTTAAATACAAGACTCAAGTGGAACATGAAGAGGTAAACAGGAAAGAGAAAATCCATAAGAGACTTATTAAAGTTGAACTGTTTACATTCCTGCATGGAAAGATGATATTTGTAACTCATGAGACCTTTGTCAGTATTAGGGTAGTTAGAGGGGAAAAAATTATATGTACGTATAGATAGATAGATAGATAGATAGATAGATAGATAGATAGATAGATAGACAGACAGATAGATAGATAGATAGATTGAGGGCACAGGGTGAGTTGAAAATGAAGGGGTCATACCTGGAGAATAAAATTAAGGGGTGAGAAAGGATTATACCAGCAGAAGGAGAAAGGGAGAGGTAGAATGGGGTAAATTATCTCACAAAAAAAAAAAAAAAAACCAGAAAAGACTCTTACAGCGGAGGGGAAACGGGGGAAGGTGAGAGGGAATGAGTGAATCTTACTCTCATAGGATTTGACTTAAGGAGGGAATAACATACACACTGAATTGGGTATGGAAATTTTTACCCTACTGGAAAATAGGGGGGGAAGGGGACAAGAGAACAGGGGGATGATAGAGAGGACGGCAGATTGGGAAAGGGGGTAATCAGAAGCAAATACTTCTGAGGAGGGACACGGTCAAAAGAAAGAATAGAATAAATGGGGGGCATGGGATAAGATTAAGGAAAATAGAGTTAGTTTTTCACAGCATTATCTACTATGGAAGTGTTTTGTATAACTGCACATATATAACCTATATTTAGTTGCTTACCTTATCAATGAGGGTGGGCAGGGAGGGAGAAAGGGAGAAAATTTGGAAGCCAAAGTTTTAAAAACACATGTTTAAAAAAAAATGTTTTCACATGCAACTGGGAAATAAGAAATACAGGAAATGGGGTACAGAAATCTATCCTGCCCTACAGGAAAAGAGAAGGGGAAGGGGAAAAGAGAAGGCGGGGAGAGATAGAAGGGAAGGCAGACTAGGGAAAGGGGTATTCAGAATGCATGCCATCTCGGGGTGGAGGAAGGGGCAAGATGGGGTGAAAATTTGGAACTCAAAATCTTGTGGAGGTAAATGTTGAAAACAAAAAAATAAATAAATAAATTACCATAAAAAAAAAATATCAAATTGGGCAACCACTTCCAATACCTGGTTATTCACTGGGGAATAAAAGATATCAATATAGTTGTATCTTAACCTATCCCATCTCATGCAGATTCACTAATCTCAGGTTCTGAAAATCATCAATTGAAAACTTTGAGGTGTCTCAGAGGTCATACAGTTTACTTAAGGTTACATATAAGTAATAAATCGCAGAGCGAGAAATTGAAAAAAAATACTATTATTAAAGATAAGGTGATCATCTTCAGTCTTGCTAGTGAAAACAAAGTATCTCATTTTAAAAAATATTATTTAGAGTGAGATAAAATAATGAATTAAAGGAAGTGAAGTAGGATAATAAATCAGGAAAATTGACTACCCAAAGCAAATGACTTTGGCACACTAATTCTAAGTACTGTTTCTATGTAGTTCATATACTTACAAAATTCATTATTTCCACATATGAAACAAAAAACTCAAAAGTTTGTTTTTATTCTGAATAATACTGGCAATCAAAAACACATTAGCTATTAAAATCATCTGGCATAATCCTACCTGATGAGATCTTCTTTATCTTGGAAGACTGGTGTTTTCCTATTTATTGTGTAACTGGGAAAAGTCATTCGGCCTAGGTTGACCATTAGTACCGTGAAAAGTTGGCCTTGCCCACCACAAGCAGCATCTTCTTCTTCCACTGAATCAGTCAATGAAAATAGCAGCAAAATACGGGAAAAAACAGCCCGAGGACCTTTACAGATCCTTACAGACTGTCCTACCAAATCCTTTGCCCTAGAAAGAAAATTTATAATGTATCCTTACTATTATCATTTTAAATATATTAAATGCAGATTGTTTAAAAATTATTTTATCACTAAAGAATTTTTAAAAAAACCAACCCTAAAGAGTATATATTCATTCTGTGATGGAAAAAAACCTGGGTATTAAAATATCAAAAAAGTTATTAATCATTGCAAAAAAATTACACATTCAACATCAGCAATTCTCAACTCCTGATCCCAATCCCTTTTTCAAACAAATGAAAGAGATTTATGTGAATTCTCATTATTATTATTACTCCTTGGTAGAGAGACACATCATTTTGCATTTGGAAGTGGTATAGCAGTCAAATGAAAGCCAGGCAGTACAGTATAATCAGTTTCCACCTCTGGGGACCAGCTCTATTCCACAGCTATTTGCAGGGATTGCTTGAGACAGTACAGGACTTTCTGTGAGGACAAAACATTGAAAACAAAGCAGGGGCCCACCGAATAGGATGTGGCTGAACAAATTATGGACTATGAACGGAATGGAACGCTACTATGCTGATAGAAACGACAAATACAATGCATTTATAAAAATGTAGATAGGCTTGTATGACCTAGTACACAACAATGAAAACAGAACCAGGGAGAAGGACAGACCTAACCACAATAACATAAGCAAAAATAACAAGAGGTCACTGAACCCAGATTAAATGGCATAGCTAACGTTGGTCCTGAAGGACAAATGACAAAACATTTCCTTCCTCTCAGCAGAGAGGTGAAGAAATCTGTATGTGGAATACTGCAAATACGGTCACATGCCATTGCTGGTTAGGTTTTTCTTAGTGCCAAGATAGGGTTTATGGGGAAGTGTGTATTAAAAAATGACTATGGTGTAAAAAATGTATCAACAAACCTTTTTTTTTGTTTCTTTAAAAAGATGACATAGCATAAACAGCCAGAAGACCTGGATTCAAGTTCCAGCTCTTATATTTATTAACTGGGTGATCATGGACATGTTGTCTGACACCACGAGCCTCAGTTTTCTCATCAGTAAAATGGACATAATACTATTTACCTTACTTCTTAGGGTTGTTATCAGGCAAGTATTTTGTAAAACTTTAACTGGTGAGGAAGTATGACTGTGAATAATAATAGGTAATTTGATGCTTTTTAAGCATCCTCATAAGCAAAATGAAACAACACTATGATCAGACCAACTGCTGCAATCCAGCAAGACTCTTAAAGACATTTTAAATGCCCCCTATTGATATCTCTCATTTTAATGGGGGGGGGAATATATATATAAAATGCATAAATATATATATGTGAAGTACAAATGTTAATTTTTACAGCAGCAGAAAACATTTTCTATTGCAACTAAGTAGAAAATTGTGCAATAATTTTAATGATGGGCAAATCTGGGGTCTGTATAAATTTCTAAGAAGGTTAAAAATCTTATTTGATAGTGATTTGAGGTAAAAACTAAAATAGTCTTGCCAAAAAAAACCCAAAAAACAAACAAACAAACAAAAAACCTTTTCCTAAGATTAGTGACCAAATCCGTTGACCTAATTTCTTTTATAATCTAACCTAGTGCAGTGAAAAGCACACTGGATTTGGAGTCAGAAGACCCAGGTTATAATTCTGGCTTTAACAGCTTATTAGGTATGTGATACTGGGTAAAATTTAGCCTCTTTGGGCCTCAGCTTTCTCTTTTGCAAAAAGAAAATAATATTAATACAATTCCCCCTACTTCACTGGGTTATAAGGATCAAATGAGATTCCATATGTAGGTGAAAACATTCTGAAACCTGCAAAGTATCATGCAAAGTAGGATATCATAATTTGTATTTACTAGGAAGGTTTTTGGGCCCAAAGAATAAAACAACATAAAATATATAAAGAAAGTGCTACATGTATAAAAGATACATAGGAACTTTTGTTGTTGTTGTTCAGACGTTTTAGTTATGTCTAGGACCTTTGTGACCCCACCTGTGGTTTCCTTGGTAAAGACAATGGAGTAGTTTGCCAATTCCTTCTCCAGCTCATTTGACAGAGGAGGAAACTGAGACAAACAAGATTAAGAGACTTGCTCAGGCTCACACAGCTAGTATCTGAGGTCAAACTGAATTCATGAAGATGAGTCTTCCCGAACCCAGGCCCAACATGCTATCCACTTAGGAACTTTATAATACTTTAATTATCTCACATTCTATAATCAATTAACCTTGGCATATGCTATCAGTTCTTGTTTTTTTTTAGTCTGTAAAGTTTTTTGTTCTCTTGGTATTTGATGGGGCCAATATTTGCAAAATCTATCATTTTACCTTCTTATTATGAATAATATTCTAATGGATCTGTGATCTCAAAGATTTCGAGGTTTCCTTCAACAATGCAGATTGCAACCTGTCCTGTACAATTCCTGTATATGTTCTTCCCTAAGTTTGCCACAGAAGAGCCAAAATACTAGGGGCCTTCCTTGCTTTGTCATGACACTGCAAAGATATCAGTACAGCTCCCAGGCTGCCCAGTGGTTATCCCTTGCTCTATCCATGTTACCAGTCCTTCTTCTGATCGTATGTCTCCCTGATGGCATCTTTTACTCCTGTTCTTCAAAGCTCCTTTACTGTTATGTGTGACGGCCTGCTCACACTCTCCCCACTGCCCTCTGTGTGCCGATACTCATCTTTAGTTCTTTGGGGGCTATAGTGTTTCATGTCTTACAACTAGAGAATACCAGTAGAATACTGATATTAAAAAGATAGACCATTGTTTCCAGGAGGAGTTTGAGGTTATTAAAGTAGTTTTACAACTTCCTGAAGACAACCTAGCTCTCTACTTCTTTTTTTAATTCTAGGGTAACTCATGGCCTATCTGTACCACCTGTCTCACACATGCACACACACATACATATATACATGCATACATCCCATTTATGTATGCATGTATGGATGTGTATATATACATATACACATAAAGGGGGTATTGTCTGTGTATAAAATGTCCCTCTGTGTCTTCATGTATACACACATACATATACTGATGGATAAGCTCTAACTTATCCATCATACTGCATGTCATGATCTGGGCAGTAGACATTCTTTATCCACTTGGTGTTTTTTCTTTTGTGTGGATGAAAAGGCCACTTCTTCCGAATGCTTACAGTTCACCTTCCAGAAGCCTTTGCAACATTCAATTTAAAAAGCATTTGACATGCATTATCTCATTTAATTCCCACAATTACACTGTGAGATAGGTGTTATCACTAGTTTACAGATAAGGAAGCCCAGACTCAGAGAGTTTAATTGACTTATCAAAGGTCAGAGATAGATCAAATGGTTTCTTTCCATTTTACTGTACTGTTACATCTATGCTTATCTCAAGGAAAACATAATTTCTGTTAAAAATTCTTACTTAAAATATTTCACGTGACCAGGCAGAGATGAGCTGCAATCTACATCACTGAAAGGAATACATATTGAAATTGGAGATCTGTTTGAGAAGCTCATGTTAAAAAATTGAGTTCATGATACTCTGAAAGTTGGAAGTTACTGACATGAGGAGTGAAGTTAAAAAATCTCAATGGGAAGCAATGTTAGAAAATCCTAAACATTTCTTTTTTTCTTTTTCTTTTTTTTTTTGCCTAGGCAATGGGGTTAAGTAACTTGTCCAGGGTCATACAGTTAGTAAGTGTCAAGTGTCTGGACTGAGATGAGATGTGAACTCAGGTCCTCCTGACTCCAGGGCCAGTGCTCTATCCACTGCACCACCTAGCTGCCCCTATTCTAAACATTTCTATAGCCTTCTTTGTCACTTCAGGTCATCTAAGCAGTGAAAGGCAATATTCATAAATGCAAGTTCGGTGGAACATTTTTCAGAGTTTTATTTTTCAGAGTTGTAAAACTACATTTAGTGAAAAACTCTATGTCTAAAGGTCAAAATATATTTAATCATCAAAACCTGAAGGGCAGAGCTCTTAAGTGAAACAATATGCCCATGGTCTTAGAATTTTCACATGCATAGGTTACTATGAAAACAGTGCAAAATGTAAATTGTCAGAACTAAAACCATTTTCAAAACAGGGATTCCTTATACGCATCTTTGTCTGAGGTTTTGAATGAAAAAATCCATCTTATTTTCATTTGGGGTAGTAAGTTGTGTTTCTATCTAGGCATCCCTAATGTTAAAGTATATTTGATGTGTCATAAATATTGATTAAAAATATTACTACAGGGGGCAGCTAGGTGGTGCAGTGGATAAAGCACCGACTTTGGAATCAGGAGGACCTGAGTTCAAATCTGACCTCAGACACATAACACATTTACTAGCCATGTAACTCTGGGCAAGTCATTTAACCCCAATTGCCTCACCCCCCCCCCCAAAAAAATATATATATGTGTATATATATATATACATATATACACACACACACATATATATGTATATATATATACATATATATATATATACACACATATATATAACTACAGGAAAAAAAAGCTTCTTGGCCATTTGTGCTCAGGAAAGGTAGTGTATTAAAATATTAGGACTACTAAAGACCTGAACTGAATCTTTTTATACTAAAATCACATGGGAATATAAAAATTTCTGTCAAGATAAGATTTCAATATATTAATTACAAGGTATAACTCACCAATTTGTTTTATTATTTTTTCTTTGACAGGAATTAGTACTATATGTTATTTATTTGACCAGATGTGATTTCATCATTGTAGAGAATACCAAGTGAGGAAACTGTTTTCACTGATAATGACAGAATGAAAACTACTTGGCAACTTCTGCTCTTAGGAGTTCCCTGGGGCACTGAGGGGGCAAGTGACTTCTCCAAAGCCACACATCTAGTATGTGTCAAAGGGGAGACTTGAACCCTAGACCTTCCCGCCACCAAGACTGGTTCTCTATTTACTATGCCATGCGGCTTCCTCTGTTACTGTTTTTTTGGAGGCAATCGGGATTAAGTGACTTGCCTAAGGTCACAGAGCTAGTTAAGTGTCCGAGGCCAGATTTAAACTCGGGTCCTCCTGACTCCAGGGAGGATGCTCTATCCACTGCATAATCCAGCTGCCTCTACTTCCTCTGTTTTTGAAAACAGAAGATCTTGCCTCTCCTTTGAAAAACCTACAGTGTTAAAAGCAGGCCTGTGTTGTCCATACACCAAGCTAGGAATGGTCATATTTTTAATCTTAAGAAAAAGAAATTACAGTTTGTTTGTTTGTTTTTTCATTCAAACCAGTTAAAATAAGCACCCGACTTATTCAATGAATACAGCGTGTGAAAGCATTATTTCTTTAACTCATAAAGGCAGTTGGAAGTTTTTAATGCATTAAAACACAATGGCACCTTTTCAAAATCACTGCACCAATGCCAGGCTGATTCTTGCCAAAACTGAAGACTGAACGCTGTTTGGCCAACCTGAGGAATGTGTCCACCAGTTGCTGCTTCTGTCCACTGGGATTTGTCAAATGAAATGTCTTTGCTAAGGTTTTTAGCTCAGGAGCAGAAAGCAGTTCAAGTACTTCGGAGAGTTCTTGTAATTCAGATTCTAGGGAAGTAAGAAGCATAAGCATTTAAAGTGGAATAAGTCTTTAAATTTCTACAAACATAACCTCTCAACAACAATCTCATGGAAATTCTTTCCCAAGAGCATCTACAGTTTCCAGCTCTTTTGCCAGTGGGACATAATTTTTAAAAAGGTAAAAAGGATGGTTTTTATCCTCTAATGATATAGCAATGGCTAACAGGGCCAAGAAGGCATGTACTCTTCCCAAGAATCAGCAGAACTTTCTTCAGCAAGACTTAGGCTATTCTAACAATTAAGTGAGTAAATAAACTATAATTTATATAGTGTGACAGGATCTCAGATGGGGCTCCACCTATTGAGTTTCTCCTCCCTAGGTTTGTACAGTGCCTGAAATTCTACCATTACAGTTTCATTCCTTTGACCTTTGATAATTTGGTCTTCAAGAATCACATATATTTATGTGAATACACACACACACACACACACACACACACACACACACACGCACACGCACGCACACACATTCCCTTTCCTACCAATTAAAATTCTCAAACTTAGTGAAAGCTCTGAGGAACTGAGGATATTTATCCAGGTGAAAAAAGACAGTTAGGTGGAAGATCTTGAGAGACAGCATATGATATCTGTCTACAAGTACTTGAAGGGTTATCACATTTTAAAGGAATTAGATTTTTTCTGCCTGCCTCTAAAAGGAAAAACTAGGAGAAATGGGTGTAAATTGTAGAGCAGAATACTGAGGTTTGATGTTAAAAATAAAACTTTCTTTCCAAGAAAGGAATGGGAAGCCTCAGGAGGGCAGCATCACTAATGGGCTTCAGAAGGCTGGATGACCACTTGGGAGGGAAGAAGGAAGGAAAGTAAGGGGTAAAGAAGAGAAGGAAGGAAGAAAGAAAGGACACAAGCATTTATTAAGTGCCTACTATCTGTCAGGGACTGTGCTAAGCACTTTACAAGTATTATCTCATTTGACTGTTCAGGCATAGGTTAGGCTTAATAGCCTCTGAGGCCACTCAAAGGCTGAAATGGTTAAATTCTGATTCTTCACAGAAATATGAATGATTAAATAGGTAACTGTAAGAGACCAAATCCAACTCAGATTCTGTGATTCTGTGAAGTTCTATTGTAGTCTAGTTTCTAATTTTGTTTGTTTAATTATAAGAGTTTCTCATTCAAAGGGGAAGGAAACAATCATGGATCTACAAAAAAGCCATTTAGTAATCACCAGCTTTGTGCACTAAACTAAGCAATGAGTTACAAAATGAAAATGATCCTTTTACTAATTAATAAAAATAATTCATTAAAATGATCATGTAGCTTACAATCTTAAGCCTTAATACTTTAAGAAGCCATTTCTTCCTTGTGGGTAATTCCATCTACTAACACAGACATCAACAACATTATCAGTCTTCATGAATTGTAGAGCCATCACCCACTCCCACCTCTGCCCTCTCCACTCCTTCAAAAAAAAAGCAGAGGAGCCAAGACTCTAAAGAAAAAACCTTCCCACAAATAGATAAGGTCTGTACTCCAGGCCTTTTGAACTTCCTAAGTCCTCCCAAAATCTGTGTTCCACTGGCATAAAGTTTAAAAAATAATCAATCAACAAACATTTTTTAAAGGTTTACTATGTGCCAGGTAACTGGCAAAAACACAAAAAGCAGTCCTTACCTTCAAGAAACTTATATATCAAAAGAGAAGAGAACATGTAAATATATATGTATATCTACCATGGATATAGAAAAGAACATTAGAGGGGAAGGCTTTGCTGGTGAGGATCAGGAAGGCCTCCTGGAGAAGGTGGCATCTGAACCATGTCCTGAAAGATGCTAAGGTGAAGAAAGAAAATGTTCTAGGCATGGTGGATAGCCAGAGCAAAGGCACAGAGGTGGGAGACAGTGTCATGTGCTGGAAAGCAAGTAGGATGGTATTGCTAAATCACAGAATTTATGGCAGGGAATAATGCATAAAAAGACTGGAAAAGGTTCAAATTGTGAATAGCCTAAAATGTCAAATACAAGAATTAATATTTGAATCACAGGTAATAAGAAGCCACTGGAGTTTACTGAGCAGGGGACATGATCAGTTCTACATTTTAGCAAAGTCAGTTTGGTGACTTTGGACTATGGATTGGAATGGGGCATCTTGAAGCAAAGAAACCAATTACAGTTATCCCTTCCACATTGAGACTTTCCCCAACACGGTTTCAATATATCAAGGGTCAGCATAAGAAATTGAATGGAAATTTTCTGGGAGAAGGTCAGTGGGAAAGGTCTGTTGGACTTGGGTGAGAGGCACATGGTCCAGCTGGCCCTAGCGCAGCCTCAGGGTGGTGGCCATAGAAGCAGCGGCTTGCTTCCAGAGTTCTTGGCTCACAGATGGTGGGGGGATCCAGCAGCTGATCAGAGGGGGATTGTAGGGATCTCTTTGCTGGTGATGAGGCAGGATTTGCCCATGCTTGGATCTGGGTCCCAGTCCTGGGGGAGGAGGAGCACTGGCATAGCAGAGCTTGTGACAGCAGTGGAGAGGATACCCTCCTCTCATTTCCAGGGCAGAAAAGAGTGCTTATGGTCATTCACAGTCCAGAGCACAGGCCAGGAGAGGAGTAAACACCTCTCCTTAGAACATACCACCTTGGAAGAACTGAAAACTTACAGGTCCCTAGAAGTATCTCTGAAAACAGCTGCACAAAACCCCTGAAGCTTGGGACAGTACATTCTCCACACTGAGAGCAGAGCCTGCCTTAACAAAGAGTTAAAAAGTCAAGTGACTGGTTGGGAAGATGAGCAAACAGAGGAAAAAAAAGTCAGACTACAGAATCTTACTTTGGTGACAAAGAAGATCAAAACATACAACCAGAAGAAGACAACAAAGTCAAAGCTCCTACATCCAAAGACCCCAAGAAAAATACGAATCAGTCTCAGGCCATGGAAGAGCTCAAAAAAGATTTTGAAAATCAAGGAAGAGAAGTAGAGGAAAAATTGGGAAGAAAAATGAGAATGATGCAAGAAAATTATGAAAAACAAGTCAATAGCTTGCTAAAGGAGACCCAAAAATATGCTGAAGAAAGTAACACCTTAAAAAATAGACTAACCCAAATGGCAAAAGAGGTCCAAAAAGCCAATGAGGAGAAGAATGCCTTCAAAAGCAGAATTGGCCAAATGGAAAAGGAGGTCCAAAAGCTCACTGAGGAAAATAAACCTTTAAAAATTAAAATGGAGCAAATGGAAGTTAATGACTCCATGAGAAATCAAGAAATTATAAAACAAAACCAAAAGAATGAAAAAATAGAAGATAATGTGAAATATCTCATTGGAAAAACAACTGACCTGGAAAATAAATCCAGGAGAGGAAACTTAAAAATTATTGGACTTACCTGAAAGCCATGATCAAAAAAAGAGCCTAGACTCATCTTTCAAGAAATTATCAAGGAAAACTGCCCTGATATTTTAGAACCAGAGGGCAAAATAGAAATTCAAAGAATCCACTGATCACCTCCTGAAAGAGATCCCCAAAGGAAAACTCCTAGGAATATTGCAGCCAAATTCCAGAATTCCCAGGTCAAGGAGAAAATATTGCAAGCAGCCAGAAGGAAACAATTCAAATATTGTGGAAACACAATCAGGATAACACAAGATTTAGCAGCTTCTACATTAAGGGTCCAGAGGGCATGGAGTATAATATTCCAGAAGGCAAAGGAGTTAGGACTACAACCTAGAATCACCTACCCAACAAAACTGAGTATAATCCTTCAGGGTAAAAAATGGCCATTCAATGAAATAGGAGACTTTCAAGCATTCCTGTGGAAAGGATCAGAGCTGAATAGAAAATCTGACTTTCAAATACAAGACTCAAGTGAAACATGGAAGAGGTAAACAGGAAAGAGAAATCATAAGAGACTTATTAAGGTTGAACTGTTTACATTCCTGCACGGAAAGATGATATTTGTAACTCATGAGTCCTTTGTCAGTATTAGGAGAGTGGGAGGGGGAAAAAATTATATGTATGTACAGATAGATAGATAGAGGGCACAGGGTGAGTTGAAGATGAAGGGGTGATATCTGGAAAATAAAATTAAGGGGTGAGAGAGGATTATACTGGGAGAAGGAGAAAGGGAGAAGTAGAATGAAGTAAAATAATTCAAATGAAACAGACAAGAAAAGGCTTTTACAGTGGATGGGAAATGGGGAAAGGAGAGAGGGAATGAGTGAATCTTATTCTCATAGGACTTGGCTTAAGGAGGGAACAACATACACAATGGGGTATGGAAATCTATCTTACTCTACAGGAAAATAAGGAGTGAAGGGGACAAGAGAGCAGGGGGTTGACAGAGGTGACAGCAGATTGGGGGAGGGGATAATCAAAAGCAAACACTTCTGAGGAGGGACAGGGTCAAAAGGAGAATAGAATAAATGGGGGGGTAAGATAGGATGAAGGAAAATATACTTAGTTTTTCACAACAGGACTACTATGGAAGTGTTTTGCATGACTACACATCTATAACCTATATCGAGATGCTTGCCTTTTCAATGAGGGTGGGTGGAAAGGGAGGAGGGGAGAAAATTTGTAACCCAAAGTTTTAAAAACACATGTTAAAAATAAAAAAATTTTTTAAAAATTAAAAAAAAAAAAAAGAAATTATCAAGAACACTTCCCTTATATTCTAGAACCAGAGGGTAAAATAGAAATTAAAGAATCCACCAATCACCTCCTGAAAGAGATCCCAAAAGGAAAATTCCCAGGAATATTATAGCCAAATTCCAGAGTTCCCAGGTCAAAGAGAAAACATTACAAGCAGCCAGAAAGAAACAATTCAAGTATTGTGGAAACACAATCAGGATAACACAAGATTTAGTAGCTTCTACATTAAGGGATCAGAGGGCTTGGAATATGATATTCCAGAGGTCAAAGGAGCTAAAATTAAAAACAAGAATCACCTACCCAGCAAAACTGAGTGTAATCAATGAAAGGGGAAAAAATTGACATTCAATGACATAGAGGAATTTAATGCATTCTTGAGAAGCCAAAGCTAAATAGAAAAACTGACTTTCAAATACAAGACTCAAGAGAAGCATGAAAAGGGAAACAGGAAAGAGAAATCATAAGGGACTTATTAAAGTTGAACGGTTTACATTCCTACATGGAAAGATCATATTTGTAACTCATGAGACCTTTCTCATTATTAGGGTAGTTAGAGGGAAGATATATAGACAGAGGGCACAGGATGAGTTGGAATATGAAGGCATGATATCTAAAAAATTAAGGGAGAGAGGAATGTACTGGAAGAAGGAGAAAGGGAGAGGTAGAATGGGGTAAATTATTTTGCATAAAAGAGGCAAGAAAAAACTTTTACAGTGGAGGGGAAGAGCGGGGAAATGAGAAGAAATGAGTGAACTTTACTCTCACTGGATTTGGCTTAAGAAAGGAATAAAATACACACCCAATTGAGTATGGAAATCTATCTTACCCTATAGGAAAGTAGGAGGGAAGGGGATAAGAGAGGGAGGGGTGATAGAAGGGAGGACAGATTAGGGGAGGGAGTAATCAGAAGCAAACACTTTTGAAAAGGGACAGGGACAAAGGAAAGAATAGAATAAATGGGGGCCAGGATAGGATGGAGGGAAATATACTTAGTCTTTCACAACAGGACTATTATGGAAGTGTTTTGCATGAATGCATATGGATAGCCCATGCTGAATTGCTTGCCTTCTCAACAGGGTGGGTGGGGAGGGAGGAAGGGAGAGAATTTGGAACTCAAAGTTTTAGAAATGAATGTTAGAAATTGTTTCTGCATGCAACTGGGAAATAAGATACACAGGCAAAGGGGTATAGAAATCTACCTTACCCTACAGGAAAATAGAAGGGGAAGGGGATAAGAGAAGGGGAGGGTGGTTATAGAAGGGAGAACAGACTGGGTGAAGGAGGAATCAGAATGCAGGCCATCATGGGGTGGGGGGAGGGATGGAGAGAAAATTTGGAACTCAAAATCTTATGGAAGTAAATGTTGAAAACCAAAAATAAAAAAATTAAATTGAAAAAAAAAAAGAGCGGTAAGAGTCTCTGAGGAACAGCTCAGATTCCTGACAAAGGAAGAAATCAAGAAAAGATAAGTTCTTCCTTTTTGTGGTACTTGCTAATGCAAGTGTTCTTAAGTTATTTTTCTCTGTTCCAAGTATAGCAGCATCAACTGGGATCATATAACAGCAGACAACTTTTAGTTTTCTCAGCATTCTTAATCTGGGCTTTGATCAATCTCAGTTTCAAATGATTAATTATCCCAAACAGAAGACTGAAACTGCCAATAATTCAAAAAACGAAGGAATTAATTTTTACTGATTACCAACCAGACATACAGTGTTGTATTTATGTTATTCTAAAAGCAATTCAGACATTATGCTCATTTCACATTTCTTGTTACTAGTCATACCTGTCTGTAGAAAGCCTACTTGCTTTAATTCTTCAATCGCTGATGATAAATCTTGACCAATCTCTCCATAATCTATCTTGTTAGTTTTTATCCAAACTTGCTTGCGTTGAAAAAGTCTTACATATAACTTCTGCCCACTTGCTACAGTGATTAAAAGGGAAAAAATATTAATTTTCTTCATAAAAATGACTATTATAGATTTAACAATAGCAAGCATTTATATAGTAACTACTATTTGCCAGGTACTCTGCTAAATGCTTTATGAATACTCATTTGAACCTCACAAGCACTGTCAGAGGTAGGTGCTATTATCCATTTTACAGGTGAGGAAACTGAGAGAAACAGAGGTTAAGTGACTTGCTCAAGGTCACACAGCTAATAATTGTCTGAGGCTTTGAACTCAGATCTTCCTAATTCCCACGTCCAGTACTCCCTCTATTGTGCCATCTAGACTTCCATTATTTTGCAGGAGTGTACATGCAAATATGATCTTTGAAGTGAAAATGTTTACAAGACTGAATTAAAGTACTTCTTCTAAGAAATCTTTCATCTCTTTTTGGAAGAGATGACAGGATGAGAGGGTTTTGAGTCAGAAAGGAAGTTAGAGATCATGGGCTCCAACTCTTTTTTTTTTTGGTGAGGCAACTGGGGTTAAGTGACTTGCCCAGAGTCACACAGCTAGTAGGTGTTACGTGTCTGAGCCTGGATTTGAAGCTGCCCCCCAACTCTCTTATTTTACAGATGATAAAATTAAGGTTTTTTATTTCAGATTGAAAGAATTTGTTTTTAAGAAGGAATATATTGTATTCAGATTAAAATGAGTCTCCTTGGGAAACATCATTGAGCATAGTGGATAGGGCACTGTACCTTAAGTTAGGAAGATAAGGGTTTAAGTCCTGCTCTGTACATTTACTAGCTGTTTGATTTTGGGCAAGTCAATTAAAACTCCTCAGCCGAATCACCTATAAAATGAGAGTATTGGATGTGATGGCCTCAGAAGTCCTTTGAATATTTATGATTGCATTCCCCATTTGACTATTTCTGAATTCCGAGAATTGAGTGAAGTCACTATATCGTAAGCTAATCCCAACCTCTCCTTGCCTGCTGCTATTTTCCTTGAAAGGGATCTTTCTGACTCATAAAATGTTAAGCTAGTGTTCTTTGCCTAAACAACTGCTAAGTTACAATACAGTCTAAAATTATAACAAGAATCTTTCTTTTCAACTCTGCCACTAAACTAAGAAAAGTCAATTCTTTCCTACAAAAACTAAAAAAGAAAAAAAAATCCCATTTTTAAAACAGGACCTTTAAAAACTCAACTACAGTTACTTATGGCATGTAATTAAGTTCTTTCAATACAAAACACTCAGAACATACAAACATTACTATCCTATTATACAGCTTAATCTTCTAATTTCAAGTACAGCTTATCATAGGGGTACTTAAACTTTTATATCTTAGACCCCTTTGGCAGTCTGGTTAAGTCTATAGAACCTTCCTCAGAATAATGGGGTTGTTTTTTTTTTTAAATTCACAATTGACAGAAATGCTAGGTGTCAGATGTTAGTGAAAATAAAGATGTAATTGTTTTTTCCTATCCAAGTTCATGGATCCTTGAAATCTATCCAGAGACTCAAATTGGGCTATTACAAACTTACCTTCAATTTTTATAGGAGTCCAAACCAAAACTGAACTGTTGTTTGTTTTTTTAATTGTTAGATTAGATATTCGTTTAATATCTAGATATTAGATTTTATTAGACAGTCTAACTAGATTAGATTTTTGTCCATGAGAAAAATTCATAAACTAAAGAAATGACTAGTTTTGAACAAGCATTGTTCTAGGAATCAGGATATCCTAGTTGTAATCTTAATTTTTTCACTAACTAGTTTGCAATCTTGGCACGTCACATTTTCTGGGCCTTGGTTTTCTCATCTGCAAAATGAGGTTAAACTATATGATCTCTAATGTTTTTTAGAGCTCTAAGATTCTATAACCTACATAGCAATTAACCACATTCCTTTCTTATTTTTATAAAAGCAACAAAAACAATTAGCAATGGATTTCAAATAACACAAAGAAATATGATTATAAAAGATTTGCCTTTGAGAGAGGTGCATAAGAACTAAACATGTAGAAGTTTCATTAGGGAAAATGATCACACTTCTGAATTATAATGAAGCACATAACCCATTAATTATTCAAACTGAATTCATGACAATTCTCATTAATTCAGTCTGAACTAGACAGTAGAATTCTGAATATTCTTGATAGGATAGTAAACTTGACATCATTATGTCCTTTCTTCTATTTTAAGTAAAAGAAAGAAGCAGAGAGGGATGCAGGGTAGATAATATTCCCCAAAGAGATGTTTTTACATGCTAAGATATAAAATAACTAGGGAACACTAAAATGATCACCACACAGAGACCTACAATAGAACTCTTGCTCATCTGCAAGTTTTAAACGTTATTATAAACCCTTGCTCATCAGCAATATTTAAATGTTATTAGCCACTTGTATGGTATCTATGTAAATGTAGGTAACCTGTATGCTAGAGGCTAGCAAGGCCAAAGTCAGCTTTCTGCAACTCTAGTGAGATCTCAGTTTCCTGTAGGCATTCCTTTTATGTAACAAATCTTAAAGTGACTTTTCCTTCAAATTTGGACTATTCAATTCTAGATATAACTGACTTCCCATGAAGAGAGGCAGGTTGTAAGTTTTAAAAACTTACTTTTATTACTGTTATGACTCTGTACTTTCCATTTCTTTTTCATCTTTACTTGAGAATAAGTCCAATGGTCCATGCAACTAATATAATACTTGCAAAAGGAGGAGAGTAAAAAAAAAAAATAGCAAACTTCTCCCCAACTTTTTTTTCTTGCTAAACAACAGAACGTATACTTTTCTAAGATTGCTCTATTTTTTTTAAAACGTGAGTCTGTTTTACATCAAACGTTTTATATCACTTAATAAAATGAACTTTCATTATAACCACACTATCATCTATAAGATACTGCAATACCATAGAATTAAGTATTATTAGATACAAAGACATTCCCTTACATATGAAGTCCTATAGTCAAGAACTTGTTAATAAATAAGCTATCTTAAGAAGCTACCATCTATTACATAAATTTACTTTTGTTGTGATTCTGAAAGTACAACTACATTCAACTAACAGACACAAGGTAGAAGCCAGCACAACTGAAACAATTCTTTCACACAAGAGGAAACAGTCTTTTGGTTTTCTCTCTTTGGATACCTGATAGTTTATAAAACTTTGTTAAGATTTCCATATCCTGTTCATCAAAGAGCTTCAGATCATCTTCATTCTCAAAAACTGCTTTTAGTACCGTAAGAAAATTCCTAAGATAATACGGATGTTCTGAAAAATCAGAGGTCAAGTCCAAGTTACCACTACCCTGATTTACTTCTTCTGATTCATCATCAGCTGGCTCCAATTCTTCACAGGGCTCCAAAAAACCAGAATCATGAATGATTTCATTTTTTAAGTCAATGTGACCGTCCTTCTGAAGTGTTCTTGTGTTATCCTTTTCAGAATAAGTATTTACAGGACTATTACATTTCATACCCAAATTAGTTGGTGTGAAAGTATTTTGGGGCCTCTGAGTTTGGCCTTCTGAGACAGCAGTCATTATTACTTGATTATATCCAGTTGATTGTACTATACCCTCTCTACTTTTGCTACCCACAACTTCAAAATTCTTCTCTGTGTTAAGAATATTCTCTGAAGTTGACAATTTACTACTACAAGTTTTTTCTATAAAATCAAGTGTGGGTAATGATATTTCACATTCTTGGGTATCAGTCTGACTTTCATTTTCTAATATTTCTGTGTCTTCTAAGGTATATTTAGAAGCAGTACTTTCTTTATCAAGGCATCCAAAAGGCTTTTCAGAAACAAAAATATTTTCCTTTTGAGATCCACTTCCCAAAACCTGATCTTCATCCCCATCTGTGGCACAGTTGGCTTCTACTTGATTAACAATTAGAGGCATCAAACTTTGTGTCCTCAGAACTTCATGTTTCTCTAGTTTCTCATTTTTAGCTACCAATTTTCTAGCTTCTGCGTATCGTCTGGACAATTTTGATGACAGGCTTCCTAAGGGAATAATTTTCACTGTCTGATGTTTCAACTCTTCTCCACAGCTGCTTACTAAATTACCACTGTTCTTAAAGTATGGACTAGTTTTCTGTATCTTATCATTTTTTGCAGAATCACTTTTGATGGGGCTCAAATTTATCTGTGAAGGTAAAGATTGCTTTGAAGGTGTATACCCTGAGGCTGTTTTGGCTAAATTACCTGGAGATAGATTTGGATTTACTGAGCTTTCAAATTCTGCCGTATCAATTTTAATTACTTCATACTTGTTCTGCTGACACATTTCATCAATATGCCTATTTAAGTCATATCTTGGCACCATTTGACCACAGATAGGACAAGCAAGTTTGGCTGGGGGCACACTGTTAAAAAATGAAATAACAGAATTGGATTTGAATAGCCCTTTTTTAGCCCTGGTTTCATTCTTTTGATTTTTACTTTTTGACAAACTTTTACGAGGTCTTTTTCCTTCAGGAGATTTGTCTGACATTTTAAGAACAAGAAATTATACAACACATGTTGCTTCATAAAAAAGAGAGTAATGTTGACGTTCTAATTCCAAAGTGATAAAAATTGGAATTGTTTTGTTTCACGTTCTTTGCCTGGACAATTTCTTCTTCCTACAAGTAAAGAAAAGACTTATTAGAAACATCTAGTAATTTAACAAAAGGAAAGAGATGAAAAAAATCAAATGTTTTAAACACTGAATGGCTTAGAGGAAGGCCACTAGATAGGAGATAGAAAATTCTGCCTTTAGCCCCTAGTCTCATTCTGCCACCTACTAGTTGGCAGAAGTTGTGTGACTTCAGCAGTCTCTTTACCTAAGATTTTCTTTTTTAAAAAATATTTTTATTTCTTTTGTTTTTCTATCACCTGGATTTCCTCCAGCATTCCAACCCTTCCTTCCTCCCAGCGAGCATCCTTTATAACAAATAATTTTTTAAAAGAAAAAGAGGAAGAGAGAAAAATTTAGCAAACCTGATCAACAACACATTGAAAAAAATCTGTGTACCTCCTACATCTGCAAAGGAGTCAGAGGTAGTAAGACCTATTTTCTTATTAGTAAGAATGAGCTGGCCTGGGTGATCTCTAATATTATTTCCAATTCTAAAATTTAATGATCCGAGATACGAAAATCAAATTGTAAAAACAGGTGGCTTATTTGAAAGTTTTAAGAACCATAAACTGTTTCATTATATCATTAATATTTCTAAACTAAAACTGCATGATCATAATCAACAGGAACATTCTCTTTACATACCACAAATCAGTCACATAGACTTTCCCAAAAACTTTTCTTCTGTCCATTCTTTGGAACAGCACTGATGTAAAAGAGGAAATAAGAAATTTTTATTTTTCTTGCTCATGTTAATCTAGAATCCTTGTAAAAGCTTCCTGGTACAGCCTGCAGAACTGAAAGGTAGAAAGAGATGATCAGATATGAGTATTCTGTCCCCAGAATCCAGATAGCCCAAAGTATCCAAAATACTAATAGCTACACTTAACTATTCCTCTGAGTTCTCATACAATTAATTCTTACATAGGAATTCAGACTCCATAGGATGACTAAGAAAACAGGGTTCACAGTAATTTTGAATATTTCTCTAAATTAAGACACTCTTCTGGTCAGAGATGCAATCCTTTTCCTTTCTCATGTCAGCGAGGTGGCTAGGAGGCACAATGAGACCCAACTTCAAATCTACCCTTACTAGTTGTGTGATCATGAGCAAGTCACTTAACCTGTCTGCCTCAGTTTCTTCAACTGTAAAATGGGAATAGCAGCACCTACCTCCCAGAGTTGTGAGGATCAAATCAGATCTTAGCACAGTGCCTGGCATATAGCAGGGGCTTAATAAATGTTTATTGAACTGAACCAGCACATAGGCTTAATAAATGCTTTCTGACTTAACAAGAGAGCTAAATAGTTCCTTGTGTATACTTCCCTCTACTTCCAGTCGGGAAACATACCAAATATGTCTTTTTGCATTTACTCATTTGTATGAATGTTGTCTTCTTCCAGTAAAATTCAAGTTCCCTAAGCGAAGGGATTCCTTAATTTTTGTTTATTTCCCTAAGGACAAGCATACAGTAAATGTTTAATAAATGTTTATGGATTGACAGTAAGCTCGGAGCTGGACTCGGCCTAGTGGTCATCAAATTCAGCTTCATTTTACAGACAAGGAAACTGAGGATCAAAGAGGTCTCTCAGTTAATAGGCACGTGTAACACAATTCGAACCCAGTTTTGCTGACTCCAAATCCAGCTCTCTAAGCCCTACTCTACCTACCGGGTCTAGGTTGTATTGACTTATCAGGGTACGTATTGTCTCCCCGCCCCTCCCCCCAGCAGAGGGTAAACTCCTTGAGGGCAGGCATTGCTCCATTTTTGTCCGTCTCCCCCAGCCCAGCACAGAACAAAACACACAGCAGAGTCCTGCAAAGGCCCAGGATAATTACAAAAGCGCTGGGGGAGAGGCAGCCAAGCGGGTGGGGAGTGAGGTCGCCCGGTCCGTGTGCTCCCATCCCCCCATCCCGAGCTGCACACGGTCTCCTAGAACGCGCCCGATGCGCGCGCACCTCCCACTACTCCCCCCCCAATCCCTCCCGCCCCACCCCCCCGATCTGTCGCGAGGGAGGGGGCGATGAATTCTCCAAAAGCGCCGGGGTTAGAAGGGCCCGGAATCATCCGCCTTCTGCCTCGCGGTTTCCCTTTTCTCACCTGGTTCCGCGCTCCAATGCTCCCCAGACATCCTCAATCTATCTCTCTCTGGGCACCTTCGGCCGCGCAGGCACAACAGGAGGAGCGTCGAGCGATCGATCCCTTTTAAACCTTGGGTTGCAGGCTGGAGTTTTCCATTCCAGGTCAGCTGAAGAAAGTGTTCTGGTGACTGTCCTCTCCCTCTTCCTAAACAGCTGGGTGGGGCAGTGGATGGAGTGATGGGCATTTAATCCGGAAGACATAAATTCAAATCCAGCCCCAGCAAATGTAAAATGTCGGGATGACAATAATAACACCTACTTTCGGATTAAATGAGGTATTTGTAAAGTGCTTAACATAATAGGCCCTTAATAAATGCTTGTCTTACCTCGAGGTAATGAGTGCTTCGTACAGAAAAATATTCAGGCTGGACCTGGAGTTTAAATCCAGCCTCAGACACTTACAAATTGTGTTACCCTGGGCTAATCACTTAGCCTCAGTTTCCTCTGCTGTGAAATGGGGATAATGCTAGAATCTATCTCCAGGGTTGTGTGGATAAGATAAGCTATTTGTAAAGCGTTTCTTTCAACCTTAAAGCACTATATATGCCATGTATATTTTGTCCAAATACCACTCAGATATCCATGGCAGACCTAAGGATCACCTTCACTGCCTTGGGTTTGTTTTGCTATACCCTTTCAAAGTTGCTTGGGGTCCCGGATTTGAACATAGTCCTTTAGGGGATATCTCTACTTTACAGGTTTGTTTGGAGGATCAAACTAAGCCAAAAAATGTTTCCCAAGTGCTATGGAAGCGATCGCTAGTAGAGCTAGGCAGAATCGCTCATCAAGCCTGGCTTCCTAGCTCAGGGGTCTCCCAGGCTTGTACCTTAAAGGGGAAAGCAAAACCTAAACTTTTCTGCTTTTCACCCAAGTTTCAACATTACCTATTCTAACTAGAAACTTTTTAGTTCAGCTTGTTTAAATAAAGGCTGTGGCCCAACATTATCACGCTTATTTATAGTGGCAGCTAGTGGCTCAGCAGAAGTTGGACCTGGAGAAAGGAAACCCTGAGTTCGGATATGACCTCAGACACTAGCTGTATGACTGTTTCTTAATCTTTCAGTTTCCTAAACTGTAAAATGGAAATAATAGCACTTTCCTCCCAGGATTATTGTGAGAATCAAATGGGATATCTGTATTAGCACAGAGGCTGGCATATCATAGGCACCATTTAAATGCTTATTCCTTTCCCTCCAGACTCCTTTTTAACAGCATTGGAGAGGTTCTGCTGAGAATCAGCTTTAATATCAATTCAAACTACAGGTGTCTCCTGTACATTCCCTCCAGATCAGATTGTCAGAACTGTTTTTCATCACTAATCTCCAGTCTCCCTTATTAGAACATATAGGGGCTTACACTTGTAATTGGCTAAATTAAATTAAAACTATGGGAAGATGATGATTTAGATAGCACTACAACAGCCTACTTTTCCAATAGACTGCCACCCTGCTTTTAATTCACTTTCTTTTTTCAGTTCCCTCTGTTGTTACTCATTATCTTGTCCTCTATTGATCCCAAGTATGGATCGCTAACTGGTTTAATTTAGACCCCTCCAGGTTCAGGTGAGAACCCAACAATTTTGAAAACAAGGCAGTTTTCAAATCTATGAACTGAAACCTTCCCCAATAAAGTGCTCCAGAAGTGCATTCAAAGGGGAATAAAAAAAAAAAAGATTTTTGAAAGTGCAAAAACCACTCCTTGGTCATTCCCCCATCATGATCCCCATGTAAGTAGATTTGTGCTTTTCCAAAGCTATAGACTGTATTGCCTTGATCAATGATTTTGCACATGTCTACCATTAATTAAAGGCAAGTCTAGGTGAAGGTGTGGATGCATCAGTACAATACGTCACACTACTTTAAAAAAAAAATCCCAATTTTGATCATTTTATTGACCAGTAAAATAGTTTCATCTACAAAATGCCATCAATTTTGTACATCACCTCTAATCTCACCACCAGGTATGTTACTAACTCTGGCTTTAATTAACACCACCTCCCTCAGCCTCTCCCCTTTAATTGGAGGGTCCAGAGGGCAGAGTACCAAACTCCTCCCAAAGCTTTCCTTTAGAGAGGGCAGAAACTGGACTCTCAGCTCACTCCACTCTGCTGCTCCGCCTGGTTTCAAATCCAGGCAACAAGCTGCCCAACTGCCAGGAATCCCCTGGTGTCCTCCCCTCCTTGTCCTCCCACCCTGCTTTCCTGACTCCTTTTGTGTAGTTGTTCCCCCACCCCCCATTAGATTGTAAGCTCCTTGAGGGCAGGGATTATCTTTTTATTACCTGTATCCTCAGTGCTTGGCACAGTGCCTGGCACATAGTAGGGACCTGATAAATGTTTAATGGATTGGAAGCATCACTGCTTCACAAACATCTACAGGTTTAGTCTTCAAAACTTAAGAAACCACAAATATTTGCTATGAAGAAAAGAAAAATATATCCAAAATTTTATTAAGAAACAGGATGATGAAATCAGTATTTGCTTAGTTTAACATTTACATTATGATAAAATATGTTACAGCTTGAGTTTATGAACAGAAATTTCTTTTTTCTTCTTCTGCTTTTTTTGTGTTTTCTTGGCATCCTGTATTTGCATTTTCACTTGATCTTGTAATTGAGAAAAGAATGCTTGAGATGACTTCAAGGCCTTGTCTTTACCTTCATCCTGCAATAGGAAACAAAGCATGTATAAAAAGTATTTCTACAAAATAAAAGTTTCTTTTTTTACTTAATTGAAGGCGTATTAAAGGTCATGTAAAAAGTCATATACCTACACCCTAATAATAAATTCCTTTTTTTTTGATGGAGTTGCTACAGTATAATTTCTAAATATGGTGGATTTCTTTCTTGCTCTCATATATGTCTCCCGCTATTCCCCAACAAAAGAATTAGGCAAGCCATCACTACCACCAGAAATATAAATAAAAGCAAACACCAGTGAGTAGCTGATCTTACTTTGCAGACACAGAATAGGCTGTTATTTGTTTCAGGAAAGTAGGTTCATATAAACACAGCAATTTCAATATAGGAATCCAAATTTCATCAATTCTCAGTCTAAAACATTGAGAAATAAGTGTATGCAAGTGGGGGCATAGAAAGAGGCTATAAAAAGTCAATAAATTCAGCTTCTAAGTATTTAATCACTTTACTCTCTGAATCAAACACCAATAAACACTAAAATAAATAAATTTTGTGCTATATGAAACTGATCTTTTGTAGCTAGTTCTTTCTTTTAATTCAGTGACATGTTTTAGTGCAATTTTTCTTACAAGGAAGGAATAATTACAAACAATAAGGCCTGAAGGGCAAAAGAGCTGTACTAAGTTTTCAAAAAAATATTTGAAACAAAATATAACCAACCTAGCATGGTGAAAGTCGTAATTTAAGTCAATCAACAATCTACCTAGATTGCTACATCATCAATTATTCTGTTATAGCATATGCTGATTATATAATTAGAACTAAAAAGGAACTTAAATGCCATTGAAACTGACTCACCCAATAGAGGCAAAACGAATTGAAGCAAATATGTATTAAGGTCACCCAAACACAGCAGTCATCTTGACATATACTTTTACACAAATGCTCTCATTTAAAAAAAAAAAGGTATTTATGTTTCTAATCAGTCATATTCAGCCATGCCTTACCTTTAGTATAGAAGCTTTGCCTGCTTTAGTTAGTTTCTTTAATTGTGCAGATGCTTCTGCTTTGTCGTATTTTGTAGACTGTTCAGGCTTAGTTTTTGCTAACATTTTTTGCCGTTTTTCCTTTTCTCTTAATTTCATACGCTTACGATATTTCTTCTTTCTTCGTTCTCGTTTCTTGTCTGTGACAGATTTCTCTGCATCTGTTTTTATGTCCCCTGCCTTATTTTTCTCCTATAAAAACAGAAACAATACCTTTCATTCACCCTAAAAATTCAAGGAATAAGTAGAATCAAGTAATCTCATTTTACAGAAAAAGAAACTAAAATACAGTGATAAGAGCCTCATAATTCCAGAACAAATCAGTGACATAAATCTGATACGACATGTAGGCAGTCTTCCACATTATTAATGGACACATTCCAAAAGTTACTTTTAAAAAATTTATTTTTGAAAATATGAAGCACATTTTTCCGTGGAAACAATAAAATAAATTGGAGTTGGGCTCCCGGGCTGACCCACAATGTAGCTGAACTGTGATGATAATCAGTAAATCACTATCTATAATATATCAGTGGGAAAACATGCTTAAAATTCCAAATCAGGATACAATCTCAAAAGTAAGGATCAACCACATGCAGCTTCAAAGATGAAGTTTTGATAGAAGGACATGGGAACCAACAGCTGAAAACAGGATTCATAGTATCATAGATCTAGAACTTTAAAAGATTTTAAAGACCCTAATTTTGCAGTAAGAAAACTGAGGCCTAAGGAGGTTATGTGATTTGCCGAAAGTCACATCGGTAATAAGTGGCAGAGCTGGGATCTGAAGTGGTTTTTTTTTGATGCATGTAGGACCAGGGCTTGTGATGGAATGGAGCAAAGACCACCATCCCTCTGCCACATAGGCAAGGAATGGGAGTGAGAGTGCAGAGACAATGAGAATGGACTAGTTTCTTGGGCAGAGGCCAGCAGGACAGGTAACTCATTGTCTGAAGCAGCCATTCAAATATATAAAATATTTGTACATAAAAGAGATTACCTACATATATATATCTAGTATATCCAACTTTTAACCAGATTTTCTAATTCCATTATTAATGCCAGATTCCATTGTTAATAAAAGTTAAAAGGAAAAAAAAATCTCCTGGTAGATTTTTTTTACCAATGCAGTTGGCATGGGGTTATTTAGAATAATTTTTGTTATTGAAACGTAACAAAAAAAAGAAAGAAAGAAAGAAAGGTAACATCACAGATACAATTAAAATTGTATCTTTTTTTCCCTTGGTTCAGACCTGTGGACTCGGCTATCTTCTGTCTTCACTGACACAGATTAGTAATGCGCATTACTAAAGAGTTGCCAGAAACCCTGAGAAAATAAGTGACTGGCTTATAGTTACACAGCCTACCCTATATCAGAGGCGGGGCTTGAATAGGTCTTCCTGGTGCCAAGGCTGGCTGTCTACATACTATGGCTGTCCATATACTACAACTGCTGCCTCTTTATTAGTCTTTTAGGCATTTATGTACCATTTGATTTCTACTAGCTGCTTTTTAACCCTTTTCTATTCCTCTTGATAACCAGGAAAAAAAAAAGATTAAGATTTAAAGTTTAAATATTATATCACAATATTATCTGTGTGAACATCCCTAGAAAGGACAATAATGATGACATTATCATTATAGACATATAATCTACTATATAAACCTTCCCTTCACAAAGGAAATAAGCAAAAAACACATTCAAAAGCACAAATACCTAAATTACAAATGTGTAATTTATAAAACTGCATGTTCTCAATATTTGCTTCTTACCTTGATTTCCTCTGGAGCTAGGAGTGCTGCGTCACTAACATGTACTGGCGCTACTTCCTCCATAGTTATAGCAGGAAGATTAGAGACAATTTTAACCTCCGGAACAGGCTAGAAAATGAAATAACAGAAAATAACATTTTAGGAATCACTCTGAAAGTACAGAAGAGTAGTTACAATGTTATTGATCTGAAATCTTGTAAGGCATATGTGATGTAATGAAAATATACGTAAATGAAATAACATTCAGGTTAAATACTTTGATTACCTAAACTTCAATATGATCAGATCAAAATGGTCCTGATGAAATAATTGTGAAGTCATCACTTTTTGGAGACCTGCCCAAAGCCCATTTTTAGGAGGGAAAAGGAAAATCTAAGACATTACAGTCTTCAGATCCTGATGAGGTTTGTTAAGGAGGATATGAGAGATGACAGCTGACATCAGAGATCAAAGAAATATAGATTTAGAACTGGAAAGGACTTTAGAGGCCATCTAGTCAAGCTCTCTCATTTTATAAGTGCGTAAACTGAGGACCAATCAGTTTAATTTTGATATCTGAAAAAATGCCAGAATACATTTATCAATTTGCAAATACTCAAAAACAAACAAGAGAGTGGAAAGCAACCAAAAGGCAAACTTACTTTCTCTTACAACAGAAAGACATTATAAATGGGATCACACATTTTGCTTGGTCCAAGAGGTAAGAAGAAAGATGAATGAATGCACATGACAGGGAAGCAAATGAAGAATCTGAACATAAGGAATAAATTCCTAAAAACTAAAGCTATATGAACATGGAATGGGCTCCATCTTGAGACTGAGCATTATCACTACAAGTGTTTAAACAAATGCTAGTTAGGGACATCACTCACAAGAAGTGTCATAAGTGTCGAATCTAGGGAACACTTTGAGGAAAGCTGGGCCTTTGGATTGACAAAAAGTTAGATGAGTGGAATGGAGAGGTAAAAACACACAAGAATGAGCAAGAGCACAGTGTTAGGGAAAGGTAACAGGCACACTGGTGAGTAATACATGGTAACAAAACAGAGGCAAGGAAGCGGGGCAGTGAGCAGCAGTGGGATGTGAAAGGCAGGTAGGAGTTAGATTGTACAAAGTTCTGTGTATCAGACTAAGGAGCAAGTCATCTACAATTCACAAGAATCTTAAATCCTAATATACTTACAGGCTTAGGTGTAAAATGAAAGTCAGAAAGAGCATCCAGTTTTTGAAAGAGTGAATCCATCATCTTCTGAATTTCTACATGCTCTGGGTTTTCTTCTTCTTCTTTCTTTTCCTAAGATAATGAATTCGGTAACAAATCTCAGAACACAACAGTACCTGAGGATAGTTCCATTGTCCTAATAACAATTTTGGGCTTTTGTTTTAAGGGGCCCTTTAGGAGGCCCATTAACTGCTACATATAGACTGCCATCTGGTATCTAATTGCAAGTTATCTCTTTCGAAAATAGAGAATGTTACTGAATTTGACAATAGTTCACAAATTTCTCTATTTTCTCTACTGAAATCATTACCACAGTAAGGTCAGAGTGTCTCAAGTATGACTAGATAAGAAACAAACAGGAAGGTGAATGGCTATTTGCCTCCATGCTCTAACTCCAAATCATGACCCCAGTCGCTCTCAGTCGCTAAAACTTTAAAGAAGACTAGAATGGCTCAAGGACTAAATTGGAGTTTGGGCCTATTCTAGGAGGGAGGTGGGGAAGCTCAACTAAACCCAAACCCCAGATTAACTCCTGAGTAGACACAAAATTCTCTACCAGCTCCAAATTATAGAATGCCTTCAATCCCTACCAAATCTAGTAAACTTTCCCATTCCCAAGCAAAATCTGAACATTCTGCTAAGAAATTATATAATGAGAATTCATTCAGTTAGTATTTACTAGAATCACAAGTATATGACCTATCTGGTTAATTAATGAAGTTTTCTTTACATAATTCCATTTAGGTGTGTGTGGGGGGGAATCCCATATTCCATAGGAATAAGTTCATTTGGCTTGTTTTACAAACAGTATGCCAATTTTAAAAGTACCATTGAAAAGTTACAATTATAGATAAATAATATTGTTGTAACAATAAGATAGTTTCACTTATCCTAGGAAATTTGAAAAATAAAACCCTATTAAAAAGTATTTCTATTATCTCTCAGAAAACACCTTCAATAAAAATGTTATTTTTCTACCCAATTTAACTGGGTAGAAAACCTACCCAATCTAAACCACTACAAGAACGAAAAAGAAAATTCGTGAAAAGCCCTACTTTCTTTCTTTAATAACAAAGGATTTGTGCTACAAGGTTTCTTACCTGGTTAAGTTTGAGGTACTCCTGCTCATAAATTTCTGCAAGGCTCAATTTACTCTTTTCATGATCTAATGTTAAACGCTTCTTATATTCAAATGCCTCCTCCTTTGGTTTTTCTTTACGTACTACATCATCCCAAGCCTAAAAAATAAATAGGGGAATATCTTAATTCAATAATTTTATATTATGGTATAGCCTTCCTAAATTTGCAGGGAATATATACGAGGGAACAATTCATTTCTAAAACATGACTGTTTTACTGTGTTTCAACAGAAGCAAAAATAAATTCTTCCAAGATGTTAATAATACTTGTGCATAAAATACTATTAACACTCAGATTTCCCCATGAGAGCTTATTTAACATAAAGCCTGCCATGAAAAAACAACAACAACAAAAAATAATCAAGTATACTTTGTAAAGGGAAGAAAAAGTATTTCTTATACATTTTACATTAGGGAAGCAAAGATAGGTGAAGGGACATAAAGCTAGTTAAGCTTTATTTAAATGGTCCCAGAATAAGACCAATTAAATAAAACTTTTATTTACTAAATATAAAATGATCAGGTTATAAGATGTGTCTAGAGCAAGGATCCCTATGCTGTCTACTATAATCAGACTGATTTCAAAGTCCAATAGATGTCACTATCCACTCTTTCCCTAATGACATTATAGGGAGGAAACATATGGCTTCTAACCACATCCTGCTCCTTGTACCTCCTCAAAATTTAAAATATCAGCAAGGTATCAAAGCATGGAAATGGCTTGAACTGTTTCTCCTCATTTCACTCCACCCACACTAATCACAAAGAAATGAATGAATCTCCATAATAAAAAAGGTTGTAAAACCTTGTCTAAACTCAAATTTTTAGTGAAAAGTATATAAAAATATTTGAGAACTGTTAAAATAAACAAAAAATAAAGATCATTGCTCCAATCAACATTCAAAGAATCTTATATTCATTTCTGGAAATGTCAGTGCTATAAATGCAATCTCATTAACCTGATCTTTTATTCTTTGTTTGATGATATCCTCAAGTTGCAAAGTGGTTTCCTCAGTAATCACAGGTGCTACAAAAAAGAACATTAAATAGATTATTAAAATAATAAATATTTAACAACAATGCACTATTATTTTTAAAAATATCTCAATACCCACGCAGAGGTCCTTTCTATTGATCACAACGCCTTAGAAAAAGCAAAAGTCTTGTACCAGGACTGTCTGAACTAAAAATAAGTCCAAGCCGACTTTAAATCAACTGATGGAAGAAAGAGAGTCTACAGCAGGAGTCAAGTGAGTTGGACTATAGTTGATTTTGCTACTTTCAAGCTATAAAACTGTAGACTCTGGGCTTCAATTTCCTTGGCAATTAATAGGATAGCAATTAATAGATGGGAATACCACTTGCCCTGCCATCCTTAAAAGGTTCTCATGAGAATGAAACAGCAGTTGTGAAGGTACTTTTAAAAATTAAAGATCACTACACAAGATTTGTAAAATGCTATTTCCATTAACTAGTATAAAAGGTGTGACAAAAGTGAGACCTCTATCTGACCCCCGCAAAACCTATCCCCAAATAGCCAGAAAAGCATTTTTTCATGTGTGTACGTATATATGTGTGTGTATGTATGTAGTATGTATATTATCTTCACATAGGTGGTGTTTCTCAAGCTAATCACCTTCACAGACTATTCTATAATGCTGTCATTGTTTAAAACATTAAAAAAAAATTTGTTGGGGGAATTTCTGTTAGAGTCAACTTAAGAATCATTCACAATACATATTTTTTTTTTTATTACCCAACTTAATGACTTTCCTCATTCTCCTTGTGAAGATTCAAATGACTTTTGGCTATTTCCAAAAATCAGATTCATGTTCAAATGACAAGGATTTGACATCACTGGGGATCTTAAAGAATGTGACATAGGCTCATGGACAATTTTAAAAGAGGCTCCAAATATGTTTTAATTAGAATTACCAATGTTGTGATGAATACAAAGGATTCTAAAACCTTAAAAATATAAACACTTGCCTAAGTTCTATTTTTTTTTAAAACCAATATACCAGTTATAATATTTTACAATTACATATATCCAAAGCAAAAAACCTATAACATCCCAATGAAGACATTAAATTTTAAATTTGTATTGTCACATTATCAAATTATATATCACAATCTAAATAATTTCCCCTGTTATACAACAAAGAAGTATTAAACTCCAAAGCACAGTTTATCTGTAATAAAAGGCATTTACATAGCGCCTTAAGGTTTGCAATGTGGTTTTCATAAAAAACCATTATCTAATTTGAGCCTCACAGCAACCCTGGGCTAAGCATTACATGTACCTACATTTTTACAGATGAACAAAGTGAGGCTGAAAATGGTTATTTGATTTGCTCAGGGTTACACAGTATTTGAGAAAGGATTCAAACCCAAGTCTTCACGATTTAAAATCCAACACTTTGTCCATATTATGCTGCCTCTTAGTTTAATGTAATATGTTTGTATTTACAGGACAAATGAGCATCATTTTGGGCCATGGTAAGAGAAAGGCAAATTTTCTTCCATATCAGCAACTTCTGGGTCATGAACTAGCCAACCACTCACGCCAGGAGATTCTTCTTGTTGCTTAAGGGGAAATAATGGTGTTTTATGTCTAGAAACCCTACAAATTAGCCACTTACTTCATTCATTCTTTGTTAAGACACTCCTTTCCCCTAAATGTACAGGGCTTTAGCCCTCAGTTATCCTCACAGGCCGATGTCAGAGATTACTAACATAACTGGAGAGTTAGAAGGGACCACACTGGCCACCTACTCCAACATCTCCCTAAAATACCTGGCAAGTAGTTGTCCAGCTTTTACTTGAAGATGTGCAAGGAGGGGGAATCCACCACTTCTTAAACCAGTGCATTCCAATTCTGGATAGCTTTAATTGTAAAGAAGGTTTTTTCTGATATTAACCTTAAATTTGTTTCTTTCCAATCTCTCCTATTGCTCCTGGTTCTTCTATGGGACCAAATGCAGCAAGTCTAATCCCTATCCCACGTGACAGTCCTTCAAATACTTGAAGACATCTCCTCTCAAAATTTCTTCTTCTCCAAGCTAAACACCTCCAATTTCTTCAACTGATTTTCATATGATATGGACTCAAGGTCCTTCACTATCCTCCTATGAATACTCTCCAGTTAAGCAATGTACTTTTTAAGCCATAGTGCCCAGAACTAAACACCGTATCCCAAAAGAGGTCTAATGAGGGCATAGTACAGCAGGGCTATCATCCCCCTCTTCCTGGAATCTATGGCTTTTAATGCAGCCCATGATCATGTTTGCTTCCTTGGATGCCACATCACAGTGCTAACTCACACTGGCCATGCAGTCCATCAAAACTCCTAGATCTTTAACAGAACTATGGTATAACCATGCTTCTCTCATCTTTTACTTATGAAGCTAATTTTTTATACCCAGGTGCAAGATTTATTTCTATCAAATTTTATCATATAAGATTCAACTCAATAAAGCACTGGATCTGGAGTTAGGAAGATCTGAGTTCAAACTCAACCACAAACACTAATTATGTAATCCTGGCAAGTCACTTCGCCCATCTGCTTCACTTCCCTCATTTGTAAAAAGGGGATAGTAATAGCATCTACCTTCCAGAGTTGTTGTGAGGATCAAACAAGACAGTTGTAAAGACTTATTAAATCACTCCCCTGTTTATAGAGGAGGAAGCTGATGCCCAGGGATGTGAAGTAATGCTAAGGTTCACATAGGTAGGATTAAGCATCATTCACTATTTAGAAAATAAATGTTAAATTCCTTATTAAATATTATCTTAAATATGGCACATAAACAAATATCAAAGTACAAAGAATACATTTACCCATCCTGACTGCATGGTCAAAGTGCAATGTTTCTTCTAGAAGGCTGTTTTCTGGTCTTTTTTGTCCTGTCACTTCCCCTTGAAGCTGCCAGGGTTTCTGTTCCAACAACTCTTTCTCTAAAGATTTAATTCTTTCTGCCATCTGAGAATAAATGGAGAAAAATACTTATTTCATTACTTCGTATTTCATTGCACTGGTGGGATAGGCTCCATAAATACTGGCCTCTGAGAGGGGTGGTTGCCAATCTGGGGAAAACTCTCTGAACGTCTAGACCAGGCAATGGACAAGACTGGACCTACTCTATCTTCCCAGCTTGGCAGTATCTACCAGAACTTGTGCAGGCATAGCCTTCAAGACCACATGGGTGACCTCCATGCATTAGAAGAAGACTTCAGTGACTTAAGAAAATATTATATTAATATTCATATAGTAATAACAGATTGCATTTATATACCACTTTAAAGTTTAAAATAACTTTATATACATTTTCTCAACCAACATTAAGAAATGACAAGACACAGCTATTACAAATCAAATGTTTTGCTTCTTTGTACAATATATATTGAGTGTACATTACCTTCTCCTGTCTTTGCTCAAAAGAGGATTTTACTCCATCAGAAGTATTCTTTTCACTGAAAATATCTGTGTCTTTGGTTTCTTTGTCATCAGGCAAAGCAAAGGTTACTCTTTTCCCAACTTCATGTTGTTTATTCTCATTTTCTTCAGTTTCATCATCTTCATCCCTAAACCATCACAACATTTAGCAAAGGAAATACTATTTACATGTATCTTCTGTGAAAGGAAAAAAAATTCTTTTCCAATAATAAAGCTTTTCCATTTTAAATACACCACACCCAACAATCTAACAAGTTTCCTATAGTTTCAAAGTCATGAAAACTTATAAAAACTCAAGAAGGAATCATTTTAAACCAATTTGTACGTAGCTTAAAAAAAAAGAATTCATAATATTCACTTAATATATTAATATTCAACAACATTCATTTAAACAAATATATTCAAATTGCAAACTTACTAGTTCATAATTTCTAATAACTGATGGCATAATGTTGACGTTAGTGATTTTTATTAAAAATAGGAAACAAATCAAAGAACTGTATAGCAAAACTATAAGCTATTATAAAGCCCTCCCTCCTCCCCCATCTACACACTGAGATAAATATGGGTTCTATAGGGTTAAATTAACATCTTACAATAATAAAGTAATACCTTCCTAACTGAAGCATATGACAACTCCTCTTATAACTACACAAAAATTGATGGACAAATTACATTACACAATTTAAAAAGGATGATTCAAAATGCTTACTCTTCAGAAATTTCTTCCTCTTCTTCGAGATCAGTATCCTTATCCTCATCTTCATCTTCATCCTGACCCAGTTCATCATTATCACTTGCTGTGTCTTCACTTTCAACCGGGTCAAAGAAATCTTTGTATTTTAGGTTTCTGGAACTTTTACCTGACTAAAACAAAACATTTAAACCTTCTGCTTAAGGCCAGAAAATGATTTTAAAAGATAAGCTTTTTAAAAGCTCTTTCTACATGCTGAAGATTATTTTCCAATAAAAGTTAAAAACTGAAATTAGCATTTACAAATAAAAGAAAAATACTGCCTGCAGTTCATTCATTTATTTTTAAGCATATAGAAATATTTAAATTTGGTAAGAGAGAACAGAATTCTATATCTCAATATAAGAAAGATCAATTGATAAGCATTTACTGTGTTACACATTAGGAATATAAAAACAGAAATTAAACAGTCTCTGCTCTCAAGGAGCATACAATATATTAAGGAAGACAAAAGGTACATGAGTGTATACGTATATTATGCACATGTACATACAAAATAAATAGAAGATCATGGTTGGGGAGGGGAAATACACTAGCAGCAGACAGCATTAAAGATTTCATGTAGAAGATCTAAGTTTTGAAAGGAACAGAGAATTCTAACAGGCAGAGGTGAAAAGGCAGTGATTGTAAGAGAGGGGACAGCTTGGACAGGGGCATATTGTATCATACATGAGAAAACAGCAAGGTCGGTAAGTAGGGGAATATAAAAGGCAGTTTGGGTCCAGGTTGTGAAAGGTCTCGAGGACCACATGAAGGAGTTTGTATTTGATTTTAGATGTAATGAGGAACCCTTCAATTTACAGAGCAGAGGAGTGATACAGTCAGACCTATGCTTTAGGAACATCACTTCGGCAGCAACTAGAGGATGGAATGGTAGGGAAAGACTTGAAGCAGGGAAACCAATTGGGAGGCCACTACAATAGTAGAGACAAGAAACAATGAGGCCCTGAACTAGAAGGTGGCCTTATGGGTTGAGAGAACACTTTGGATCCAAGAGATGTTAAATGTAGAATTGACAAGTCTGGGCAACTGACTGGATATTTTGGATAAATGGGACTGAGAAGTAAAGGATGACTCTGACAATGACTCAAACCTGGGTGACTAGAAGGACAGTGATCTTCTGGACAGATACTGGAGAGTATGAAAGGAATAGGTTTAGAGGGAAAGATGAGAACAAAGATTAAGCACACCCATATCAAGTGTAAAAGAAATATTAAATGTACTTTAAAATTATTAAATGCTATATGCCCTAACCTTTCTATTTTGGTTGGTTGAGATTTAATGGGAAAGCTGAGTTTTATGAGAATATATACTTATAACTTACATAGCAATAAGATGGATTAGGATAAGAAAGTGATGAGTTCCATGAAAAATTTTAGGTCATTTTTATTTGCTTTAACATAACTGAATTATTCACTTGAGCACCAATGAACTGTGAGAAAGGAAGCCCTTTTTATATTAAAGATACTTTAAATATCCATTTTAAAAAAGGGCAAAACCTAATCATTAGACAAAAGAATACCTTTACTTTTTTTGGAGAGTCTGTAAATAGTTCACCATCTTCATCAGAAATAATTTCTTCAAAATAATTAACGTCACCTTCATCATCTTCCTTTTTTTCTTTCTCCTCTTTTTCCATATCTTCCAAAAAGGACTCCATTTCAGACAATTTGAAAAATTTATCATCTACTATGGATTTCTCTTTTGATTTAATAAATACTTTTGGCTTCTTGTTTTGACGTTCCAGTTTATCAATATCAAAGTCAAGGTCAGAATCCTCATCACTAAAATCTGAACTTTTCTCTACCTCAACTTTATATAACTTTTTATTTCTCTTAATTTCTTCTTTAAGACCATCATTACCTAGATCTGACTTTTGCTCTAGCTCTAAATTCTGTTCTATTTCCTCCTCATCAATATCCATCTCTGAGTCAACCTCTTCACTCTCGGGGAGAAGAGAGAGTTCCTTGTCTTTAACGTTTCCATTAACAGCTTTCTTAAAGTACTGTAAAACTGGTTCATTCTGCAATTCTAGTTGCTGCCAAATCTGCTCATCATCAAAGTTTTCTATCACCAATTCTTTTAGAGGGCTCCCAAGAATGACATCAGTCTTCAATGCTTTATGTAAATCATAAAGTGCTTTTGTTAAAGATGTAAAATTTATAGCCAATCCATCTTGAACACTATCAAGAGAGGAAAAGGTTAATGAATTTAAAATAATACCTTCCACATTTTTATAGTCACAATTTTTTTTAGCTTTTATTTAGTATTTTATTTTTCTCGTTTTAAAACTTTTGAGTTCCAAATTCTCTCCTTTCCTCCCTCCCCAGCCCCCCTCATTGAGAAGGGAAGCAATTGGATATAAGTTACACGTGTAGTCATGCAAAACAAATCCCTAATAGTCATGCTGTGAAAGAAAACATAGACAAAAAAACCTCAAGAAAAATAAAGTTCAAAAAAAAAAAAGTATGCTTCAATCTGTATTCAGATATCATCAGTTCTTTCTCTGGGGGATGGAATCCTAATAAAGCTGCTCCCAGCCCCAATATTCTAACTTCCTTATGGACCCCACTGAACAGCAGGTATGTCCTGATTTAACTACACAATCTGACTTTAACCACACCACAGGCCCCCAGACTCAATATAGCCACTGACTCTAGCTAGCCACTGCGCCCAGATCCAATTCATATATTTGAATATACTCAATCACAATCACATCAACCAGTTAGCCCAAGACAGGACCACAATACCTACCTATCCATCTTGACCAAACAGGACCACGATAGCTAGCCAATCGGAGTGCAGCACGATGACAATGTCTGACCCCCGAACCACAGAAGGGATCCCTCCACATTACCTAATCCCTTAACAAATCCTTCCTGCCTTTTTAATATTCAAAATTTCTATTACGTAATTACATCTTTACCCTACAAAAAATCCATCTTGCTTTCACTAAAGTTGCTGGTTCCTCTTGGAACCTTGCCTACTTCATGAGAGATGCCAATCCTCAATGAATGCCTGTACTTATATTAGAGGTGGGAATTCTTTGAGATAGTGCCACCACAACACAACATGAAACCAAAACAGTTTTTGGTGTCCCTGGGTGGGCAGAGTACCAGATCCCATCCCACGAGACTAAACCAACCACAATATGGGGATGGATAACATTTTTCATCATAAGTCTTTCAGAGTTGACTTTGATCATTGTATTGCTGAGAATAGCTAAGTCATTCATAGCTGATCATCTTAATATATTGCTGTTACTTTGTATATAGTACAATCAGCCCATGAAAGTCTTTCCAGGTTTTTCTGAGAGCATCCTGCTCATCATTTCTTATAGTACAACAGTTTTCCATCATAATCACATACCACTTGTTCAGCCATTCCTCACTGATGGGTTTCCCCTCAACTTTTAATTCTTTACTCCCAGAAAAGAGTTGTATACCCTCAATTTTTAAAAATGGATTAAACATAATCACATGCCCACATCATTTTACTGAGTAGTAAAATTAAGAGAAATTTTTCTACTCAGTAACTTATTGTAAAAGTTTGTTGAGGATGTTAAAAAAATCTACAATAAAACTGAGTTTGGAAATAAGTAAAAGATTCAATTATTCATGCCACCCTTGCCCCTATTACCATTATTCTAGCTAATTGATTTGTTGAGGATCTATACTACTCCAATCCATCTTCTACTCAGCTATCAAAGCGATCTTTCTAAAGAGCAGACCTGACCACATCACTCCCTTAGTCAATAAACTCCAATGGGTTTCTATTACCTTCAGGATCAAATATAAAATCCTCTTGTTTTTAAAACCCTTCATAACCTAGCTCCTTCTTACCTTTCTAGTCTTCTTACACCTTACTCCCTTCCACATACTCTATGATCCAGTGACTCTGGCCTCCTTGTTCTTCACACAAAACACTCCATACTCCTTGCATTTTCCCTGGCTGTCTTCCATGCCAGGAAACTTCTCTCTACCAATCTCTATTTTCCATACAGTTGTTTGCATGTTGTCTCTCCCTAATCCCCCACCCCCGTTAGATTGAGTTCCTTGAGGGCAGGGATTATGTATGCCTTTCTTCGTATCTCCATTGCTTAGCATAGTGCCTGACACATAATACATGCTTGATAATCATGAGCTGTTGTCATTGTCATGCACAGAAGTAGTGTGTTTGTAAGACATGTACAACATATAAAATGTTAAAATAATGGTGGCCTTATCATTAATGTACATATTCTGTATACTGTAGAGGTTACAACCCATCTAAGCCTTTTTGTCCTTTGCAATTCTTAAATGTGTCATCCATTAAATCTTCCAAAGGTCTAGGATGCTTGCCTTAACAAAGTATAATTGCTAATACTTAGGCCTCTTACCTTACTTACAGATATAATGGAACTTAGACTCTCAGGATTGGAAGAGACATCCAGGCATCTAGTCCAACCTACACCTGAACAGAAATCCCCACTACAATATGACAAATGGTCACCTAGACTCCACTTGAACTTCTCTGGTGGTAAAGAGCTCACTACCTTCTGAGAAAGTTCATTCTACTTTGGCCAGCTCTGGTATTTAAGTTTTCTCTCTTCACCTTTTACCTACTGTTTCTAGTCTGGTTCTCTGGTGTCAAGCAAAATAAATCTAGTCCTTGTTATACAACAGCTTAAGACAGCTGACATTTACTCAATGAATCTTCTCTAGACTAGATAGCTCTAATTCCTTCAATTAACCTTTGTATGTCATTATCAAGTCTCCTCTTCTGAACACACTCCAAGATAGTGGGGGTTCTCTAAATTCTTAAACTCAGGTACTGCTTCCTCAATAGAATTACAGAATCTAAAGGCAGAAATGGAAGTAAGGGAGCACACCAAACACACTGTGCCTTGGACCAAGAAATCCTTTCATTACATTATGGAAAGGCTCTGCATGAAAACTTCCAGTAACAAGGAACCCATTACCCTTTCAGGAAGACTATTCCACTTTTAGACAGTTCTATTAATTAGGCTGTATTTCCTTATATCACGTTCAAATCTGCCTTTCTGCCACTAGAACCCATTACTCCAAGTTCTGCCTTTTGAAACCAAAGGGAACCAATCTATTTTCTTGTCTACATGAAAGATCTTCAAATACTTGAAGGGCAAACCCCAACCGTTTACAAAGATCTCAAACTGGCGATGAGACCCTTGAAAACTGCTATAAGCAAATTTAGCAGGACTGATTGATCCAACTGGTCTGTCTGGTGTGTTCAAAACGCTTTGTAATCTGCCCCCTCTACTTTTCCAGTCTTCTTACATCTTCCCCCTTCCCCCAGGTATTCTTTGATCCAGTGACTCTCTCTGTCCCTGACCACGGTCATTCTCACTGGCTGGTCCCCAAGCCTGGAATTCTCTCCTGCCCCCATCTCAATCTGCTTCATCTACCTTCAAGTCCTAGCTAAGTCTCACCTTCTACAGGGAGTCTTTCCCGTTCACTCCACGCCTTCCCTCGGTTGATTATCTACCACCTGTATATTGCTTGTTTGTACACAGTTGTTGGCACTAGATTGTGAGATCCTTGAGAGCAGGGGCTGTCTTTTGCCTTTCTTTGCATCTCCAGTGCTTGGCAAATGTTTATTTGCTGAAATGCCCAAATACTACTGTCACGAGGGGTCTGGTGGTGACCCTTGGCGTGAGAGCAAAATCACTGGTCTAACTGCCCAGACTAGACTGTCGCAGCGCTTGGCCTCCAAGCAGACTGCTATGCTGGGGTAACAACGATAAATCATCTTTTCTCCCGCCCCACACCACGGCCAGATGAGCCCGGGGGAAAGGGGCGAAACCGAGAGCTGAGGCCTCCTGGCCTCCTCCACGCCGACTTCCCCCGGAGCTCTCGCACATCAGGATGCTTACGTGAGGAACTGCTCCGGGTGAGCCGTGGAAGTGCCTAGCTCCTTCAGACAGTGCTCCAGTGTCTGCTGGCGCCTACCCCGTAAACTTTTCTTCTCCGACATCTTGGCCAGTCCAGGTCTCACATGGAGCGGAACAGGAAACTCCGGAAACCGCTCAACTAAGAAGCCTATCCGTCCCGAGAGAACTTCTGACTATGGGACGAGGGTTCCACAACACACAAGTTCCTCCCTCCTTCTCTGGCCTCAGTTCAAGACCTATTGCCGCGGCGCCTGCGCTACAGAAAGAAGAGCCCGAGGGAAGTCACTGCGAAGCCGTTCGTAACAAGGGCCACTACTGCTTATCAGGCTGGGTGGAGAGTCTTTAGTATTAGAAAATCCCATTGCAAGCGCGGAATGGTCGTTAGATCGATTTTGAACTTTGTTCTCTGCAAGACTGTCAATAAAGTTGAAGTTGAAAGCCGTCGGAGTAGCTCGACCTATCATAGACAGCCGAGCCTGCCTCCTCGTAGACGCTCGACCAATCGCAGGAGTCGCACGCGCTCCTAAGGCACGCCCCTCACCTCTCTCCGGCCCCTCCTTCTCCTAAGGCACGCCCCTCCGTCGCAATCACGTGGCCGCGCGCGAGCCACCGCCTCCTTCACTCTCCCATCAAACCCACCCCCTCGGAAGATGGAGCATGTGCAGAAGGTGGTCCGGAGTCTGTCAGTGGCGGCCCGGGCAGTAGGTGAATACCTGTGGGCTGGTGTGAGATTCCTCAAGGCGGGCGCGGGGTGGGCGGTCGGGTCCGAAGCTGAGGAGACCTGCCTCCGCTTCTTGTCAGGGAGCAGAGTGGACTTAGAGGTCTTAAGCAAACTGGACGAAGGTGAAGGAAAAGGTTTAGAGTTGGAAGAGACTTTAGAGATCATCTAGTCTTCCCCATTTTACAGATGAGAAAACTGAGGCTCAAAAAGACCAAGGTCACACAGGTAGTAAGTGCTGAGTCAAGATTTGAACCCAGGACCTCCGACTCCGCTGTATTAGGCAGAACCTGCGAGCAAAGTGCCCCCTAACCCAATCAAGGGTAGCTGGGTCCCTCTTCCAACCCACTGGAGAAAACCTAAACATTTTGACATCCTTTATCAGTGTTCCGCAATTGTGGATTGAACTGGGATTTTTTTTAAGGGGTGGGGGGTGGTTAGGGAGAGGTGAAACCATTTGGGGACGAAACCGTCCTTCATATTCAAAACCCCTGAATAGAACAAGGTAGTCCTTCCTGCTGAGGAGGCCAACAGGGTAAATGCTGTTTGTGGCAACCTACCATCCCCAGAGGTCAGTGGAGATTAAGTAAGTTGGGTAAAGGTCATTTAAGAAGGCATTCAAAGTGTGTTCTTTCAATCTAAATTATACCCCATAAAGTAGTAAAAGAATCAGATCCAAAGCTTATAAAACATCTATGATGGTTTATGATTATATCCCATAATGATGGTGAACACGTTGCATTTACAGAAGCTAATGAGAGTAACTTAACATTCATGTAGCGCTTACTATGTACCAGGCACTATGCTAAGTGCTTTACAATTATTATCTCATTTGATCCTCACAACTCTAAGAGTTAAGGAGCTTTTATCATCCCCATTTTACAGATGAGGAAACTGAGGCAAATGGTTAAATGACTTGCCCAGGGTCACACAGCTAATAGGTGTCTGAGGCCAGATTTGAACTCAGGGAGATGAGTCCTTATGACCTCAGGCCTAGCACTTCATTCACTTCACCACCTAGCTGCCCCTCTGTGCTAAGCTCTTGGGGAAAAAGGCAAAGAACAGTCCCTGCTCTTAAGGAGCTCACAGTCTAATAACTGCTTCCTAACTTAAATTCTGCCTCCATTTCTTCCCCTTCCAAGTGGTTCTAACCAGTTGCTGCCCAATTAATCTTCCTAAAGCAGTTCTCCTTAAAAGGCACCAAATTACCTAATGAGTAAAGGCCATGCTTAACCTGCCATTCAAGGTGTGCTTGTGTGTGTGTGTGTAATTTGTTAAATAATCTAGAATTGTGGTAGTAGCTGGGATACTAACAAAAACAAACCAATCATAGGCCTCAAGTAGCTTACACTGGAAAGAAAGCAACATGTAGGTATATGTTAAACACAAATAAAGCAGATATAAGGCAACCTTGAATGGGAAGGCATTAGCAGCTAGATTTATATATTAGGTTTATATTGGATCCTAGAGGTAATAGGAAGACACTGAATCTGTTGAGTAGAGAACTAAGATAGTCAAATCTGCACTTTGGTACTGTATATAAGATGGATTGGGGTGGGGAGAGACCAATTAGGGTATTGTAAGAATTCAGGGAAGAGGAACGAATATCTGAACTAGGTCCTAAGTAGAGAGAAGGGGTCATATTCAAGAGATGTAAGGATAGGATTCCAAAATTTAGCAAATGATTGGATATGTTGGGCAAGGAAGAGTTAGGAGTCAAAGATGATACCCTAGTTACAAACCTGAGTCATTGGAAGGATGATTATACCCTCAACAGTAATAGAGAAATTTGGGAAAGGGGGAGGCATTTGGGGGAAAGATAATGAACATAATTTATTTTGAGATGCCCATGAGATATCCAATTCAAAATGGGCGGTAGGCAGTTAGTGATATGGGACTGAAGCTCAAGATTGATTTGAGAGTCACCTGCACAGAGATGATACTTGAACCCATGGGAGCTGAAGATATCTCCAAGTGAGAGACTACAGAGAGAAATTAGAAGGCCCCATGACCTATCCTTGGGGTACACCCACAATTAGGGGATGTGACAAGGATGATGATCCAGCAAGAGAAAGTGAGGAGTGATCAGACAGGAGGAGAACCAAGAGAGAAGAGTATCACAAAATCCAGATAGGAGAGAGTATCAAATGCTATAGAAAGAACAAGAAGACTGAAGATTGAGAAAGGGTCATTCAGTTTAGCTGGTAAAGGATCATTGGTAGCTTTCGAGGAGAGCAGTTTAAGGTAGATAATAATGTCAGAAGCCATTTTGCAGAGGAATTGAAAAGCATAAAAGGAATGAAAGTGGAGGCAGGAAGTGTAAACAGGCTTTTCCATTCTCTTCACTTGCCCCAATCAAACTTTAGCCAAGCTGTACTTAACACTGTCTGAGCTTTTCCCTATTTCTCCATGCTTTTGCTCACATTTGCTTCCTGAAATGCCCTCCACTGCCAGCTCCATACATGTTATTCCTACTCATCTTTTAATATCTAGCTCAGATACCATACTCTGTGAAAATGTCTTTGCAGTTAAGCGGCTCTTCCTCTGAATTCCCATATCACTTTGGACCTCTTTATTGAACTGTATTTGGGTACATATAAGCTCTTTGTAGGAACTGTATTTAGATGGTCTTTGTATACCTCACTGGCATGAAGGACAATGCTTTGGACATGACATTTAATAAATATTTGTGGAATAAATGATTGTGCATTTCTTCTTCTTTTCCCTTTTCTTTTTCTTTTTTATTCCTCCAAACAGAGGATTAACTGTTGTTTTGACAGGAAAATACAGAACTGAAGTGGAGACCTGAGCCAACCTAGGTGAGGCTGAGGTTGGCAGTCTTCTAAATTAGTCTTAAATCTTAACTCAGGCATTGGCATCCACAGGCACCATATGAGTTGATTTTCAATAGTGTAGGACCTACTGCCACAGCATTAAGTAAAACTGCAAAGTATATCTTGACTTCCTTCTTTGAACCCTTTTCCCATCTCCTGCATCTTCTTTTTTCCAAATGGTCAGTGTCCTATTGCCACCATCTGTGTAGTATCCCTCATCCCTTTTAGGTTTGCCCCCCTGCTCCAGAATTGTCCTGTTTTTTTTCTTGTTCATTCCCCTATTCTAATAAAAAATAATCCAAGCCTTGACTTCTACTAATCACAGCTAGTTGTTGGTCTAATTTATGGTTCCAAGCATAGGACTTTTATACTGTGGTATGAATGACTTAATCACTAGGTCCACTTCACCTTGCTGTCTGTCGTACACAAAACTGTCATAGAAATTAGGATGTGATTAAGTGTATGGCAAAAGTCAAATATCAATGCACAAGAATTTGGAAAAGGAAGGAATCATTTAGAATTAATTCAATAATGCATGTGTTATAATGATGTGAAATCCAGTCTTGCATGAGCTAGATTTTTAGTACCACTTGAGACTAACAATAAATGACAAGGCGAGGCAACTGGGGAGATGCATGGAACTACCTTAAACAGTATTATGAACAATTTTGGAGACTGCTAAGTTAAAAAAAAGAACTTTTACCAGCCCATTGTCCACATGAGCCAATTTTGTAGCCACTACAGATAATACTGCACATTATCCAATTCTCTCACTGCATGCTAGCTTACCATTTTACTATTCCTTTGATATAAATGCTAGCAGATAAAGTTAGAGCTCATTCAGTCTTTCACAGAATAATGTGGTAGAAAATATCAGCCTGATTGGATATGTCTACATATTTGTAAGACTGACTTTAAAACTCCAATACACCAGGGCTTCATCAGACCATTGTCCTTGGGAACCGGCTATGTTATGGGTTCTCTGCGTGAAGACCATTATAATCCCCTTTGGGGTAATTCAGTAATTAAAGAACATAGTATGGAATGTGAGAAAGATTCCATTCTGTTTTAGCGCTTTTTAGCCTCAGAGTTCCATTGTACAGTGTTAATAACAGAAAAGACTTTAACTCTGGGGCCCTTAAATTCCGTTTTGTGACCCCAAATTTTGTCGGAATGTAATCTTTTGCTTTCTTCAGTAAATAAGTAACATTGTATACTATCAAAGTGTTTTTCTTTAAGAGTCAGCAACAGATCAGTGTTGCTTAGTCTTTTCTTCTGCTAAATGTTATGCTCTAACATCAATTTTTTTTATAATCGACATTATACTTGAACCTTATGCTACCATAATTCTGATTTTAGATTGTTTTGTTTATGTGATGATGAGCATTAAAAAAGGTTTTTTTAAAGCTTGATACTTAAAGAACAACAAATCTCAGTAACAAATAGATGAGGAAGTGTTTCTGAAATGTGTAAAGGGTATTGAATTTGAAGTGAGTGAACTGGATTTTGAATACCAGCTCTGCTACTTACAACTCATGTGATCTTTGAAATAGCACAATCTTTCTGTACATCAATTTTTTTTTCACTTGAGGCATTTCATCCATGGCTAGCTGATAGATAAGGTCTCTTCCTGTTCTAAACCTGCCCTAAAAGCCTGTTTTGATCATTAAGCACGTATAATTATCTCAAAGATAGGTGTTCAATTGTCCCACAACTAGTTGCACATTTCTCTCCTTTATCCTATAATAGGAGGGGTGGGAGCGGAATAAAAATAATAACTGCTACTTTAGAGGGAATTCTGATAAGTAGTTTTAGTGTTTCCTATGATCTTCAGTTTAAATTTTATTTTTCTTCTCAATTCACTATTTTTCCAATTTAATGTCATATGGATGGAACTTTGTATTGCTGAAGGTTATTCATTTTAATGAGCTTAACCGTAGGATTTGAGAACCTTCATTCTTCTTGTTCTATACCTTATTACCTCTTGGTGAAATGTGGTATACTTTAGGGATTGGTGATTTTGTTGGTGTGACTATTCCCAGCACCTACAAAGATTGAAGCACATCCACAATTTAGGAGATAGTGTTACAAGAGTTAGCCTGGCTGTCAGATTAATCACACTGCAGCTAACCTGGTAATTAGTGTTTCTGAATTTCACTGGACTCCTCCTAGGACAACAGATATACTGTCACTGAGCCATATTGAATCAGGCAGAGTTTGGAGTTTGCTATACTTGCCTTCAGCAAACTATGCTGGCATGGCAGTGTGGCATAATGGATGGAGGACTAGCCTCAGTCAGAAGTACCTGAGTTCAAGTCCCTTCTTGGATACTATGGCAGGTGAAATATGAAATGACTAAGCAAACAAATGTTCAAACTTCTGAGCATATTGATTTATTAAGCAATGCATGCCAATTGCATAACACATTGGAACCAGGGTTCCTCAGCTTGGCAATGGACCTTGAATACAAGGGGAGACAGATTTTTATTCATTAAAAACAATTAATCAACTAAGACCAATTAATTAAAAGAAAATTATTAACCAGGATACAAAATTATGTACTTTGATTTCTAATTGGAGGAAAGATTAGGGACTTTCCAAAGTGGGAGGGGGGAGAGTGAACAGGTGAGATTCCCTAAAATCAGAAAAAGAGGTGTCCCACTCCCCCCATGTGTCTGTATTCAATCAAAGGAACATAGAAACAATAACTGATTGACGAGGATGGAACCGATTTTCAGATAAGACATATGGATTGTTTGAGATGCAGAATTTTGAGAAAACTCTTTGGATCTGACTGGGTTGCTAGTCAGCATAACCTAGGTCATTAGTTAAGGGTCTCTAAGCAACAGGTGGTCTAGCTTCCTAGTCACACAGAGCTAGGTTTAAAACAATGCAATAAGGTTTTCTCACAATTTTGAATAAAGTTTTCTCACAAGACAAAAATTGGACTAGACCCATAATTAAATAGAAAAGGAACTGAGCTAGCTCCAGAATTGAGTCACAAGATGGAATCAGAGTGGTTCACTCAATTCCCACTACTACTTGATGTTTTAATTCCCTAAATTATGTTGTTGTTAGATCATTTCAGTCATATCTGATTCTTCATGACCCCATTTGGAGTTTTCTTGGCAAAGGAATGGTTTACCATTTCCTTCTCCAACTTGTTTTACAGATGAAGAACTGAGGCAAGCAGGGTTAAGTGACTTATCCAGGGTCACACAGCTAATAAGTGTCTGAGGCTGCATTTGAACTCAAAGATAAATCTTCCTGATTCCAAGCCCAGTGCTATATCCGCGCATCACCTAGCTGCCCCAGTTTCCTCAATACATACAGGCTTTGTGACCCTGGGCAAATCCCTTAACCTCTCACGACTCCAGGTGACTCTAAAACTATAACTTGTAGAGCAAATACTGGTCTTCATTAGTAGAAGTTTCCTTTCTGGGAGTTCACTATACCATTGAAATCACAGATCTATTTCAACCCAAGGTTAACTCCACACTGTAATGAGGCATTAGAGTAGGATCAGTGGATGACCAAAATACTACTTACTTAAATATGTGATTATCTTTTCAATTCTATCAATCAGTTTTAAAATGATTATGAACTATGTCTTCTTTTTACTGGTCTTAAGTGAAGCTTAAAATGAAGTTTTCTGTTATGACAGTAGTTATTTATAATGAACAGAGCTAAGCATTCATGCTAGGAATTCTTCATTTACCTTCTCTGAATTTGTTTCATAATTTCCTAAAAGTGTTAGGTATACACAGGAGAAGATAGAAGCATTTCCTTTTATTTTTTTTATATTTCTAAATAGTCTATAGTACCCCTTAAAATAATAATAGTACAGTAGAATATGCATATTTAGATTTTTATTAAAATTATAAAAGTTGTACATTGATTTTCAAAAGAATTATACCATTGTTGTTCAATTTTACAGGGGCTTTCATCAGGCTGCAAACTCTCACTCCAACAGTAAGAACTTTTTCAGGATCACACTCTCTGTCTCAGAATGTTCCAGAAACCTTGTGGAATCTAGGTCGATTAAATCATGTAGCGATTGCAGTACCTGACTTGCAGATGGCCAAATCTTTCTATAAGAATATGCTAGGGGCCCAGGTAAGTGAGGTGGTCCCTGTTCCTGAACATGGTGTCTCTGTTGTTTTTGTGGAACTTGGAAATACTAAGCTTGAATTACTACATCCCTTGGGAGACCAAAGTCCGATTGAAGGCTTTCTGCAGAAAAACAAGGCTGGAGGAATGCATCATATCTGCATCGAGGTATTGTGATTACTTACCTAATATTTTAAATATTTTTTTCCCCACAATTATCTTTGACTTTCTAAGGCTATTGATGTCATTAAAACAACTTTTATTAGAGATCTCCATGGATTATATTGGTAATATTCCCAAAACATTATATACGCAGTCTGCCCTCAAGACATTAAGAAAATACTAAAATACTTTCACCATTTTCTAATGAAATACAACTAACTGTTCTTTAAATCTACAGAAGTCTATGTCTTGGGAGTCATTTTTTCTCTTAAGGGTTTGTGTGATTTTTAACATTTGATTTGTATCTAATAACAATGCCCAGAAAAAACTTGAGTCTTTCAAGAAGAATGTACTTGCTCCATAATGTCTTATTTGTATTCAGATAAGACTTGACTTTTGAGGTACAGAAAGTCACATTTTAGTTAGACTTCATTTTTCAGAACCTTAAGAATAAAATAAAATAAAATATTGAATCTGAATATAGGTCAATTATAATCCAAAAGAATCTTGGGTTTATTCATAGATGTCTCCTGTAATTCAGGTCTTTCTTAGAATGGATCATAGCATTATATTCAAAACCACGGAAGCCTACAAAGATGAGGATTGGTCACTAAATAGAGCTCTGTTAAGACTAACACAGAAAGCAAAGCCAGACCTCTTAGAGTGACTCATTTACTGTCAGCTATCGCTTCTAGAAACTTTAATCTTATTTGTCTCTAGCATCTCCACTACACTTGGTCTTACCATCTACTCTGACCTCCAGACCTCTTCGCATTACCATCTGACCTGCCAGTAGACCACCAGGTACTTACATCCACCCTGCAGCAATAGTGCCGCTAGGTGGCGCCATAGTGCACAGAGTGCTAGGCCTGGAGTCAGGAAGACTCATCTTCCTGAATTCAAATTTGGCCTCAGAAACTTGATAGTTGTGTGACCCAGGAGCAAGTCATTTAACCTTGTTTGCCTCAGTTTCCTCATCTGTAAAATGATCTGGAAAAGGAAATGGCAAAACACTCTAGTATCTTTGCTAAGAAAACCCTAAATGGGGTCACAAAAAATCTAACATGACTAAAATGAACAACAAAGTAGCAATTTATGTTGATGCCCTCAATTAGAATGTGAGTTCCTTAAGAACGGACTTGTCTTGGTTTCCCATTTGTATCTCCACTGCTTAGCACAGTACTAAACACAGAATGAGCCCTTAATGTTTTTTTCATTCATTGTCAGTCATTCATTGATTCGCCTTGAACCCTATAAGCTAGGTAACCAGAGAATCAAATTTACTTGCAATGACCTGGGAAGACAAAATGCCAAGTGTGTGTGAAGTACATTTAAAATAAGACTAATTTGCTTCAGGGGAAAGAGTAAAGTATTCATGTAGTATATGGACTTTGTAAAATATATTTTGGGTCTCAAGGGAACTTTTTTGTTTGCTTTCTGGATTTGAGCTGCCTTTCAGATACCTAAACTTAGTGAATAACTAACCTCTAGGTAAGAAAGGAGAGATGTGACTGGAACAATTTCAAATACACATTATTTAGAACAGTATTTCACCATATAAGTTACAAGAAAACTAGTTTTAAAGTGAGTCAGAATGCAACCTAGCTTATGTAATTAAGTATTTTGAAGAGTTTTATATAGACAATTGAGTGCATCAATCAACAAACATTTACTAAGTGCTACTCTGTATCAGAAACTGTGCAAGGTACTAGGTATACAAAAACAAAAATGAAATAATTTCTTCTTTAGAGGAGCTTGTAGTTTAGCTGTGGGAGACAACACATACACAGGAGAGAGGCACAAAATAGATACAGCATCATTTGGGAAGGGTGGAATTAGCATGTAAGGGAATTAGGACAGATTTCATGTAGAAGGTAGAAGTTGAGCTGAGCCTTGAAGGAATATAACTAGGAATCCTAAAAAGACAAAGTGAGGAGGGAACAAGTCCAGAAATGTGAGACAATGTAAAAAGAACAAAGATGAGAGATGGAGTGCTGTGTGTGAGGTACAGTAAGAAGATCAGTTTAACTGGACCACAGTAGGTGTGAAGGAGAGTAATATGTGGTAAATCTGGAAGAGTAGGTCAGGCCAAGTTGTGAAGAACTTTAAATGCCAAACAGAGGAGTTTATATTTGCTCCTAGAGGTAATAGAAAACCTTCCAAATTTATGAAGTAGGAGAGTAGCATGGTCAGATCTGTACTTTAGAAAAATATCTTTGGCAGCTTTGTGGAGAGTAGTTTGGAGTAAGGAAAGATTTGAGGCAGGGAGCACAATTGGGAAGCTATTACAATAAGCCAGGTGAGAGGTCATAAAGACCTATACTAGTGTGGCAGCCATGTGAATAAAGAGGTTGGAACAGATTCAAGAGATATTGTGGAGACAGAAAAGACAAGATTTAATAGTAGCTAATATTTAAATAACACTTTAAGGGTTGCAAAGAACTTTGCAAATATCATATCACTTTATCCACGTAATACCCCCGTGAGGTATGTGCCATCATTTTTCTCTTTTTTACAGATGACAAACCTGCCACAAATAGATGTTTAGTGACTTGCTCAGCATCATTCAGCCATTAAGTGACTAAGGCTAAATTTGAACTCAGGTCTTCCTGACTCCATGCCCAGTGCTCTATCCATTGCACCATTGAGCAGCTAATTGGATAAATGGAGTGAGGGAGAACAAGGAGTTGAGACTGATGCCAAAGTTGCATATTTGGGTGACTGCAAGGATGATGTTACCCTCTCCAGAAATAGGAAGGTTTGGAAAAGGAGTGGGTTTTGGGGGAAGACAGTGAGTTTTGTTTTGGACATGTTGAGTTTAATGTGTCTGTGGGATATTCATGTCAAACTTTCCAATAAGTATTTCATGATATGGAGTTCAGGAGATAGACTAAAATTGATATGAGAGTCTTAATCATAAGGATCATAAACCCATGTGAACTAATGGGGTCACCAAGAGAGATAATGTAGAGAGAAAAGGAAAGGAATTAGGATAGCCACTGCAGGGGTGCTTGAGATGAATGATAAACCAGCAAAGGCAACTGAGGAAGAGCCAGATAGGATGAGAACTAAGAGAGTACAGTCATGAAAACCCAGAGAGAAGAAAGCAACTGAGAAGAAAGGATGGTCAACAGTTACACGAAGAGGTCAATGAGAACTGAGAAAGGGCCACAGAATTTGGTTGTTAAGAGATCATTGGTAACTTTGGAGAGATCAATTTCGGTTTCCACATTTCAAAGAGCTATGAAGAGAATGACAGGAAGTGGAAGTAATAGGCATAAACCTCTTATTCTCAGAGGCTGAGAAGGGGATGAGAGATAGAGGACAACAGCCCGAGGGGGAAGGGTCTAGAGATGTCTTTGTTTTTGTTTTTGTTTCTTTAAGAATAGGTAAGATGGGTATATTTGTAAATACCACGAAGGAATTAGGAGATTGGGAGAGGCAGAAGATTAGGGAGAGTGGAGACATCATTATGGGAGAAATTGGCTAGAGAAGATGGGGATCAAGAGGTCGATCCTGGCAAAGATAACAGCCCTTTCTTCATCAGAGATGACAGCGCGGAAGGGAAGATAGGAGGAGGATGTCATAGAGCTGTGAGATGTAGAGAAGGGGAGAAAACAGAGTTTATGGCAGATGGCCTCCATTTTCTCAGTAAATTGTAAGGTAAGGTTCTGACCTGTGAGGGTCATTAGAGAGTTATTGTAGAAGGCCTGAGGAGGGAAGAGAAACAATTCAGATGGCAGTATCAATTTTAGCAAAAGTCCAAAGGCACCTTTCTCTTTGTAAAGCCAATTCCATTAAAATATTCTTTATGTAAGGGGCAAAGTGATCCTTTAAGTTCATTATATTCCCTATCTTTTTCTGTCATAAGTAGAATATTTTAATCATGCTTCAGATTTATTAATCACCTAGTATTAAAACTTCAGGAACCATTCTCTATGTTTCTTAGTGCAACAATCTTGAAAGCAATTAGTGGATTAGAATTAGTAAGTGGCACTCTGAAATACTATTGAGGGCTTAGACAGAATCCCCCAATTTTTAGTTGCTATGGTAACTTGTCATTGGGTGCAAATGCAATTAAAACTTATTTTATTAATTTAGATATTCACTCTACATAGGTATGAATTGGAAACGTCTCATGTAAACCTAAAAGCTACAAAAGATGACACGACTTCCATAGAGTGCTACACCTAACTTAGAAAAAGGACTGCAGATCAAAATTAAGGTCAATAGATGAGTGAAGAAACTTTTAAATTATATTAGCAACACATCCCAGGAGTTCAAAACTCATCACAATCATTAATTAAGTCTTTTAATGCCCCTGTGAGTAAGGTAGAGGAATTCGTATGTTATGGAGATGTTAAGAAGTTAATTGAATGACTAAAGTATCTAGAAATAAGCTCCAGCTATTTCCATTTAGTTCATTCTGAATTCAGAACTTCAAGTTTCTTATATGTATAGTATAACTCAATGGATTTATATCCTCTGGAGGGTCACTAAAACATGATTCGCTAAAGCATGTCTGTCTGAGACCCTGGCAAAGGAGTAGCAAAGCGGATGTCTATAGAGTTTTAATGGTCAAGAACAGAGATTTCCAAAGTGGGGTATCCTCACTCCATAGCATGTGCAAGACAATTCATTGGGATGAAGAAAGAAAATATTAAAACTTAGAACCAGGCCCTTTAGTCACTATCATGAAGTATTAAACAAAGATCTCAAAAATAATGAAGGATATTCAATTACATTGCTCTCTTGGAGAACAAAAAGATACTTTAACTCTTAAGAAATGAAATTTTATAGGGACATTTCATAATGTCGCAGTGGATAGAGCACTAGCGCTGAAGTCAGGAGGACCTGAGTTCAAATCTGGCCTCAGGCCAAACACTTAACACACTTACTAGCTGTGTGACCCTGGGCAAGTCACTTAACCCCAATTGCCTAAAAAAAAAAACAAACAAAAAAAGAAATGAAATTTTAAATTGTTCATTTCATCTTTATCTCATAATTTTAAATTTCTATTAATATAGTAGTACACATGTATATAATTTGCAAACATATATATTGTGTGTGTGTGTGTGAGTGTATGTATGCAGTGCTCTTAAAGAAATTTAGAGATTCCAGATCTATAGTACTAGAAAGACCTGGTTATTTAATGCTTCAGTATTATATAATAGACCTCCTTAACAATATCAGAGATAGGACTCACTGCAGTTTTTAAAATCTAATACTTGATAGATACTTTGTAGACATTTCTGTTGAGGAAAAGATAAATATCTTCATTTTGCAGATAGAGAAATTGAGGTAAAGAACAAGTAAGTAATCAGTAGATCACATGAATCAGAAGCAGAATTGAGCATAGAACTCACTTTTCCTAACCTTTTTTCACCAGTTCACTGATTGTAATGAGAAATATCATTGGCAAGTAGGAACATGGCAAAATTATTACAGGACAGTAAGCCAGCTTCTTCAGGATGAATTCTACTCTTGGAGGGCAGAAACTATGTACTTTTCAACTTTGTAACCCTAGTACCTATCATATAACAAATGCTTAATAAATATTAGTTGAATCTAGAAATATACTAGCTTTGCTGTTTTCAGATAATCATGCAGTTTTGAAATGATCTTAACCCTCATTACCTTAATCTCTTATTTCTGTCCTAGGCTATCACTCTTGTACTAGCTAAACTTTCCTCCTTTCCCTTTCCCTTGGTGAACCAGTTCAGTTCTACACTGACCTCATCTATTAAGCCCCTTGCCCCCTTATCATATGCTGATCATGCCTTCCCAAGCCTCTCAGCCTTGGACCACTTTTACCATCCACTGCCTTTTCTCCTTCGCTTGTGTTGCTAAACCAAACTGGAGAAAATCGCAAAACCATTCATACTACAGAACTCTTTTATACCTCCCCAGTTAACTTACTATCAGAGACTGCTAGGTGGTACAATAGATAGAGCACTGGGCCTGGAGTCAGAAAGACTTCTGAATTCAATTCTGGTCTCAGACACTTATTAGCTGTGTGACCTCGAGCAAATCACTTAATCTCTTTCTGTCTCAGTTTTATGTAGTTACCTCTGACTTCTGTTTGGTGTTCAAAGCACTTTATAACCTGTTTCCCTCAGTCTTACACCTCATACTGTTTTATGCCCCCCACACCCTTCCCCATACTGTGCAATCCAGGAACACTGACTTCCTTGCTGTCCCTCCAATTAGAGTGGCCATCTTCTGACTGACGTTTTCACTGGCTGTTTTCCATGCCTGGATGCTCTCTTCCTTCATTTCTGCCTCCTCACTTCCCTGACTTGCTTTAAGTCCCAGCTAAAATCCCACCTTCTGCAGGATGCCCTTCTAATTCTACTTAATTCTAATGTTTTCTCTATTTTAATTATTTCCAAATTAATCTAGTATATACCTTGTTTATACATAGTTATTTGCACATTGTTTCTTCCATTAGGTTTTGAGCTCTTTGAGAGCAGAGATTGCCTGTCTTTTACCTTTCTTTGTATCCCCAGTGCCTAGCAAAGCCTTGGCACATAGTAGGTGCTTAATAAATATTTAACTGACTGACCCTGAAGGTATCTGCTGCAATATAACAGTTTCATTAATATTGTATAACAAATATCCAGAAGTTATTTTCCTACAAAAAAAAAAAAGCCTTGAATTTCTTTTTGGCTTCATGGCTTGGTGATTTTTTCTTACTAGCTATATTTAACCTTTTATTGCTATACCTTGCTTTGAAATGTCAGAGCCACCCATTAGGGGAAAAAAAAAACCTAATTCAATCAAACTACATTTGTTCATTTGGGGCTCTGATGTCTCATTTGACGATTTTCATAAGCCGCAATAGGTCTTCAAGCCTTTATTCTGCTCCCAAACATCCTACCCATCACTGCTAGAGTAATTTCCTGAAGCACAGCTTTGATGATATCATTTCTTCCCAAAAACCTTCAAAAGCTGCCAGTTTTCTACTCAAATCCAAATTCCTTAGCCTTAGCATTTTAGACCTGTCACAGTCTGGCTTCCATCTGTCTTTCAAGCCTTCTCTCACACTCTTCGCCTTCAAATACTCTACTCTCTAGTCAAATTAAACTCTTCATTCTTCCTCAAACTAATGTTTCCATTTCCCAGCTTTGGTCCTTTGTTCAGGTTGTATCCTATGTTTCATTCATTCTCCTATCTTCTCCTTTATAATCATTCCCTCAATTCAAGGCCTTCCTCAGGTGCTCTCTCCTTCCTTCCTCTCTTTCTTCCATTTCTGAGTTTAGTGCTATTTTGAGTATCTGAGGTACCAAAAGTATGGTGTCCAGATTACTGAGGCATTACTATATTTAGAAAATGTTTAAAAGTATCAATTATTTTAATATCTGTAGGCAATTTCATTCTGCTAAGACCCAAGTGTCTTTTAAATTCTTGACTAGTCTTGCCAAAAACTTAATCTCTTAAAAGGTAAAGAGAGAAACTACTATTTAGAACTTAATTCTGATGAACAAGGAAGAATTGGTTTGATGTACAAGTGATAGGAGCCTTGGAAACAAATGATAATATAATTATGTAGCTTGTAATCTAGAGGGGAAAGGATGCAGAAGATAGATGGGATATTACATTAGGATTTAGGAAAACATTTTAAAAGCTTGGATAGGTATGGCATAGGTTCATAGAGTATAAAAGTGAGTACAACTTAAAAGAGAAGTGGTATTAAAAAGCAAAATTCTGACTACATAATAATAAATTATCTTAGAGAAGAAGAAAAAGGTTTTTTTATTGTCATCAAAGAAACCAAAAGACTTCTATAAAAGGTGACAGAGAGGCACTCAAGACTAACATAAAAGAATTACATAAACTTTTAAGAATAATGCTAGGTGGAGTAAGTTCTTAAGGTAGTTGTACAAATATCCAGAATAAGTGGAAGTTTGTGAAGAATAGCTAAGGAAAACAAAAAAGATTTTATAAATTGTGTTCCATTTGAGGGATGACTTTTTAGACAGCAAGAATTAGAAAGTGATAGATTCAGTGTAGTGGCAGAAAGCAAAGATCTTCAAGTTCTGTGCCATTCTTTGTTTCCCATGAGGGATCATGTTCTTCAGATTGGAAAAAATAGAAAGAACATAATAAAGAAGTAATTCAAGTCCAAGATAGTAGAAATGCACATGGAAATTTTAAATAAATTTAAGTGTACAAGATGAGTCACATCCCAAAGTACTGAAAAAAACTTGAAGTTGTGATCATGGAACAACTATTAAGAATCTTTTGGGGCAGCTAGGTGGCCCAGTGGATAGTTAGCATCGACCTTGGAGTCAGGAGGACCTGATTTCAAATGCGGCCTTAGACACATAACACTTACTAGCTGTGTGGCTCTGGGCAAGTCACTTAACTCCAAATGCCTAAAAAAAAAAAAAAAATCTTTGAAGGGATAATGGAAAATAGAAGTGCCAGAAAACTGGATACAGACAAATGTTCCAGTGCTCAGGGATTAGTAAAAGGTATGTTCCCTCCTCATCTCCACTTTCACTTCGATGAAAGGCCCAGATTCCCTTTCTAGTACTAGTTAGGAGCAATCTGGCTAAATGGACCTACCCAGCAGTAAATTTCATATTGAGGCTACTCTAAAATGACAGAAGAACAGGTAAGATCTAGAAGTGGCCAGCTGTGGTGAATTTTATTCAGGTGAAAGTATCTTGGCTTTCATAGCTTCCTTCAAGTCCTACATAAAACCTCATCTTCTATAGAAAGCCTTTCCCAACCTTTCTCAATTCTATTGCTTTCCCTCTGTTAATGATATCCTGTTCATTCTATATATTGCTTGTTTGTACATATTTGCTTGCTTGTTGTATCTCCACTGAGATTGTGAACTCCTTGAAGACAGGGACTGTCTTTTGCCTTTATAAAAAAAATCCCGGTTGCTTAGCACAGTGCCTGAGACATAGTAGATACTTAAAACATACTTATTGACTGACTAGAAACTGCCAACCAAGAAACTTGATGACAATATCCAGCAAAATTCTGTAAGAAGTTATTGAACACGTGTCTTGTAAATATATTTAAAAGAAAAGGTTCACTGAAGCTAGCATTCCTTCAGCCAGAGCATTAGCTTACCAACTGGGTCCTTGGAATATCTTGGGGTAACCTATGCACAGGAAGTGAAGTAATAAACGATTTTTTTGTAAGAAAGAATTTGTTGAAGATTTATTTAAAGGTGAATTTAAACCTTAGTAGATTGAACACAAGATGAAAGAATTTAGGATCCCTTTGAGAAAAAGGAGAAAAAGAAAATTTTAAGAACGGCTAATTTCAGGAAACCTAGGGCAATAGCAGGGGTGAAGGCAGTTTCTAAGAGGCAAAGGATTTTATGATAGTTGAATACCTCACAAACATACTCTATTGTGTGTACAAAAACAAATTACAACAATGATAGGTACATAAAGGACAGCATGAAATCCATTTGGCTAAACGGTAAACTATAGAGACCTCAAAGGCAGAAATCAGAGGAATACAAAGAAAACACATTCTCTTATAGTAAGTCAAAGAAAGCAAAGCAAGCAGACAAAGCACACACACACACACACACACACACACGCTGTAAGAGATATAAAAAGCAACCGAAAAATGCTATTTAATTTTATCAGTTAAAAAAAACACCAATAGATGATAAATGGCTTCCTCTTTTTTTAGGGAAAATACTAAAAATAAAAAAAAAACTATGACCAAACAATTACTTATGATAGTAGAGCTGGAAATCAAACTAAAGTAGGGAAAGAAATAGTTGAAAATTTAAAAGTTTAAAAGTAATGTGTCTAAATTTTAAAAGTTTAAAAATTTTAAAGTAAAACTATCCATATCAGCAGAGCCTGGTGACATGTCCTTTTGGATTTTGCAGATTTTATTTTAATACCATTTTTGGTTATTTTTGAGAGCTCTTATAATACAAAAGTGCTCGAGGCCTAGAAATCAATAATTATAGTGCCCAGCTTTTAAAAAAGAAACAGCAATGATTGCAGCAATTAAAGTTCAATCAACTTACCTTCAGGGTCTGAGAAGATACAGAATATTTCATTAGTTGATTTAAAAAAATCTAGGAAAGACAAAGCGACACAATAGGATGATTTTATTTCCACAAAATATGTCCAACCAAATTAATTTCCTTCGATGATAGTTACATGCCATGTGGACATGTCAATATAATATACTTGGACTTTGAATAAGACTTTTGATTCCATTCCATAAAGAATTTTTAGCAACAACCTACATTTATGTGCTTTATATTATATTACTATTGGATGGCTACACAGCTGACTAAAGGATTGTTCCCTTAGAATGTTGTTTATTGCTGTTTAATGACATTATACTATCCAGCTTCAGTTAATTTAGGGAAGGCTAGAAGGCAACGTTAGCCTTCCTTGCCCAGATAGAAAAACATCCACAGATTCACCATAGCTGGCCACTTCTAGATCTTACCTGTTCTTTTGTCATTTTAAAGTAGCCTCAATATGAAATTTACTGCTGGGTAAGTCCATTTAGACACATTGATCCTAACTAGTACTAGAAAGGGGATCTGGGCCTTTCACTGAAGTTTTCACTTTAAAAAGACACAAAATGCCCTTGGTTTTATTTTGCTATTTCCCTTCATGTGCACATGTCAAAAAAAAAAAAAGAAAAGAAAAGAAAAGAAAGAAAGAACATTTGCAATCTACTCATTACAGTGTTTCTTACCTATTCTCTTAACCTTGACTTTTAGCATACATCATTTCTGATCTCCTTTTTATACCTTCTTACTTTCTATATATTTTCCCTATTTCTAAAAAGTAACTAATAAACATTTAAAGGACTTATTTTAGCTCTGTAAACTCATTTCCCGAAGCTCTTTCATAATTTGTAAAGGATGTTTGTTGGCTGAGATGGTTTCTGGGCTCTTTTGTCTTAGATCCCTAGTACTTCATGTAGGCCCTTAATAATATTTACTTAATGTTGGCTTTTTTATTTGGCAACTGCTTTACATCAAATTCTCTAAGAAATAATGATAATCAGGATCAATCTCTATCCATGCCTCATTTTTCAGAGTCAATATTTTTTTCACAATAGCTTCAATGAAGCTATTGTGATTGCATGCAATATCTTCTTATCTTTATCCTTTTATTATAATTTGGTGTTAACTTTTTACTTTTGAAGTAGCTAGGCTATGGTTTGACTACATAAGAAGGCAGATTCAGAAATTACTCCCACATTAGTAATCAACTGTTTTCTGTCTGTTAAGATATAATCTATTTCAATTTTTTTCTATATTTGAGATTAACCATATCCAGTGCCTTATATCTTCTTGAAGAAAGTATTTATAATATATGAATGTGAGCCTTTTGCCTCTTTCACTTCTTAGTCATGAACTTGAATTCTAATTCTTGCTAGAAGGGCTTGGATGTTAATCCCTTTTCTTTTCTTTATATTCTTATAATAAACCTATTCTATGTTTATTGTTTTGGAAGCTTGATGCTTGCAGGGAGCTGGAGGGTCATTCAAGAGGTATGAGACAGATTCTGTTATTCTCAAAGGAGGCTTCTGGGTGAGAATACAAACCATAGAGAGTCTTAGTACACCGAACCTTCCAATATTGAATCCAGCCTAGTTAGGGACCCTAACTGACATAGGTTTCAAAAACCCACAGCAGATTAAAAGCAACAGACTGGAAATAGACAGGTACCCTGATAAACACTGAGAATTCATGAATGATATCAAAGGAGAATATTAAAAAAATAAACTAAAAGTAGGCCCAACAATATACAAAAATTCAAAACCATGGAGTTTGGGAGCCCATTGAGGATTGTATATAGCACAGTATAGTAACTAATATTCATAATGAAATTTTTTTATAAAGGTGTAAGGAAAACATTTTTGAAATATTTCCATCTAAAATCATTAAAAAGAATTTTAGCACTTAAAAGGGTAAAACCTTGACCATCTTCTAAACAGCTACCCATACTTATTTCCTAAGGGTGCTAGATAGTTAAGATTTTTTCTAAATAGGTATTATATGGGGGAATCACTGCCTAACCTTAAGAGTTGTATTGAACAACTCACTGAATATGGGTTTATGTTATCTAATCTCAACTGGCTACTCACTATTAGTAAGTCAGTCCTTTTAATCTTCCCTGATTTTCTATCCTACTTTCAATGTTACCTGTACCAAAACTTTTCTTCTTTCCTTAAACCTTCCACACTGTCTCTTCCCTCCACCAGTCTCATAGCTAAGAACCTTACCTCATACTTTACTGTTGAAATAGCAACTGTTTGCTGTGATCTCCTTCTTCTCTCCTCTGTAGTTCCTAGCTCTTTGACACCCCTCACCCATTCTCTCCTCCTTTACTCTTTCTGACAAAGTGGGCTATTATCTTACCAAGGGTAACCCCACTACACATTCCTTTAATCCCATCGTCTATTGTTTTCTCCAGTAGATTGCCCCCTCATATCCTCTCTTTCCTTTTCTCTCTTTTTCCTCTCCTCTAATCTTCAACTCCTACCTACTGGTTCCTTCCTCCTTCCCTACAAACATGTTGAAGTCTCCCCCATCTTCAAAACACCCTCACTAGACTCTATCATTCTGTTAAATGAGCATCTCTCTTATTCAGTCAAACTTTTAGAAAAAGCTATTTTTTTAACCTCTACTTCCTCTCCTCTTTTCTCTTCTTAATCCTTTGCAACCTGAATTCCAACATCATCCCTAAATTGAAATGGCTCTTTTTCAAAAAAAATAAATGAATAAGAAAGAAAAGGAAAGAAGGAAAGAAATAAGGAAGGAAGGGAAAGGAATACTCTTATAACCCTGCAGAGTATAGCAAAACAAATTCTCACATTGGTCATGCCTGAAAATGTATGCCAGTTTCTACATTTTTAAGTTCATCATCTCTCTGGCAGGAAGTATATGTTTCATCTTCAGTGTTCTGGACTTGTGACTTATCATTGCAGTGATATGAGTAATAAAGTCTTTCAATTTTTTGTGTGTGTGTTTTTTCCCCTACAACATGGTTGTCGTAAAAATTGTTCTTCTAGTTCTGCTCACTTCATTCTGCATCATTTCACAGAGGGCTTCCCATTTTCTTCTGAAACTGTCCATTTTGTCATTTCTTATGGCACACTAATATGCCATTATATCCATATATCATAATTTGTTCAACTATTCTCTAATTAGGAGGGTAGCTCCATAGTTTCCAATATTTGGCTACTATGAAAAGAGCTGCTGCATCTATTTTGATACATAAAGATCTTTTTTTTTCTTTCTTTGATCTTTCTGGGTTATTGGGCCTAGTATTGGTATAGTAATAGTAGTATACTGGGTCAAAGGGTATTCATATTTTAGTATCTTTTGGGGTATAGTTCCAAATTGCTTTCCAGAATGGCTAGGCCAGTTCACAACTCAGCCTGCAGTGTATTTGTATGCTTTTTTCCCCACAACCCCTCCAACATTTGTAATTTTCCTTTTTTGTCATCTTGGCCAGTCTGATGATTATGAGGTGGAACCTCAGAGTTGCTTTAATTTTCATCTCTCTAAATATTAGTGACTTAGAGCATTTTTCACTTGGTTGTTGATAAGTCAGATTTCTTCCTTTTAAAACTGCCTGTTCATATCTTTGAACATTTATTTATTGGGGGAATGGTTTAGTCTTAGAAATTTAAATCAGTTTCTTATATTATCTTGGATATGAGGCCTTTAACAGATTATTATTGCAAAGACTGGACATGAGACCTTTATCATATTATTATTGCAAAGATTTTTTTCCTATTTACTAGTTTACTAGATTTTAACTACATTAATTTCCTTATGCAAAAACTTTTAAATTGGGGCAGCTAGGTGGCACAGTGGATAGAGCACCGGCCCTGGGTAAAGGAGGACCTGAGTTCAAATGCGGCCTCAGACACATAACACTTACTAGCTATGTGACCCTGGACAAGTCACTTAACTCCATTCCCTAGCTAAAAAAAAAAAAAAACTTTTAAATTTAATGTAGTCAAAATTGAACATTTTAACTTGAATAAGCCTCTCTATTGCTTATTTAGTCATAAACTCTTCACTTATCTATAGATCCAAAAGATAATTTCATCCTTGTACCTCTTATTTGTTTATGATGTGACCTTTTATATCTAAGTCATGTATTAATTTAGAACTCCTCTTGGTATATGGCATGAGGTGTTGGTCTAAACTAGACAGCTGTCCAGTTTTCCCAGTAGTTTTTATCAAATTGCATTTCTTTTCCCCTTACTGCTATCTGTGACTGGATTTGAACTCACATTCTGTTCATGGTGCCACCTAGCTGCCCCAGACTATCATTTCCTCATTTTGGACCTTGTTTCTCTATTAATACAACATAAGATCATATTCTAAAGAGGCTTATCACCAGTAGATTGGTCATTAGGTGTTGAATTCTCTAGCCATGACAGCCCATGAAATAAAATACGAAATAGTCCTCCTGTAGTTTCTATAGTGAATGTGGCAAAGCACTAAAAAAAGAGCAAAGACAGTTCTAAGAATCACACCCTTTTCAAACAGTTTGAAAACAATTAGTTTAACTAATGTAAGTCTTGGTATTCTAAGTATGGGATCATTGTTCAAAGCAAATAGGAATTCTAGTGTAGGAACTGAACCATACTGATATTGACATTCTCTCCATAAATGAAACTAATGGCAATGCCAGCTCTTCCAAAGCATTCTTCCTTTTCCAAGCAGTCACAGTTCATCACTTTAATATGTTCAAGAATGTTGCTAGGGATTAAAGTAAATGTCATAGGTTTGTAGTTTGAGGATTCCACCTTCTTCCATTTTTGGAGCATGGGGACATTTGCACTTCTCAGTTGTGTGGCACCTCTCCTGTTCTCCTAAGATTTTTCAGAAATCACTGACAGTGGCTCAGCATTCACATGTGTGAGTTCTTTCAGTACCCATGGGTGTTGATTTATCCAGGCTTGGTGACTGGAACTCATTGAAAGCAATAAGGCTTTTTTTCTATCCACATATGAAGCTTTTGCAGTCAGGATGGTACCCAGCTTTTTTTAGTCTGAAAGATAAATGAGGCACCTGTGGATAGTAGGAAAGAATTTCACAGAATCTGAGAGGTATAAAGGACCTCAGTGGACATGTAGTTCAATTCATACAATTTACCCATGAGAATTACAATTTCTAACAAAGAGAAATTCAGCAATCTCCTTCCCTGGAAATTTTTAAAAGTAAGATTCTAATGTGTTTTGGATGATTTGTGTAGTCCTGACGGAAGACAAAGGATGTAGTTTAGAACATACGGCTGGCAGGTCACAAGCAGCCTACAACGGGTGTAGTCCAAACCAGATTAAAATGTATTTGGAAATATTTAACAAAATAAAAATACAATAAAACTTATGTAATAGTACATTTTAAAACTAAATAAATACATAGCCCACAGGGATCCTTATTATGGATTAGTGACTCTTGTTTCTATTTGAGTTTGACACCGCTGGTTTAGATGATCTCTCCAGGATCATTTCAGCATCAGGATTTGGTGACTGGATGTCCTTAAACACATTTTTTTTTTCTTTTCACAAGGTGGATGAAATAGAAGCAGCTGTGGCAGATTTAAAACAAAAGAAGATCCGTATTCTGAGTGACAAGGCTAAAATAGGTGCACATGGCAAACCAGTCATTTTTCTTCATCCTAAAGACTGTGGAGGAGTCCTTGTAGAACTCGAAGAAGCTTAATCTAAAGTTGTGAAAAATTTATAATGAGAGAATCCCCTATGAAATATTAACTTGTATGTGATCTTTGTTCAAATCCTGAGTTATGCCTTGATTTAAAAATTCAAACATCAAACTGACAGAAGATTAAATGGATAAAATAACAAAAACATTATTTATTTTATTTTTCTCTGATCTGTGGGGAAGCGGTTATTCAAACCTTTAATACAGTTGTAAAAATTATGTTTATGGAAATAAAATTATCCATATCTTTAAAATGGTATGAATACTTCTTGAATAGTGTGTGCCAGTTACATCAGAGGATTGTATACTTAGACTAGAATGTGTGCTCTCTGTATGGAGAGATTATCCCCCAAAGCAGTGCGTGCATTGACACCTTGATGGAGATGGAGATGGAGATGTAGATGGTCAAATGTTTAGGACTATCCTGTTAAACAGTCAAGCTGTTCTGCAAGCAATTTGGGGACAAATCTTTCTTTTTTTCTTTTTTTTTTTTTTGACGAGTTTTTCATTTAAACTAAAGCTTTCTAGATTGTTTGGGACCAACTGATTTTCAGAGCAGACTACTTTGGGCCAAACTGTTTTGGGTATTGGAACATTAGAACAAGAGAATGGAAGCATAGGTGGAAGTTTGAATAGGTAAATAAACAGATGACTGGATCTGTGGCTGGGCAGCTCCATGAATAAGTCAGTTTGTTAATGACATATCTTGAACATAGTACTGATTATTGGACCTCTGCAGGCATACAAAACAAATGGAAACTCCTCATTTGCAGAGTTTACATTCTAATTGGGAAAACATACATAAATATACTTTTGAAAAAATGTATTGTGTAAGGGGGGCAACTGAGTAAATCAAATTATTTCATCCCACTTAAAGTTAGTGTTAAGATGCTATGCCCTGATATTTTAACCAGATAAGAATACTTCTTACTGAATTAATCAGTCATAGGCTTTAGACTAAGCGAGGAAAAACTTTGACCAAATTTAGATATCTTTGAAAACCACTGGATGAACGGGAATGATGTTACACAGGAAGCGTGTTTAAATTGGTTGGGGAAACTTGGTCAGACCCTGAGAGTAATCTTTAAAATAGTGATCCAGTTGGGAATTGTGGGTTGTTTTTTTGTATGTTTGTTTATTTTTTAGAATGTAATAGTTTAGGGTAGGAATCTTCCAGCCAAGCTCTAAGGGGTCACTTGGGAGAGAGAAGAGTGCCTGGGCCTTTATCTCCCTTCGTCCTTCCCCACATGACTAAAAGAGAACCTTGTGGACTTCTGATAGTGAGAAAATTAAGGCTTTTCATCAGCATCCTAGCAGCATCCCCAGAATACCAACAGTAGCAGCAGTGTCTGCAACAGGTGCCAAAGAAAATTTGCACATGATTTAGAAAAGCAGATTCAAGGCTCTACAAGGGAATTCAGCAGGAAAATACCAATGCTAAAGCGAACATCTTGAAGACTCCAGCAAAAGGACTTCCAGGACTTACCCTGGAAGATCTCCAAGGTCTTCCAAGATCTCCAAGATCTCCAAACTTGAACTCACTTTCCCCTGGACTTTATATATACAGTTAGGAAAAAGTAAAAAATGAACACAGGTCTTTGGGGGGATATTTTGTATCATCTATACCACTGAAGTAAATACTTGTTTTTAACAGCTAATAAAGTCTGATTAATTGATATCAACTAATAATCATGGAAGGAAGCACCTCCATGTAGACTCATGACTTAGCGCTCCCCCTAGAGCCCTAAGAGAATAGGTAGTAGTTACTGTCTGGAGAACTTACCTATCATTGCCAGTGACAGTTAAGAGAGCATCTCCAAAACATTCACTACAATTGTAAATTAAAAAACTGTCAATAAAAACAAAAACGTAAATAAGACAAAGAAAAATTTTATTCAAAACTCCTAACCTTTAACAAGGAAAAAAACAAATGAATTAATCAAGCAAATAGAGTGTTTTTATTCTGTGTCTCCTTTCTGGCTTACCTAAAGTTTTACCACCTTTGGCCCTGTGTTATATCCTTTTTCCTTTCTTTTCTTGTTGAATATACCTTTTTATGCCTTTAATTCATATTTTATTTTTTAATCTCTAATATGTCTTTCATTTATGACAATGTAGTGGTTATTTTCTTCTACTACATATCCATGTCTGATAAAGTCATTCTAATATCTCAATATGGTGTGAAGGTGACCCTGAGTCTTGTTTAATATACTTTTTAAAAGAGAGTCAGCTTGGTGCAGTGGATGTAGTGCAAGGCTTGATGTTAGGAAGACCAAATTTCAAATGTATGTCAAATGTATTTACTAGCTATATAACCATGGGCAAGTCACTCTGTCTCTGTGAGTCTCTGGCAACTTATTAAGGCTTATCCACTAAATTATAGGTGAGCTGCCATTTGTTTAGATGGAAAGAATTCTCATACCAAAAAACCACAAATCCTTCACTTTTTGACATTTTGAAAGCAACGTCCACAACTGGGAAATAGAGAGTATTAATCCTAGGGAATGAACTTAGAAACATAGTAAGAGCTAAGCAAAGTTTTTGGCAAAAATTTCAAATGGAATACTCAATGGAAATATAGATAGGTGAAGGGTACTAATTTTTTTAAATTCAAAGCAAAGGCATTTATTGAGATGGAATTTTTTTTTAAAAAAGGAGCAACAAAAGATTTCATATACAAGTTTGGGGCACACTGTCCCACAAATGCAGCTTCAGCAGGAAGAATGAAAGAAGAGAATATTTGAAGGGAGAGACATGCAAGGAACATGTGTGAACAGCACACACATCTGGAGAGGCAACTTAGGTCTCTGATGCTGCAAGGCCACTGATACCTTTTTAGTGATATTGTACTGTTCACACTGGACCTGCTCCCTGGATGATAGGTACTATATTTTATCCCAGGAATTTTCCCTTTTTAGTACAGAATGTAGGAAACTCAGAGCCCCACTCCCAGAGGAGTTTAATTAGTTTAGTCTGGAGGCAGCTTGGTAATTGATTGGTTTGTACACCATAGCTCCTAATCTTTTGGGGAGGGAAGGGAAAATTTATCAGGACATCCCTGATCAACTGATTTCTCCCCAATTCCACTAATAAACTCCTAGAAGATAAAAGTCAAGGAACAGAGGCCTTAGAATCTTAAAATGTAAAGAAAAGTTAATACTTTGTTTCTGTTTGAAAGTGTAAAGAACTCCTCTAATCAAAACTGATGTGATTAGTAGGAAGCCAGCTATTGGCTAGCCAAGCATTGGCTGCATCCTTAACGGTCCTTTCAAAAGTGAAACACAGTCTAAGGATGCAGGTAATGTAGGAGGCAGCTCTTAAAAGGTGACTTCTGGAAGCAGAGAAAAGAATCAGCTATGGAAGAACATCTTCCTTAAGAGGGAATTATTCCTCACTTCTAGGAGGAGGGAATTTTTCTCTCTTCTTGTCATGGCATCTTGCAACAGAGCTCCTTACCTATTAGGAGATACTAATATCTGCAGTCAGCAGAGAGCAAACCCAGTGTTTAGGCAGTAAATAGCATTAAAAAGTGTTAGCTCTGTGAATTGAGAAGGAAGACCATTAGTAGTTGAGCTGCTGAGAGCAACATGCCAAGGGAGCTTGGCTGAGCACTCTACCTAGGAAAAACACTTTGTAACAGCATGAGGATACTACAAGAAAGGGAGGAATATTGGGTTGTGCATTGCTAGAGGTGTGAGTTGCCAGAGCTAGGTATATTCCTTATATCCGTACTTCTCTACTGGTATACTCTATGTATGTGCCCACACTTCCCACTGTTGCTATGTAATTGTAGAGAAGTGTGCCCCAGGTACTTGAGGCAGAATATTTTATTACTGTAGTTCTTACAATGTCATCTCAGTAATTGCTTTTGCTTTGAGCTATGCCTACTGGCAAGGGCAAGCACACCTGTGGGGGTTCATGAGATATTATTGTAAGTCTGCAGACCAGACTGGGGTAGTCATTTCCCTGGAAACTCAACCTCTGAATATGTATTGGGGAGTAGCCCCAAAGAGGGTACTTCATACAACTTAGTCTGCTTATAATGCATGGAGTGGTATCTACAAGTGAAAGACAGTAACACTGTCCTAACATAGATCCTACTTTACTTATGTTTTCTCTGTGATGGTCAGTCTTTATGCTGAAAAAGAGAAACCAAAAAGGATCAAGTGGGATTTCAGACTCAAGATGAATTAGAAGGTAGTAAGAGAGCACCCGAGGCAGGTAGGTGGCACAGTGGATGGAGTGCCAGGCCTGCAGTCAGGAAGACTCATCTTCCTGATTTCAAATCTGGCTTCAGATACTAGCTGTGTGACCCTGGGCAAGTCACTTAACCCTGTTTGCCTCAGTTTCCTCATCTGTAAAATGAGCTGGAGAAGGAAATGGCAAACCACTCTAGTATCTTTGCCAAGAAAACCTCAAATGAGGTCACAAAGAGTTGGACATGAATGAACAACAACAAGAAAGCATCTAGCTACCCTAAATGTGTCCAGATTGCTTAGTTGAGAGTCTGAAGATACGATTGCTTAAGTGCCATCCATGATCTTTTAGTAATCAAGGGGAGTGAGGAAATGTTACAGGATTAGAAATGAGCAAGGCTCAATTTAAAAAAAAAAGATGAAGAAGGTAGAACCTTAAAAAACTGTAGGGCATCGCTGTTCCAGATCTTAAATTGTATTATAAAGCAGCGATTGTCAAAACTACTTGGTACTGGCTAAGAAATAGAGTGATGGATCAGTGGAATAGGTTAGGTATGCAAGACAGTAGTCAATGACTATAGTAATCTACTGTTTAATAAATCCAAAGACCCCAGCTTCTGGGATAAGAATTCACTGTTTGACACAAACTGCTGGGAAAACTGGAAAAGAGTACGGCAGAAACCAGGCATAGACCAAAATCTCACACCAAAATATACCAAAATAAAGTCAAAATGGGTTCATGATTTAGATATAAAGGCTGATACTACAAGCAAACTGGGAGAGCAAGGAATAGTTTACCTGTCAGATTTATGGAGAACAGAAGAATTAAAGACCAAATAGGAGATAGAGAACATTATGAAATGCAAAATGGATAATTTTGATTACATTAAATTGAAAAGTTTTTGCACAAACAAAGCTAATGCAACCAAGATTAGGAGGGAAGCAGAAAACTGGGAAAGAATTTTTACAACCAGTGTCTCTGATAAGGGCCTCATTTCTAAAATACATAGAGAATTAAGTCAAATTTGTAAGAATACAAGTCATTCCCCAATTGATAAATGGTCAAAGGATATGAACAGGCAGTTCTCAGATGAAGAAATTAAAGCCATCTATAGTCATATGAAAAAATGCTCTAAATCACTATTGATTAGAGAAATGCAAATCAAAACAACTCTGTATCATACCCATCAGATTGGCCAACATGATAAAACAGGAAAATGATAAATGCTGGAGATGATGTGGGAAAATTGGAACTCTAATGCATTGTTGGTGGAGTTGTGAAATCATCCAACCATTTCGGAGAGCAATTTGGAACTATGCCCAAAGGGCTTTAAAAATGTGCATACCTTTTGACCCAGCAATAGCACTTCTAGGACTGTATCCCAAAAAGATAATGAAAATGGGAAAAGGACCACATGCACAAAAATATTTATAGCAGCTCTTTTGTGGTGGCAAAGAATTGGAAATTGAGAGGATGCCCATCAATTGTGGAATGACTGAACAAGTTATGGTATATGACTGTAATGGAATACTATTGTGTGATCAGAAATGATGAGCAGGCAGACTTCAGAAAAACCTGGAAAGACTTATATGGACTGATGTTGAGTGAAGTGAGCAGAACCAGAAGAGGATAGTACACAGTAACAGCCATGTTGTACAGACTTAGCTCTTCTCAGCAATGCAAGGAACTAAGGCATCTTCAAAAGTCTCAAGATGGAAAATGCTGTCCACATCCAAAGAAAGAACTGGAATTTGAATGCAGATCGAAACATACTATTTGCTCTTTTTTTTTCTTCTGTTTTGTTTTGTTTCCTCTTTCTTGTGGTTCCTTCTATTGGCTCTAATTCTTCCTTACAACATGACTAATGTGAAAATATGTTTAATAGGAATGTACATGTAGAGCCTATATCAGATTGCACACTGTCTTGGGAAGGGAGGTGGGAAGGGAGGGGGAGAAAAATTTAAAACTCAAAAGCTTATGGAAGTGATTGTTGATAAATCAAAATAAATTAATAAAAAAAAACTATAGGCCAGGGGAGTTTGATGTCAACTTATTACAAAATGCTGAAATAGATTATTAAATGGTTTGTAAAGTCCTTAATAGAAGAAACAACAATCATTTTGAACCAGCATAAGTTCACTAAGAAGATATTATTCTAAACAATCCACGTTTAGTTTTTGGCATGATTACTATATCCTTATAGGAAGAGAAAATTAACTTGCATCACATTTGGGAAACTGCAAAGTGTTTTCAAAGATCCCACACTACTGCATTTTGCAAAAGCACTCATGTTCTTATAATGCTATGTGTTTAAAATCATGGACCAAAATCGAGGAAGAATAAAAAATGCAAATGACCAAAAGGCGATGGAAAGATGTGGTGCTTATAAGCAAACTGTAGCATGTTACCAATGATGACATGTACTCAATCAAGGACTTACATTGGTGGGAAAGGAGATAAGCCAATTCTGTAGTAAAAATTGAAGACTAAAGGTGGACAGTTTGATGATATATCAGAAACTCCTGGGGTATTTTTTTAAATGCAAGAAAGGCATTTGGTAAATATCCATAGATAATTTATGGAAAGATATGGGCAAGATCCAAATAGAATAAGATCTGTATTGGTAGAGTAGGAAGTACCAACACTGAAGAAATGAGATGCATCAAAATACCACATACTATACAATGTGGTGTACCATAACACTGTCCTTACAAATAGTATACACTGCCTTTTCACTACATGGTGGAAAGAAAACTAAGCTTAGGTCCAGAGACACCTGGATTGGACTCCTAGCTTCAACACCAACTGTGGCCATGAGCAAATCACTTAACTTTTCTGAGCCCCAGTTTCTTCATATGTAAAAAGAGGATACTAATACTTCCACTACATATCTCAAAGGATTATTTCATGAGAAAACCACATTGTAAGCTTTAAAGTGTTATTTAAATGTGAACTGCTAAACAACTGTCAGAAAACCAGCTAGGAAAGAGGATTTGGAGGAGTAAGGGGCTTTAGATATTGTCTAGCCCAACACTCTTATTTTGTAGATGAAGGTCAAGGCCAGCAAAGGCTAATTAACATGTCCAAGGTAATATAGGTAATGAGAGGCTGCGCTCACCCTCTGACTTCAAATCTAATACTCTTTCTGCTAGCATATTCAGATTTCAGCAAGTATTTTTTACACTTACACATGATATTTTTGACTAAATAGAGACATACAAACTAGATTATATAACAGTTAAGTGAATTTGGAACTGGTTTATTGGTCAAATCAAGTGTTGATTAATGGTTGAAATTCAGATGATAGAGAGGACTTTAATTGTAGGACCCAAGACTCTGTCCTTGGTCAACACTTTTATCAAGAACTTAGATGTAGATCTGCTTACTAAATTTTAAGATAGTTAGAAGCTAATACTTTAGATGACAAACTTAGTATCCAAAAAGGTTTCAACAGGCTGAAACAATGGAACAATCTAATAAGTTGAAATTTCATGGGGCTAGATGTAAAATTCTGAACTTAGGATAAAAAATATCATTTGCTCAAATGCAGGATGGGGGAATATATGGTATAATTGCCCATATGAAAAAGACCTGCATATTTTAGTGGACTGAAAGGCCAATATGAATCAGTAGTTTAGAGTGGCTGACAAAAATGTTATTCCAGCTGTATTAATATGTCCATCATATGCCCTCCACAATATTCATCATATTGCAAAGTGAAGTGAGCAGAACCAGAACATTGCACACAGTAACAGCAATATTGTACGATGATCAACTGTGAATGATAGCTATTCTCAGCAATACAATGACCCAAAACATTTCCAAAGGACTCATTATGAAAAATGCTACCCGTCTCTAGAGAAAGAACTGGTGGAGTCTGAATGCAGATTGATGCATACTATTTTTCACTTTCTGCATTTTTCCTCATTGGGTTTGTGTCTTCCTTCACAACATGACTAATATGGTAATATGTTTTACATGATTAAACATGTATAACCTATAACAAATCACTTACGGTCACAGGGAGGGAGAAGATAAGGGAGGGAGAAAGATTTGGAACTCAAAAAAAATTTTTAATGAATGTTTAAAATTGCTTTTACATATAAAAGGGGAAAAAGTAAAATATTACTAAAAATAACATGACCCTGGTTCTTCTAGGTATATTAATGGAAAACAAACTTCACAGATTCTACAAAATTGGAAAGGCTTCAAGTACTGACAACAGACTGCCCCTGTTGTATGAGTACCTGCTTAACTAAATATGCATAGGCAGATTGGTCTCTGGGCCATGAATCCTTTGGACATAACTAATGAAATAAAGTATAGAATGGCTGTCTGGCCTTCACATCAATAAATCAATCAACAAGTATTTGTAAAGTGCCTACTATGTGCCAGGAAATGTTCTAGATGCTAGAGATAAAGATGGTGCCCGAGATGAACCTTAAAGGAAAAGGAGGACTCCATAAATTGGAAACAAGGAGGGAGTGCATTCCAGACACAAGGTACAGTCATAGTGATGGGAGATGACATCTCACGTGTGAGGAGTAGAGAGAAGGCCAGTTTGACTAGATCAGAGTACAGGAGGAGAGTAATATTCAATGAAGCTGGAACGATAGGCGGGGCCTACTGGCTTAAAAATTAAACAGAGGAGTTTATATTTTTATCAGCGAGGCAATAGGAAGGCTCTGGAGGTGCTTGAGTAGGGAAAGCACGTGATCAGATATGCATTTCAGTGAAATTACTTTGGTATATAGGATGGCCTGGAGTGGGGAGATACCTGAGACAGGGAGAATAATTAGGTCATTGCAATAATCTGGGCTAGAAGTAATGAGGGCCTCAACTAAGGAGGTGGCTCTGTGAGTGGAGAGAAGGGGTCAGATGATCTAAGAATTGTGTGAAGGTAGTGATAGCAAGATATGATAACTGATTGGATATAAGGGGTGAAAAAAAAGTAAGGTATTTAGAATAATGCCAAGATTATTATCCTGAGACACTGAAAGGATGATGGTGTTTTCAATAGAAATAGCGAAGTTTGGAAGAGATAAAGGTTTAGAGAGGAAGAAAATAAGCTCAGTTATAGGCCATATTGAGATTAAGAGGCCTTCAGAACATCCAGTTAGAAGTCTTTTTTTTTTCTTTTTTGCTTCTCCTGTGTTAGAGGTGGCATAGTGGAAAAGGGAGCTAAAATGCTAAGAATTACATAGTTTTCAAAAAGTTAATAAACATTGAGTTTTGTTGGTATTTTAAATATGAGATCTCTGTCTAATGACCAAAGAGTTGATATACTTCTAGAGGAACTAAGCCATAACAATGTAGACTTTCTTGCCATAAATAAAAGTAGAAAACTTGAAGCTAAATTGAAGGATTGCTTTAGGTTCTTCTGGGGGAAAAATGGAGATAGTGGAATTGGTTCCATCAAGGCAATAATAAACATCATTTGTGGAACACTTGGTCAATCTCACCTTGCAGCAAATATAGCAAAAAGACCATCATGAAGACAATCACAGCTTATGCACCAATATAATTTTCCAAGCATAAAGAAGCAGAGTGATTCTATGAAAGATTGGATAATATCCTTTTAACCATTCCACATAGATTGATACTTAAAATGTATCCCCAAGGTAGACACAGGAGGATAATGAAAAGTATGCTACAAATAAGGTTTTAGAATAAGAAATAAAAAGGTAAAAATTTGTAGACTATTCAGAAAATTTATGTCTATATATCATGAAAATTTCTTTAAGGACATAGCATCACAATAAGCAAAACTGACTATATTTTAAGAGACAGAAAACAAGTAGTTCCAAAAAGAAATTATTTTCACAAGAGCACTTTGTATGAAAATGTCTAGATCATTAACTAGTTAGGGAAAAAGTAAAAATCAATATCAAAGTAAAAGAAAAAATAAAAATGAGATGTTGCATGCAATTACAGTAGCTCTAACTTGCATTCTTCAGATAAACTATTGATGTTGAAATCTTGGAAATGAATAAAGTGAAAAGTATCGACTTTGATTTTCACCATTTCCTATGGAAGTTTACCTAATCTAAAGTAGTCACCATGATGAAGAAACCTAAGGAGTCAAGAAACCATGTCAGCCAGAAAACACTTGATGTCCTTGCCAATCAGAGACACATGGCACCAACAAGAGTAGAGTATGAACTCACTTGTAAAACATGAGAGATAGGAGAATAAGAGATTATGAAAAGCATTGCCTCAAAAATAGAAATAAGCAGTACAAGAAAAAATAAAGCTATAGAAAGCTTGCCAAGAAATCCTACTGTTCAGATAATCTAAAGACCATTAACAGTTTAAACTAAAAGGACAACAAATAGACAAAAATGGAACTGATTTCTTGGCATTTTTATAACAATCAATTTTTATCATCAGGGTGATAGAAACCGCTATATTTGGACTCAACATCACACAACCAGATTGTTATATGACTAAATGGAAATCACACTTAGGATGACATCAGCAAAATAAGTGGATCAGATTAAATTCATACAGATGAAATACAAGCTGTAGATAACACAATTTGGAAAGTACTTATGGACTGATTTTCAAGGATTCAAAAGGGAAAGATACCAAACAACTGGAAAAACATTATCACAGATGGCATTATCATCCAAATAGGATGACTGAGAGGAAGTCAGAAACTACAAACATATTTACTTATGTTCTCATCTCTATAAAATCTTTATGAAAATGTTCTATTCATATATCAAGGTTATCTTTGATGAAAGTATGAAAAAGTAATAGGAAGGCTTTCACAGATGATTTTCTGCAGCAGACCATATATTAACAATTGACTGAAAGATATCTACAAGAGCCTGCTGAGTTTACTGTTTATTGATTACAAAAAAGCATATGCTTTAGAAGAGTGAAATATAGCCTTAAAGGCTTGCTTCCAACAAAGTGTCTTCCCACATATGTTAAGATCATACAAGATTCCCTAATAGAAGCACTCAGAGATACTTTTGTCCATTGATCTTGGTAATCAATATTCAGTGGAGCATAATGCAGCTTGACGAATGCACAGAATTTTTTTTTTGTCATTCTGTGGAGGGGTTCTGTACAAAGACCAAATGGAAAAGCAATTTCCTGTAAATGGTGAGGTACTTTAGATGCTCTTGTTTGTGGATGCCATTGTATTGATTGCAATAAGCCCCAGAATACCACAGGCCTGCCTCAATGAAATTCATGTCCGTTTAACAGATATTTCCATATAGAAAAAACAAAAGGATGAAAAATACCTGTTGCCTTGACCATGTTATGCATTTGGACAGACAGTATGTTTAATTAATCCATCAATATATATAACTTGGGAAGACACTGTAGATGGACAATGAACTGAGATCAAAATTGAGTTGGAGAGTATTAGCATCCTCTCTTTACCCTAGTTGGAGGAGTTTCAAATATTGGATCTCTCTCTCCCTCTCTCTCTCTCTCTCTCTCTCTCTCTCTCTCTCTCTCTCTCTCTCTTTCTCTCTCTCTGTATATACACACAGACATACACACTTATTAGTAGTCATAGTAGTAGTAAAGAAGAGCTCTTCCATTCTTATTATTCTTAGCATTACTAATATAAATGAATATTTGGTCTAAGGTTTTTTCAGTATCTATTGACAAAATCATGTGGTTGTTGTTGTTTATATGATGAGTTATGCTAATTGATTCCCTAATTTTGAACTATTTTTGCTTTCCTTTCATAAATCTAATTGGGTGATAGTGGATAATTTTTTTGTATATAATGTTATAATCTCTTTGCTAAGATTTTAAAAAATTCATCAATATCCATTAGCAAAATTGATCTATAGCTCCCTTTCTCTATTTTACATCTCACATATCAGAATAATATTTCTCTCATTAAAAAAAGCTTAGGAGAGTCCCTTTTTCTCAATTTTTGAAAATAATTTTTTTATAGAATAGGCATTTATTGCTTTAAAATGTCTGTTATGAACTACAAAATCATCAACAAACATGAACATTTCTATAAATAAAAAAGGACCAGGAAATGTGGATTTATGTGAAACTGCAAATCTACTACATACAGCTTCTTCCTTTCAATATTTATAATATTTAATATGGTAGTACCAACATTTTCCTACTTGTCTGTGTCCCCCTCTCAACTTCTCTCTAATCTCTTCTATGTATTTTTTGAAAAATGTTTCACTAATGCTCTTTTCTTTTCTTTTCTTTCTTTCTTTCCTTTTTTTGGTGTAACTACACTCCAACTCCACCTGCCAAATAAAAGCCCACTCATAATACACATATATTCAATCAAAATAAATTTGTGTTGTGATGATAATGTCTAGAAATGCATGTTTCATTTTTTAAAAAAAATATTTATTTATTTAAGTTTTCAACGTTCACTTCCATAAGATTTTGAGTTCCAAATTTTCTCTCTATCTCATCCCTCCCCCCCACCCCAGGATGGCATGCATTCTGAATACCCCTTCTCTTAATCTGCCCTCCCTTCTATCTCTCCCCCCCCTTCTCTTATCCCCTTCCCCTTCAATTTTCCTGTAGGGCGGGATAGATTTCTATACCCCATTTCCTATATATCTTATTTTCGAGTTGCATGTGAAAACAATAATTTTTAAATATGTGTTTTTAAAACTTTGGGTTCCAGATTTTCTCCCTCCCTCCCTCCCCACCCATCCTCATTCAGAAGACAAGCAACTCAATACAGGTTATACATGTGTAGTCATGCAAAACACTTCCGTAGTAGTCATGTTGTGAAAAACTAAGTATATTTACCTTATTCCTATCCCTCCCCCCATTTATTCTATTCTCTCTTTTGACCTTGTCCCTCCTTCAAAGTGCTTGCTTTTGATTACCCCCTGCCCCAATCTGCCCTCCCCTCTATCATCCTCCTGCTCTCTTGTCCCTTTCCCCCTCCCCCCATTTTCCTATAGGGTAAGACAGTTGTTATTCTCTCCTTAAGCCAAATCCAATGAGAATAAGATTCACTCATTCCCTTTCACCTTCCCCTGTTTCCTCTCCACTGTAAAAGCCTTTTCTTGTCTGTTTTATGTGAGATAATTTACCCCATTCTACCTCTCCCTTTCTCTTTCTCATTGTATAATCCTCTCTCACCCCTTAATTTTATTCTCCAGATATCATCCCTTCATCTTCAACTCACCCTGTGCCCTCTATCTATCTATCTATCTATCTATCTATCTATCTATCTATCTATACATACATACATATAATTTTTTTCCCCTCCAACTACTCTAATACTGACAAAGGACTCATGAGTTACAAATATCATCTTTCCATGCAGAATGTAAACAGTTCAACCTTAATAAGTCTCTTATGATTTCTCTTTCGTGTTTACCTCTTCATGTTTCTCTTGAGTCTTGTATCTGAAAGTCAAATTTTCTATTCAGCTCTGGTCTTTTCTTTTTTTTTCTTCTTTTTTTTCTTTTTAGGCAATTGAGGTTAAGTGACTTCTCCAAGGTCACACAGCTAGTAAGTGTCAAGTGTTTGGTCTGAGGTCGAATTTGAACTCAGGTCCTCCTGACTTCAGGGCCTGTGCTCTATACACTGTGCCATCTAGCTGCCCCTAATCTTTTTTTTTTTTTTTTTTTTTTTTTGTGGTTAGGCATTGGGGTTAAGTGACCTGCCCAGGGTTACACAGCTAGTAAGTGTTATCTGTTGGAGGCTAGATTTGAACTCAGGTTCTCCTGAATCCAGGGTCGGTGCTCTATCCACTGCGCCACCTAGCTGCCCCTCAGCTCTGGTCTTTTCATCAAGAATGCTTGAAAGTCCTCTGTTTCACTGAATTTCCATTTTTTCCCCTGAAGGATTATGCTCAGTTTTGCTGGGTAGGTGATTCTTGGTTGTAATCCTATTTCCTTTGCCCTCCGGGATATTATATTCCAAGCCCTGCTGTCCCTTCATGTAGAAGTTGCTAAATCTTGTCTTATCCTGGTTGTGTTTCCACAATACTTGAATTGTTTCTTTCTGGCTGCTTGCAATATTTTCTCCTTGCCCTGGGAACTCTGGAATTTGACTATAATATTCCCAGGAGTTTTCCTTTGGGGATGTCTTTTGTGAAGTAATCAGTGGATTCCTTCAATTTCTATTTTGCCCTCTGGTTCTAAAATATCAGGGCGATTTTCCTTGATAATTTCTTGAAAGATGATGTCTATGCTCTTTTTTTGATCATGGCTTTCAGATAGTCCAATAATTTTTAAATTATCTCTCCTGGATCTATTTTCCAGGTCAGTTGCTTTTCCAATGAGATATTTCACATTATCTTCTATTTTTTCATTCTTTTGGTTTTGTTGTATAATTTCTTGATTTTTCATGGAGTCATTAGCTTCCATTTGATCCATTTTAATTTTTAAGGAATTACTTTCCTCAGTGAGCTTTTGGACTTCCTTTTCCATCTGGCCAGTCCTGCTTTTGAAGGCATTCTTCTCCTCATTGGCTTTTTGGACCTCTTTTGCTATTTGGGTTAAGCTATTTTTTAAGGTATTATTTTCTTCAGTGTTTTTTTAGGTCTCCTTTAGCAAGCTATTGACTTGTTTTTCATAATTTTCTTGCATCACTTTCATTTCTCTTCCCAGTTTTTCCTCTACTTCTCTTACTTGCTTCTCAAAGTCCTTTTTGAGTTTTTCCATGGCCTGGGACCAATTGATATTTTTCTTGGAGGCTTTGGATGTAGGAGTTTTGACTGTGTAGTCTTCTTCTGGTTATATGTTTTGATCTTCTTTGTTACCAAAGAAAGATTCTATGGTCTGACTCTTTTTGCACTGCTTGCTCATGATCCCAGTCAATTACTTGAGTTGTAAACTCTTTGTTAAGGTAGGAGTCTGCTTCCAGTGTGGAGAATGTACTGTCCCAAGCTTCGGGGGTTTTGTGCAGCTGTTTTCAGAGATACTTCTAGGGACCTGTAAATTTTCAGTTTTTCCAAGGTGATGTGATCAAGGGTGAGGTGTTTACTCCTTTCCTGGCCTGTGCTCTGTCTATGAGTGACCACAGGCACTCTTTTCTATCTTGGAATTGTGAGGAGGATTTGCTCTCCACAGCCACTACAAGTTCCACCACACCAGTGCTCCTCCTCGCCCCAAGACCGCCATTCAGAACTTTGACCCAGATCCAAGAATGGGCAAGGCAAGAGAATCCTGCACCAACAGAGAGATTCCTGCAATCCCCATCTCATCAACTACTCAATTCTCCCTCAGTCTGTGGGCCAGAAGTTCTGGAGGCAGCTGCTGCCCCAGGGCCGAGCTCGGGAACTGGGGCTGGAACCTCACTGCTCTTCTCTCTCACCACCGCAGAAACAGACTTTTCCTACTGACCTTCTAAGTTGTGTTTGGCGTTCACAGGTTGAAAAGTCTGGAAGCTGGCACAGCTGCCTGCGATTCAGTCCTCTGAGGCCTGCTATAGGTTCACTGAGGCCTGCTTGCCCACATTGAACTGCACTTCTCTCCCAGCTTGGTGCAATATACCTTTCCAATCAACCATCCAAATTGTCTTAGACTGGAAATTTGTTTCACTCTGTCTTTTTGTAGGTTCTGCTGCTTTAGAATTTGTTACAGCCATTTTTTTACAGGTATTTGGAGGGGTTTGGGGGAGAGCTCAAGCAAGCGACTGCTTTTACTCTGCCATCTTGGTTCTGCCTCTTGTATGTTTCATTTTTAATCTATCTATCCCCTTTTTATCAACAGGTGGGAGGCATGATACCTCATGGACTATGGTCCTTGGAGTCATGGTGGGTTAGTGTTTTAGTCAGAGGTTTTAAGTCTTTCAAAGTTGTTTCACTTTATAATGTTGTGGTCGTTGTATAAAGAGTTCTGGTTCTTGGGGGCAGCTAGGTGGCACAGTGGATAGAGCAACAGCCAGGAAGTCAGGAGGACCTGAGTTCAAATCTGGCCTCAGACCAAACACTTGACACGTACTAGCTGTGTGACCTTGAGCAAGTCACTTAACCCCAATTGCCTCACCAAAAAAAAAAAAAAAGAGTTCTGGTTCTGCTCAATTCACTTTGGATCACTTCACACAGTATCCCCAATAGAAAAAATAGATAATTTCACTAAGAAAATAACAAAAACGAAACATCGCACCAAAATGTTAAGAATATATCCAAAGGTAGTCCCTAGGGCAAAATGTTAAAATATCTTAAAATCCATTCATCAACAAAAGTAAAAGAACAAATCAATTATTTTTTTTATTTTTTTAGAATCAATTATTTAGATATGTGACTAAAAACTAGGAAAGCAATAAATCGAAATACCCTAATTAACCACAAAAATAGAAATTTTGAAATTTAAAGGTAATGAACAAAATTATAAATGATTAAGTTGATAAATTAAGAACTTTTGGGGTAAAAAACTAATGAAAACAACTATTTGCTAATATAATTTTTAAAAGAGAGGAAAATCAAATTACCAAAATTCACAACAAAAGAAGAAAAAATAGATGAAATTATTAGAAATTATTTTGCTCAATTACATTACAACAAAATTGATAACAAATGAAATGGATGAATATCTACAAAAATATAAAATGTCCAGATTAACAGAATAAGAAACAAAGAATTAAAATAATACAATCTGTATTTAAATAACACAATTTGTACTTAAATAATTTAATATAATATAGGAAATTCCAAGAGAAAAAAATACCAAGATTTGATGGATTTATTTCCAAGTGCATTCATTAAAATATTACATAAATTGTTTGCAAGAATAAAGTAGGAATCCTACCAAATTCCTTCTATAAGACAAATATGCCCCTGATTCCTAAACCAGAGAGATATAGAGCAGAGACAGAAAACTGTAGTCCAATATCTCTAATAAAAATTGATGCAAAAATAATGAATAAAATATAATAAAATAATATATAACAATATCTTTAAAAATATTCTTTATGATCCAGCTGGGGTTATATGAAGAATGTGGGATTGGTTCATTTTTAGGAAAACTATACATGGATTAGATCATATTTGTGACAAAAAAACAATTGAATTGGGAGATTAGTCAAGGTATACAAATGAGAAAATACGTTTGAGATACATAAGGTGTCTGAAAAGCTATGGGAGGGTATTTTTTGTGATGTCCTAAGAAAGAGATAATACATTAGTTGAAAATCGATTGTGGCAAATAGTAAGCAATTCCATTGTCCTGAAAGAAGCATACTTCCCACAGGAAAAAAAAATTTCCTAATAGTATTTCTTTAGATTTCCTTAACTCATCTACCCATCTATCCTTGTAGTATTATAAAGTCTTTAGAAGACTAGAGCCCCAATTCTACAACTTATTCCTTTTTTATGTTAATTTATGATTCCTTTGTATCTTAGTATATATTTTTAGAAAAGTGCCATGGCATACCTAACATATATGTATTTTTAATGTTCCCATTTAAAAGATATAACACATTTTTTCAAATATAACTTTTCCACCAGTCTTTTCCACTGTATTTTTCTGGTTTATCTTTCTGTTAGATTTATGCTGCTCTGTGGAAGGAACATTAAAGTCAACCTACTATACACAATAGACTATTACTACCTATTTTGTAAACAAATTTTTAGATTTTTCTTACTAATTTAGACATTGCTAATTAGTGTCTATACAGTTAACAATGGTGTTTTCATTACATACAAAGTTTAGGAATATATCTTTAGTCATAGTAAGTACATTTTTTAAAGCTGTGATTGCAATTCCTAATTTTCTGAAATACACTGATGTTGAGTAAATTTTGTTCCTGTCATTCACTTTCATTCTATCTTTACTTTTTAAATGTGTTTCTTATATTCAGCAACTTATTAGGTTTCATTTTTTCATTCTGCCAAATCTCACTTTATTAGGAGCTAAATCCATTCATAATTATAACTTGTTAGGCTTGTATTTTCCTCCATTTCCATTCTTGTAAATTGATTTCTCCCATTTACTTTTTTTTTTTGCTTTTTTGGTGAGGCAATTAGGGTTAAGTGACTTCCCCAAGGTCATACAGCTAGTAAGTGTCAAGTGTCTGAGATTGGATTTGTCTCATTTACCTTTTAATGTTAGCACTTGGTTCCACAGGTTTCCTTAAAAAAGTTTCTCTAACAGAATTTGAGTATATGCTTTCTTTTTCATTTTATTTGTTTTCCTGTAGAAGGAAGAGACGTTAAAAATATTTCATTGAGTTTTCAGTTCCTTAGAGTGGGTGCTTAGTCTGTGTTGTTGATAATGGTAGTATTTATATCATTAGAAAGCATTTTTTAAAGTAAGATGATCTAAAATTTCACCCTTTTCTACTCCCAGATTTTGTTTAAAGCCTCAGACTGAAGGAAGACTACTAGGAAACAACATGTTGCCAAGTTACTTGATATTTTCTTGGCAGATCTCGCCACACTTCATTTTTTATTGAAAGACCTAAAAGAGATCACCAGGTCATTATCAGAGGTTCAGTCATTTGTTTGTTTAAAAGTAGTTTTAACATCCTTAAGAGAATTGCTAAGACATACATTGAAATAGAAATCTTACTATTATTGCCTATCTGTGTTTGGACATTCATGAAAATTGGAATCAGTTGTGGTACAGGTATTAAATAGTTTTGAATGGAGCAATATTATACTAAGAAGTAAAAAGAGGGAAATGAATGTACATTGCCAAACAAATATACATGACCAAATTACAAGCTGAATTTTTACAAGTTAATATAGTCATCTTCCTTTCAAGCCATTTTAAAAACTTAAATTTCCATATATCATATTTGCATAAAGCAAGGATGCATCTATATTATAAATACCATTTAATCACCATATTTTCTAAATGTGAAGAAACTGGGGAAAATGACAAAGATAATTTTAAAATTGTAAGTAAGACTTACCAAGAAAGGTTGATGAAACTCAGGTTGTTCAGCAGTGGAAGGAGAAAGTTAAGTGGTGACTTGATTACTGCCTTTGAGCATATGAAAGGTTTTTATGATGGGGATGCCGATCAGTTATTTTTCATGTCTGTAAAAATCATATGTTGTGGGAATTCATGAATTTAAATTATATTATCAACTTATACTGTCAAAACTTGACTCAAGATGAGCTGAGCAATTGACTGGCTTGCTTATTTTGACTTTCAATCAACTTCTTTTTCTTACTGCATGCTGAGGATGGAGACCATCCTTCAGGTTATTGAAAATTAGCCAAGTTGTTCTGCTTCTCCCCTTCTCTCTCTGAGCTATCTGTCTCACCAATCCTGGGAACTGAATTAAATGGGAATGAAATTAAATGCTTTGGCTAACCATAAGGGGTCTTTCCTATTAACTAAAAGTTCGTATGAGGAAACAATACACCTTAACTTTTTATCTCCTAATAGGCTTTAAATATGGGAAGCAAACTTCCTTTTTAAAAACAATATGGCCTGTGGCCCTAGGGCCATTGTCTCACACATGGCTCCAACTATGAACTCACAGGGAGGGTTTATACTAAGGAAGACTGGCGGCAATGGACATCATTGTTTCATATCTGATCTTACTGGGAAGGCTTCTAGCTTATCCCCATTACAAGCAATACTTGCTGATGGTTTTAGATAAATGCTTTTTATCAATTTAAGGAAAAATCCATTTATACCTATGCTTTCAAGTGGTTTTTTTTTAATAGAAGTGAGTGTTGTACTTTGTCAAAAGTTTTTTCTGCATCTATTGATAGAATCATACTTTTTAAAACTTTTATTATTGATATGATCAATCATGTTAATCATTTTCCTTATATTAAACCATTCCTACAATCCTGGTATAAATCTCACTTGATCACAATGTATAATCCTTGTAATATACTGTTGTAATCTTTTAGCTAGTATTTTATTTGGGATCTTTTGTATCCATATTCATTAATGAAATTGATCTTTAATTTTCTTCCTCTGTTTTTACTCTTCCTGGTTTCGGTATCAGTATCATATTCGTTTCATAAAAGATATTTGGTAGTATCTCTTCTTTGCCTAGTTTCCAAATAATTTATTAATATTGGAATTAGTTGATCTGTATATGTTTGATAGAATTCACTTGTAAATCCATCTGATCCTGATGCTTTTTCTTAGGAAACAAGAGAGAGAGAGCAGAGTAAGGTATAAAATGGATAATTTTGATTACATTAAATTAAAAAGGTTTTGTACAAATAAAATGTACCAAGATCAGAAGGAAAACATGAAATTGAGGGGGATTTTGTAGACAGTTTCTCAGATAAAGGTCTCATATCTCAAATATATAAAGAACCTTGTAAAATCTATAAGAACATGAGCTATTCCCCAATTGATAGTCAAAGGATATGAACAGGCAGTTTTCCAATGAAGAAACCAAAACAATTTATAGTCACATGAAAAAAATGTTCTAAATTATTATTGACTGGAGAAATACAAATCAAAATAACCTTGAGATAATAATTTTCCACCTTTCAGATTGGGTAAAATGATTGAAGGGGACAGTGACAAATGTTGAAGGGGATATAGAAAAACTGAGAAACTAATTCACTGTTGGTGGAATTGTGAACTGATCTAACCATTTTAGAGAGCAATGTGGAATTATGTCCAAAGAGTTATTAAACTGCCTATATACCCTTTGACCCAGCAACACCACTAGTAAGTCTATTCCCCAACATGATTAGGGAAAAAGGAAAAGAACCTATGTATTCTGAAATACTTATAGCAACTGTCTTTGTGTTGGCAAAGAACTGGAAAGTGAGGGGATGCCCATCAATTGGGGAATGACTGAACAAGCTGTGGTATGTGATTGTGATGGAATACTACCGTGCTATAAGGAAAGATGAGCTTGGTGATCTTAGAAAAACATGGATAATGTTTGAAATGATGAAGAGCATGAAATAATGAAATAATGAAGAGCAAAATGAGCAGAACCAAGAGAACATTGTATATAGTAACAGCAACATTGTTTTAAGAACAGTGCGTAAGTAATTTTGACTATTATAAATACCCAAATGAACTATGAAGGATATATGGAGGAAAATGTTATCTGCATCCAGAGAAAGAACTGATAAATAGGAGCATGTATAAAATGATTTTGTATTATATATATATATATATATATATATATATATACACATATTTGTGTCTAATGATAGCCATCTCTAGGGTGGGAGTGGGGAGAGGAAAGGGGAGAGAAGAAAAAAAGGAAAAAAATTACATTATAACTTTATTATATATTTAAAAGGAATAGCAAGCTGCACGTAATAGATTTGCTGTTTCATGTATAATCATCTTTTTTTTATTATACCGTGTTATGGAAATTTTTTTTATTCCATAAATTAAAAATGAAATAAATAAAAAAATTTTAAAGGATGACTGGCTACAAAGAGAGGGTTTGGTTTGTTTTCCCTTCATCTTTCTTTGGCTTCTCAATGCCTTTTGGGATTAACTCTAGGGAAATCTCTAATACAAAGCTTAGGTATGACTCACGTTTAACTCCCCCAAAAGTGCAGAACAGTGTACCTCCTAGAATAGGTAGCCAGTGTACAATATGGGTGTCAGGTATAGGACAGTGGTTTACTTCCTCTAACATTAAAAATGCCTAGATGCAAAAGAACTCAAAAATATGATTTAACAAATACAAGAAAACATAAAACTGTAACTGATCACATATATTATTCTTCTCTCAAAGGTAAAGACAATTCTGTGGGACTCCGGAAACAGATACTTCACTTTTACTTCAGACCATCACTTTGTCAGCAATATACAAGATCCAGGTCTTCTGGCCAGTCAAGGCTTGGCTTAGGCTTTCTTAGTCCTTTTGACTGTAGTATCTGTGTGATGGTAGTGGTGGAATCATTTCTTGCTGCCCAGCAGTACCTGATTCAGAAATTCTCAACCTCTTGAACTCAGGTTACCATTAGGGCTGGAAATTCCTTTGAATTCATTTTTCAAGGACACTGTTACTGGACTATTCTGAAGTATAAAACAAACAAAAACCAGAATATAAAAGAAGGTGGCCAAGGAATCAGCTTTGCTCAGGCAAGCATAACTGAGACATTTTGGACTTTTTCAGGTTCTCCACCATGCCCCCAGAAAACTCATCATTAAGAAATGATCCAATTAGTCTTGTTACTTACATCTCAACAGTACCTTCTATCTCTCTGATTAGAGAGTAGAGCCATAAACTCCTCCATTTAAGGAGGGGAATAAGACTGACATCTTAGACATCCTTTTGTTGTTGCTTGTCCTTCATTGTCTAAGGGGACCAATGACATCATGAGAGTGTTGTTTGGACTTGTAAGTGAATTGGATTTAAGTGAGGCAAAGCTGTGCAAAGTCATCAGACTCACTCTCTCCTCTAGGGTCATCTGAGTCCAGTGCAAGACATAGGTCAGGATGACTGGTGATGGCCCAGGTTGGACACAAAGGTGGATCAGCAGCTCTGAAAAGTGCTCGCCAATCCCTCATACGAGAGGTGTTCCTCCTCCCTTAACACGATATACAGTCATTTGGCCCTTGACATGGCTTCCTGGTCACCCAAGCAGGACAATAGACATCATCTGATGCTTGAGCAGACCAAGGGCAACAGAGAGACAGGGGAGTTGTGCTCAGCTGAATCAACTATCTGTCCTTGCTGCAATACCCTTCCTCTGCTCAAGACAAGTAAATCTCTTTTTGTTAACCATCAGATTCTCCTCCCCTCTGGAACCAGGTGGAATAATCTAATCTTTCTTCCCCATCACAATCCTTTAAGTACTTGAAGGCTGCTACATGAACTCATTAAATCTTTTTTTCAGCTTAAACATTCCACTATTCTTTTCTACTTACCCACATAGGGCAGGGCTTCCCCTCCAATACAAAAGCCAATCAGGTGAGAGCACAGGGAGATTTCCAACTCCCTTAGTTTGCAGATGAGGAAAGTGAGGCCCAGAATGCTTCTGGGCCTATCCTGACGTCACACAGGTAGTAAATAACAGGATTCAGATCCTCAGTTCCTACCTTAGCACAGTGCTTGGCACATAGCAAGTGCTTAACAAATACTTCTTGGCTCAACCTACAAATTGAATGCTCTTTCTATCATATCGTCTTGAATATGATAGAATTTGGAACCTATGGAATAATATAATTATGGAGCATATTCTTCAATTTCCTTGAAAATAAAGATTTCATCTCAAAAGTAAGTTTGGCAAGATTAGAATCCTTTATTTCCAAGTGATTGCACCTTCCTTAGTTCACAATTCATGAGTGAATTCTCCTTGCTTTTCCTGTCTTTCAATTCCAAATATTTGTCTGGGTCATGGATTACAACTTTCTTGTCTTCTTCATGGTGTAGAAAACTACAAATGATGTTGGATCTATGAAAGAAAGTATTGTCTTTGATCAGCAGCCATTGCATACTACTTGGTATTTTTCCCCCCTTCTCTCAAAAGTGGTTTTTTCTTCCCTCATTTCTTCCATTTATGTGTTTTTTTCTATTTTAGCTGCTTCAATTTCTTCCATATCTACATGTTCTGCATTTTTCTTCACTCATAGCACAGGTTTTAATAGTATAATTGTATTTCCCAGCAAAAATATAGCTTATCAGTTAAATAGGATTCTCTGTGTAAAAGTCCAAAATATTTCATCTTTCGTATTTTAAAAAAAATTCTCAATCATTATTGGCCATTCCATCATGATCAACAAGTGCTCTTCCTCTTCTTTATCTTCATTGTTCTTCCCATTATCCTTGCTCTGGGAAATTTTATCTCCCTAGTGACTTGCCATCACTGGTGTCCTGGTAGATGTTTAGTAACTGATTGTAAAAAAAAGAATGCATGCATGACATACTTTTAAGTTTAATCTGCATTATTAACACTTTCTCCATTACTTTCTTAAGTCTAGACAATCAATAAAATAATGAATCAAGCCCTAATTTATAACATTTGTTGATTTCTGAGTTGTAAATGATCACACTGAAAATTTATAATCAGCTCTTATGAGCTGGTATGAGCCAACTCTAGCATACTATTGCCTGCCCTCCAAGAGTAGTTGCTGCTACCATATTCTCTGGTCCCTCACGTGACACTCCCTGCTCTCCATACATTAGCATCATTAAATCAAATCTTCTCAAAGGGCCAATATCTTAAATGGGAACGATTGCCCTTTCACCTCCTTTGTTTTTGTCGCCTGTTCCTTTCCCTCTCATTCTTTTAGATGAAGACATAGGCTCCCAGGAATCATCTGTTAAAATACAGATTAAAGAAGACTAATAAAGGGGCTGCTAGGTGGCACACTGGATAGAGCACTGGCTTTGTAGTCAGAAGGACCTGAGTTCAGATCTGGGCTCAGACCAGACATCACTTGACACTTACTAGTTGTGTGATCCTGGGCAAGTCACTTAACCACAATTGCCTCACCAAAAAAAAAAAAAAAAGAAGACTAATATAAGTTAGTTATGTTGGAATATACAAATCAAGAGGAAATAGTAAGTTATTACTATAAAAATGCAGATGCCATACATTTATTAACACATTTATCAGTCATGAAAACCTTAATGTCAATGAGTTTATTTTCTCCTCTCCACCTGAGAGCTTGTTGACAATTGGGGAAAAGGAGGACACAAATGTCATTAAGGAGAAGACCATCACATAGCCCTGAATTCAATATTGACAGTGGTACTATGTGTGTACCAAGCACATGGGGAAGTGAGGACAAAGTGATAAGATGATGATACTGAAGGGGAAGTTGGGATGGGGGATAGATAGAGAAGACAAATTTCATTATTTTATACTTTTGTCTAGGACTGGCCTTCCTGGAGAACACCTTGGAAGCACCCTTCGAAAGGACTAGTTTACACAACCCCACAATTCATTTGTAACTGCCAGTCTGGGGAAAATTACAAATTAAAATAATCTTAGGCCAAGAGTTATTTCAGTGACAGCAAAACAGTTTCTATTTCCCATAAAGAAAAAAAAATCAACATCATCAAAAGAGCATTTATTTTGATACCACCAAGATAAGAATTATGGAGCTTTGTTTTCATTGGTTCTTTTGATAAGATTTCTGAATTTTTATACAGATAACTTCAACTACTAAGTAATTTTTATCCACTGTGGAACTTACTGCTGAGAAAATAGTTTAGAACACTAGTCATTTGATTAAAAAAAACTACTCTAAGAAAAATGAACCTTGAAAATTATACTTTCAGTTCAGAAATGTACTGTTCTTCCTGGCCCCACTCAGAGGACAAGGGTGGGCTCTATCATAAGCTGGGACTGAGCCTGTTCTTAGGAACAACTTGAAATGTCCTTAATTGAGAAGTGAATGAAAATTGAGGATAGAATGTTCCCCCAGACTTCAGGGCCATTGAGAAACATGTTGTTTGTCCTTCATGTTCAAAGGGGACCAAAAACATTATGATGGGGTCAGGGTAAAATAGTAGATGATGGATGATGTCTTTACTTGTGAGTGAATTGGATTTAAGTAAGGCAGAGGTGCGCAAAGTTGTCAGCCTCACTCTCTGTTTCTGAGTCAATAAAGTCCAGTGATAAGACAAAGTCAAGACGACTGGTAATGGCCCTGGATGTAGTGGATGACCTTGGCATGTCTGACCAAGCTCTAAGAGCTCCACAGCACCTGCTTCAGCTGCCTTTATGGCCGTTGGAACAAATTGTTCTCATCTACCCATTTCACCAAGGGAAGCCTTCACATGCATGGGGTTGACATCTCCCTAACTCACTGATGAATTTGAGTCCTGCCAGTTACCCTCGGCCTGGTTTAGTATATCTGCTGAGATAGTTTTACTGGAGTATGGCTGCTGTACATGCTACAGCTTCTTGGAGCCACAAATGTGAGAGCTGGGTGACAGGTAGACACCAAAGGTGGATGAACTGCCTTGAAAAAAGCTCAGCAGCCCTCACACTAGAGGCGCTAGTCCCCCCTGAGCACCCCATACACTCCCATTGAGAAACATAATACAATTAGGGAAGAGTCAATACCTGGGATATGGGCTGTGGAGCTGAGTGAAAGACCAAAGGTAGAAATCTGGGTCTAGACCAGAAACAGAATGAGTCATTGTTGTCCTTGGTAATCAAAAAGGACCAAAATGACATCACAATGTCAGAGTCAATGTACAATGTGTCCGACTGGCTGATCAATCTGTATGAATATTTGGAAAGGAAATGTCTCTAAATTTGTGCATCTCATGTTTCTTTTGAGTTACTACAGTTCTGCTTTGCTCATAGAACACAGTACCTTCTTTGATGCAGGCACACCATGTTGGATGGCCCTGTGCTAGTGTCTCCTATGTCTCACAATCAATACCAAAGTTCTTCAGAGAGACCTTGAGAGTGTCCTTGAATTGCTTCTTCTGACCTCCATGTGAGTGCTTGCCTTGTATGAATTCTCTGTAAAACAGTCTTTTAGGCAAATGCATGTTTGGCAATTCAAACAATGGCCAGCTCATTGGAGTTGCACTCTCTATAGTAGAATTTGAATGTTTGGCAGTTCAACTTGAAAAAGGTACCAATGCCTGGTACCTTATCTTGTCAGATGATGTTCAGAATCTTCCTAAGACAATTCAAATGGAAGTGATTCAGTTTTCTGGCATGGTGCTGATAGATTGTCCAGGTTTCATAGGCATACAGAAAAGAGGTCAGCACAAAAGCTCTGGAAGCTTTCAGCTTGGTAGGCAGCCTAATACCTCTTCTCTCCCGTACTTTTCCTTTGGAGCTTCACAAACACGGAGCTAGCTCTGGCAATGTGTGCATCAACCTCATCATCTATACATGCTTGGAAAGTATACTGCCAAAGTTAAATGAACTTATCCACAGCATTCAAAATCTCTCCATTTGTTATAACCAATGTTTTCGTGTATGGTCGGTGCAATGCTGGCTAATGGAGAACCTCTGTTTTCTTGGTGTTAATTGTCAGGACAGAATTAGCACAAGCAGTAGAGAATTGATCCATACTCTGTTGCATCACAGCCTCAGAGGCTGCGTTGAGTGCACCAGAATGAGTATTAAGATCAAGAACAAGAGTCCCTATTCTCAGTAATTGAGGTTCACCCTATGGAGTGTATATGTATGTATATGATTGTATATGTATATATATATGGTTGAACTGTGCACATCTGTGATTTAAGGATGTGTTTTGGGTGCAGATCTTCAGAAGATTCAGGTTGTCCCACAAAGTGAATTTGAATCATTGAGAGGCAAGGCATACATTCTTTGCCTAAATATTTTGTCCAGTGCATTCTAGGTCCTAGTGACAGTCTTCACAAGTGATAATAGCACCCAGGAACAGTGATAATAATCTCTGGCAAGTGAGATATATGAAGGGCACAATTGTGAACCCCTAGTAATCTCTTCATAAGAAAAAAGCCTCAGTAATAGTTGATGGGATTGAAGATGCAAGCAGACTCAGAATCTGTTGAACTTGTGCCTCTTGTTTATTTCAGGATCCAGACCCTTCAGGGTCTGACCCCAGACCATATGTCTTTGAACTTTGTTCTTCATCTTAGTACTCATTCTGATTCTGCTCCAGATGCAGCCTTCTGCTTTTGATCCCTTTGGCTCAGCAACCTGTATCACAGTTACTGACTATGATTGCATGATGTTTCTGGCTGTCCATGTAGATTTCAGCAAAGTTGAAGGTAGTAAGGGGCAAAGGTGGAGACAATGAAATGTAAGATAAATGCTCTTTAAGATGAAGTGAAGAGGGGCAGCTAGGAGGTCTAGTGGATAGAGCACTGGCCTTGAAGTCAGGAGAACCGGAGTTCAAATCCAGCCTCAGACCAAATACTTGATACTAGCTGTGTGACCCTGGGCAAGTCACTTAACCCCAATTGCCTAAAAAAAAAAAAAAAGATGTAAGTGAAGCATTATGGGATTCTGAAGCTTTGTGTAACTCAATTGTATTTAAAAAAGGCCAGGACAATGAATTTGACCCCAAGACACAGACTGCCTTATTACCTTTGTAATAGCACTCATTTGCATAAGATCCAACAAGAATCTGGGAAATATATTGGAGCCATGACCATAAATTTGGATTAGCCCCTCTCTGAGGGAACCCCAGTTCTGAACCAGGAACAATTATCAAGCAGGAAAGAGATAATTTCTTACAACTTTTGCTTGGGAGGTGACAAAGTCTGCTCAAAACACCCAAGGAGAAATTGCTAGTCAGGGTTTTTTGTAGTTGTTGTTCAGTCATTTTAGTCATGTCCAACTTTTTGTGACCCCATTTAGGATTTTCTTGGCAAAGATATTGGATTAGTTTACCGTTTCCTTCTCCAGCTCATTTTACAGCTGAGGAAACTGAGGCAAACATGGTTAAGGGACTTGCCCAGGCTTATTCCATCAACTATCAGTATCAAGAGAACATCCTGACACACTCATATAATCCAGAGGCCAATTCACAATTCTTAGACATCTATGAGTTTTCCAGTCCTCTGATGCACTACTACTACAGTTTCAGAAGTCTTTAATTTAATTTCTTTAGGCACGTACACGTGTTTATGCTTGCCCCACTGTGTAATGAGCTCTGATTTTGCTGCAGTTGGACACTTCCTTCTTTCAGTACCTGAATTGATCTGTGATAGCAGCCATTTTTAAATGGCTGTAGACAATTAGATGTTTCTTACAAGTTACTAAGTGGTCTTAAAATCTCCCATAAATTCATTCTTTTTAATTTACTTTATAATATCTTATTTCATTTTATTATTATTTAGTCTCGTGTATCTAACAATATTTGGTTTTAGAAAAATGATTGACAACATAAAATAGTAGAAATGATATTTTCATCTAATATTAGAATTTATATATACATATACACACGTACATACATATATACATACCTATGTATATATAGGTATGTATTTTGGCAAAGTCCCAAAATATTTCTACCACAATGTCTCCAAAGACAATGCAGAGTAAAAGCATGTTTTGTAGTATAGCACTGAGTTATTAGGAAGTAATTCAGCATATTGTATTTTCCTATAAATAAACCATAAGTTTTATTACTATCTTATCTTACAGGTTGCAGTAGAAGAGGTAGAAATAGCAATGATCATATTGTTAATTATAGAGAACTAATTAAAATTTTCATGCTGTGATGCCCCTTGAAAAATTGACACTTACAGTTTTGTAATAAATTATTTCTACTCTTGCCATCTGGTTTCTAAATCTTACCAGTCAGGTCATGCCAGCTATTGGGGGCAACTTGCAGGAATCTAGATAAAGACCACTTCCATGGAAAGCGGGGGTAGCCCAAAGTCTGGATTCTGGACACCCAGAGGCAAATGGGAAGCCATGCTGAATTAAGATAGACTTCATTCATGGAGCTAAATAAGAGTTAGGAAAAGGACTGAAAATCTAGAGTTATGGAATCAGAAAATACATGACAAAGGGAAGCAATTGGCATCAACAAGATGGTTTGGTTACATATGAGAGAGTTGGGAGTTTATTGTTATTGTTTGATTGTTTTTTAATGGTAGCAGCACATTAGCCCTATCCCCTCCATTTCCATTGTGTTGTTGTTGTGTTTCCATTTCATTTTCTTTAGAACTTTCATTCTCTCTAGAATACATTTATGGAACTCAAGACTTAGTAGGGTAATATTATTGAAACATATCACCCATTTCTGGGGCATGTACATTCTGCCTTGGTTTTCATCTCTTTACCTTGAGTCCATAACCCCACCAATCTCCTAGGTACTTGACTAGAGTAAGTTAGTCATTCAACAAGCATGTAAGTAACTGGGCATAACCATGTTACCTCCATGAATCTAGGATCTCTTGGACTATAAATTACTCTGCTCCACCCATGATTAATGGAACTGGGCAAATAGAAATAACTCATGTAACTTAATAGAAGTAGCTCATGGTCCAGTTGAACCAATCACAATAACGGCCAGTGAAATACAGGATAGATGCAGAGTAATGGGATTAATCCTAGCTACTATCTAAGTAAGAAAGAAGAGGATTCTCATCTTTTCTTCCAGTTTCAAGAAATATTTCTAAAGGTCTATCAGTATACAAGTTTTAGGCAGTCAGCCAGACCTATTTCCTTACACATAAGGACTCCCCAGTGGTGCCATGCTATTTGACCATCTGTTTATATGCCACATTGGCTGCCTAATGTGGTGTATTGTAAGTTTTCCTGGGGAATTTCTAACTTGCCTAGGTTGTCATGAACTGTCAAGACTATAGTACACAGAATGGGTCCAACAATAAAATAAAAAACTGGGCATGGAAACCATTTTAAAAGCGTAGACTTTGAGTAAACAAGTAAATTGCATTAAATTGATGAATAGATAGATAGATAGATAGATAGATAGATAGATAGATAAAGCATTTATTAAGTGCTTCCTATGTGTTAGACACTATGCTAAGGCCCAGGGTTTGGGGGACACAGTATGTGCTCATTTTTATAATAGAATTTGGAGTGGAAAGTAGGACAATCAAGTCAGTTTGATCTGAGATATAGCATTTGATATTCTACTCAAGGGTCTGGTCCATGCACTTTGTTTGCCCATTGAACAGGTTCTAATATGATGTGAAAAACTCACTCTTTATCTTGAGGTCCATGAATAATGCAGACTAGAATTGGGAAATAAACTTGAGTTGAAGGCCCTACCATCTTTCTAGTCACAAAGATTTTGTGAACTTGAAGTCATCCTTGACTCTTCCCTTCTTGATCCTACTTCCACAACATTTCTCAAACTTGTCTCCTTCTCCCCACTCATACAGTCACCACTTTCATCATCTCTTGCCTAGACGAGTATAATAACCTTCTAATTGGTCTACCTTCTTCCGGTTTCTCTCATCTCCCATTCATTCTCCGCATGGATGCCAAAAGTCTTTTCCTAAGTCATAGCGCTGATCATGTCACTCCTATTAAAAAACCTTCAGTGACTCTATTGCTTCTGGGACAAAATACAAATACAGTGTAGTCCCATTCCACTTTTCCAGCATTATTACTCTCTTTCATGTATTTATTGTTCCTCCCAAGACGGACTATTACTCCATCTTTTGCCTCCATGAATTCACACAAGCCATCCTTGTCTGGATTGAATTTCCTCCTCATCTTACCCTCTCAAAATCCTTTTCTTTAAGGTTTGGCTCAGGTAACTTTCAAGCCTTCCCTCACTCTCTTGCCCTTCGCCCCTCAGATTTCTCCCTCTTTATATTGCTTTTTATTTACTTATCTTATGGCCAAGGTCTCTAACTGCATCTGGGTCATCTCCATCATCCTGATCTATATGTTGCCACTGGACCCTGATGGCTTTTGAGGAGAGAGTGAGGCTGGTGACTTTGCACAGCCCTGCCTCACTTGAATCCAATTCACTTGCAAGTTAAGACATCACCTCCCTGATGTCATTGGTCCCCTTTGAGAACAAAAGACAGGCAACAACAACACTGGGATGATATTTACCTATGCACATGTTTCTCCCCAGTAAAACATAAGCTTGTTGAGGACAGGAATTACTTTATTTTTGTCTTTGTATTCTTAACACCTAGCCAAGTATTTTGTGCATGTCATATGCTTGATAAAAATTTATTATATTGAACTAAATTGACCCCAGAAGAGGTGATTTGAAAGGGATAACCTTGGAGCTAAAACATTTCTTTCAGGAATAAGTGGGCAACCTTCATAATAATAGAAGATTCAGCACAAGGAGGAAGTAAGCCATCACAGTCAGGGTATCTACCACTTCCAGAATGGTATTCATGAGATGGAGAGGAAATACATGACAAAACATCCACCTAGTAAGGAGGTAAGTTGGTAGGAATTGCAATGAGCCCCAGTCACATACTTCACTGAAATACCAACTAGCAGATATGTCATATCCATGGCCACTAACAGTCTTATGTGACCACATATAGGATTTGAACAGAGCAAATGGCCCACTGCTAAAATGTTATGGCCGAAGCAAGACACTTTCCATTCAGCCTCACTGAGAAAACATACAGGTACAAGCACAGATATAGGAGCTGACTGGAAACTAACCATCCTTCAAGCGTAGGACTCGAAACAGCTCAGAGGATGAGCAACTAGGGCTGAATAGAATTGTAATAGAAATTCAAGTAGCATTGAAGGTTTGCAAAGTACTTTATATACGTTCTTGATAGAATATAAGCTTATTGAGGGCAGAAACTCTTTCATTTTTGTCTTAGTATCCCCAGCACCTAGCACACTACTTGACACATAGGAAATGTTTATGGATTGATAGACTGATTTTCATTTGAGCTTCACCATAACCACAAGAGGTAACTACCATAGATATTATTATTTCCATCTTATATATGAGGTGACTGAGGCTCAAAGAGGTTAAGTGACTGTCCATGATTACTTAGCTAATAAGTGGCAGAGCTGGGATTCCAGGACATCTTGACTCCAGGTTTAGAATTATGCAAGTTTGTGCCTACTGGTGCTGGGTCACATCTCAGAGGGCTAGATGAGGTTGAATAGTATGTAAAGTATATAGAATATCTTTTATAGTATATAGCAAAGTATATAATCATTACTAAGACTTATCAGGATGGTTAATCCACTCAGTAAGCAAACTGATTGTTATAATAATACCTGTATTCACAGATTGTGGTATCTTGGAATGTCAATGATGGACAAAGTTGAAATTATTCAATATTATGCTTGGTGGATCTGGTTAAGTTCCCAGTCATTGAGGGTTCTCCAGGTTCTTATAGTTGAAATGAAAGATGATAAGGTTCTATATTCCATTAAGATGGTGTTTACATGTCACAGATGAAGCTTTTTACACCAAGTAGCTCTTTTTCCTATAGTGTTTTAAGTTATTTAGATGAGAGTCAATTTGTAGGAGAAGTATGTGCAAAGAAAGCCATGGGAGAAGGTAGTGAGTGCATAGAGTACTGCTTCAGGGTTGGATAAATCAGTCTTTACAAAGAATTGTTTCTGTAGGTACAAGTATATTATACAATAGCAAAGGTAAATCAGTTCCTGAGATCACTGAAAACTGCTACATATGGTGGTCATTGGAAAACTTTTTTATCTTGTTAGTCATTAATTATATCTTCCCGATTGCTTTTGTGGAGAGTAGTAATGATTTTTTGTAATTGATCAGAATCTTTCTCTTCTGATGTCTTGAGATCAACCACTCAGCACTCTCAAAACTATGTCTTGTCTGGTATGGACCTCCTTTGTGTATGGTTTTTTGTTTCTGCTGCTCTTCCTCCAACCCCCTTTATTTTGTGTGCCATTTCTACTACCTCATGCAGCATCTTGGGGATTAAAATGTACTTGGTATATGATTAATGGATAAAGTAGTTTCTTATGTAGATATAAACAAATGATTTCCATTTTTCATCTGCTTGTTGTCTTCCTTCCAGTTTCATCCTTTAATCCTCTTAGCATGATCTAGCTTAATTAAGTCTTTCTCTAAGTTTTCTTAAACTTGTTTTCTTTTTTTTTTTCATATACTTTTCTGCTGTTTTGCGAAATGCTGCTGCTCATGGTATCCTACCATCTCTCCAAAAGATTTTATGGACCTAGGCAGCTAGATTGTGTAGCGCAGTGATATCAAACTCAAAGAGAAATGAAGAATGACTAAACCATACATAAGGATCCTTGTGGGCAATTAGAAAACCACATATTAACATTACTTATGTTTTATTATATTTTAAATATTAAATTACTTATTTCATTAAATATTTCCCAATTACATTTTAATCTGGTTCAGAACAATTCAGGAATGCATGCACCCCGTTGGCCCTAGGTTTGACACCATTGGTGTGGTGGATAAAGCTCTGGAATTCTACTTAAGAAGACCTGAAAACCTCATACACTGATTATCTGTGTTTTGTGGGCTATAATACTAGTGGAATTGGGTGTGTGTGTGAGTTAAGGTCCTATACTCCCATAACACCAGCTGGGTATGTTGTAAGTAAGAAAGTGCAGATTTTAGGACTCTTTGGGTTAATTTTGCCCTTGAGTGGATTGATCTAGTAGCCAATTACCAGCACTTTGGGAAAAAATATAAAAATGATTTTTAGGACTTTGGATGGGAGCTCCTGAGTATCCCCCTCCTTTGGAAATTCCTTGCTGATTGTTTTTAATCTTCTTGCTAACAGCTTTTATCTTAACAACCAGCTTTTTAAACATCATAGAAACTGCTTTTATCTTTCTCAACTTCAGTTTTCTCAACTGTACAATGAAGATAATAATAGCACCTAATACACAGGGTTGTTTGAGGATCAATAAGTAATATATCTCATTGCAAAGAAAAGCATTTTGCACATTTTAAAGTGTTATATAAATGTTAGCTATTAATTGATGATGATGACGATACTATAAACTGGTTTTGGCTTTGACTACTAAATCTTTTTTTCTTGTCAGGAATATCAAGTGTTTATGCTCTGAAGGAAGCTGTTATTTTTTTGATCTTCTTTTTATGACAATTGATTTGGGTAGGTTAAACTTGTTTTAAAAAATAGTGATCATTTATATCAATGTCTGTTCTTTTATCCATTCCCCCCCCTTTTTTGCATCAATAGCTTATTTAAGCAAGTTGAGTTGGATTTGCCTCAGTTGTATGCTGTATCATTTCATTGTTATTCTTCTAATTTGGCTCTGACTTTTATTTTTCTACAAGTCAGTCGTCTGATTGAATATAAATAATTCTGAAATTCAGTGAAGTCTGCAATGCTTTAGTTAGTGTATTTCAATCCTGGTTGGGGAACACTATTGAGATATCTCTTTTGAATTTTCATTATGACTTTAGGCTCAGTGAGGTGAAAATAACTTCCTGACTTCATGTGCATGCTCCTATTCAACTTATCAGTCATTATTAGAAGCCCAATCACTTGCTGAGTATATACAAAAGTTAATATTCTATTTTGCACAACACCTCAAAAATGTTCTTTCCACATCACCCAGACAGAAAAAGGACCTGTCCATTTTTAGGCAAAAGAAGTCAATTTTTTTCAAGTCAAGACTATTATAGTCTATCCCCAATTTATTTTGTTTGTATGTAATTATTTGCATGTTGTCTTCTCCATTAGACTGTGAGCTCCTTGAGGGCAGGGACTATTTTTTTTTTTTGCTTTTTTTTGGGTCCCCAATGCTTAGCACAATGCCTGGCACATAGTAAGCACTTAATAAATGCTAATAGACTGATTGACTCATCTATACTCTTCCAACTCCTACCAATCATCTCATCCCTTTGACTTTGGTACTTAGCTCCTAAAACTCTCTCCTGAGATGGCCCTTCATTATCAAATTTAAAGTATTAGCATTTCATGTATGAGCTTTTTATTTAATGTTTATTTTGTGAACTAGGATTCACGTACAATGAAAAGGTTTTGATAATATTTTCATTGAAGTTCAAATAATAAAGTTTGTGTAGTTCTCATTTCTTCTACTTTTGGGGAAGAGTGGGAGATACAAGTAATCATTCTCCTATGGAATGCCTGTAACTTTGTTGTCTGGAGTCATGCATAACAAGCAACATTTCAGTGTGGTCTATTTATGGAGAAATTCTTAGCTGTAGTGAATAGGAGTTTTCAAAAACTTAGGATTTATAATGATTGAGAACCATCAGTATACACCCACCTTCTTCTGGAAACCTTCCCCAATGTCTCTTAATTGCCATGGCCTCCTCCCCACCTTGTTTAATTATTTCCTATTTATCCTGTATATAGCTTGCTTTGTATATAATTGTTTGCATGTTGGCTCCCTCATTAGATTGTAAGTTCTTTGAGGGAAGGGACTGTCTTTTGCCCCTGTGCTTAACACAATGCCTGGCACATAGTAGGGCCTTAATAAATGTTTTTGATTGATTAATTGAATGTGGTTAAGTTTTTACAACCTTCCCAAGAGGGAAATTAAATATAAAGTCAATTAAGTATGAAATCTATCAATTTTGATTCTTTTTTTCCTCTCATATGAATGTGTTTGTGAAATATGAATAGAAGTTTGGAGTGAGGAGAGAGGGGAAACCATCCGAGAAAACAAAAAAATCTTAAAAACTTGCACTGTAAAAATTCTTCCAACCCTCCCTATGTGCTAAAATCCCCATTAATCTCTAGTTTTTGATTTTTTTGCACTATCTGACATCTACCAAATAGGTTGTCAGATTGTAATGATCTGATCTGAATATGTCTGTGCTTTCATGATAGCTTAAGGGCTGTTTATAATTTTTGCTGAACAGACCCCTTAATTAACAACACATTCAATACTAATATTTTATACATCATTTTTTCCAGGCATCCAAAGTAAAGTTTGATTAAGTTCCAAATTTAGCTTGTCTCAAAGCAAAATAATTTAGTCTTGAAGTACCTGATGGCATTCTGCACATGAGATACAAACTGCAGAGGACACCATGAGAGCTGGGACTTGTGAACACCTAGCTACCTGCAGGAGCCTAGTTCTGTCATGCCTTGTTTAAAGAGGCATTCGACCATTTAGGAAGTATGTAAAACCAGGACCAGCCCTGGAAAACAGAGGTATTTAGACTACTCTTGTCTCTTGCTACATACAATACTAACTGATGCTCCTAGAGAAGGATGGAGGGGATGGTAGTACTGTATCTATCAGTTCAAAAGTTCCCTTAGTATAATAATAACAGCAATAATAATTAGCATTTTTAAGGTTTATAAAACACTTCACAAATATTATCTCATTTTATTCTCACAACAACCCTGGGAAGTAGGTGCTATTATCACACCCATTTTGCAGATGAGGAAACTGAGGCAGACAGATTAAATGACTTGCCAAGTGGCACAAAACTAGCAATGCTCAATGTTGAACTGAGGTCTTCCTGGCTTCAGCTCCTGAGTTCTTATCCAGTGTGCCACCCTGTAGTTGAATGAAGTAGAATGCCCTGGGCTGCTGGCATCATTAAAGTACTCCATTGATCTCTGTTATTGATCTCTTACTTTTCTCCTGGACCTTGATTCAATACAACTGTCCCAGTGAGCAGATGGTGACAGATCCTTATGTAAGTGAGGCCAAGAAGCTCTGACAAGGTGCTGAAATTTAGAGGGTACCAAGAACACATATACTCCTTCAGGAGGAAGAAATAACCGAGCTTGCTCCTATCCTAACTAGTTAGGATAGGAAGGTACCAGATGGTGCACTTCCTTTTCCTGGCAGTCATACCCCAGGGGAGCTGCTCCTCAGTTTGGCTGCACACTATTCCCTCCCCTGGGGTGGGGCTCTCCTGGTGGTGCCTTGGGATCTCTACTCTGGGAAAGGGCATACCAGGGCCAAGTGAAGAATTTTTTTTTGAGGATGGAGTAGACCTGCACATATTTGTAGAAAGTAAAGAAAGAGCTGTAGATATGGAAAGATTTGAGACAGAGAATTATTGATGGTGCAATCATTTTGAGAAGATGAGTGAGGATGGGACTTAGGGCACAATTAGAAGTTCACCTCTTCTTCAGAGATAAGAGTGAAGGAAAATACAATGGGGAACAATGTAGAGCATTTCTGATGTATGGAGTAGGGGAGAAGAAGGAATTTGTGGATGCCCTCAATGATTTTTTTACCCCTCTTGACAATTAGTTGACAACTGGATGTTTTGATCTGTCACCTGGAATATTGATAAGCTGCCCCACAACTAATTCAGGTGGTACAAGACAACCAGAACCATGGAATTTCAGAGATTGAGGAGATCTCATTTTTAGTTCTATCTCTGTTGTGATATTTCTGTGTGAATTTGGGTGAGTTACTTTTCTGGACCTCAGTTTCCACATCTGTAAAAGGAAGTAATTCAACTAGTTGACATCCAGGGTCCCTTCTAGCTCTAACTATATGGTCCTAATATTATTTGTATTACTTGTTTATTCATTTGTGTCTAAACCAGATCAATTTGCCAGATGATCTCATTAATTAAATCCCACCAGCCCTATATTCCCATGATTCCACTTCATTTTTTCAAAATACCATGAAAATAGTTAACAAAGATCTAGCATATATCTCTGTCATGTCTGATTAAGTAGCTTGGCATTTAACATATGAAAAAGACAAAATGTGTTAAAAATAAAAACTTCACGAAGGCATATCCCAGTAGTAAATGCAAAGACTTACTGGTTCATTTGGTAACATTGGAAAAGATTCTTCATGAATAGTCAGATGTACTTTTACATAAAACATTTAAAATTTTGATCAACTGAATGTTGAGTGTTGAGTATTAACTGAGTACTTCCTAATATGCTCATCATCACACTGGTACTCTGGGAGGAAATGGAAGAAGTTTAAATCATGGCACAGTGGGAAGAGCAATGGATTTGAAGAAAAAGAAGACCTGGATTCAAATCCTACTTCTTATACTTATCAGTCATGTGACTGAGGACAAGTCACTTAACCTCTGAATTACATTTTACTCATTTGTCAAATGGAGATAATTACACCTGTAATACTTACCTTATAGAATTGTGAGGATGAATATGAGAAAATTTATGATAAGTCCTATATAAAGGTCTGTTATTATTATTTTTTCTTTTTTATTTATTAATTTATTTTTAGTTTTCAACATTCACTTCCACAAGATTTTGAATTCCAAATTTTCTCCCCATCTTGTTCCTCCCCCCACCCCAAGATGGTGTGCATTCCTGAATGCCCCTTCCCCTAATCTGCCCTTTCTTCTATTTCCTCCCTTCTCTTATCCCTTTCCCCTTCTGTTTTCCTATAGGGCAGGATAGATTTCTATACCTCATTGCCTGTATATCTTATTTCCCAGTTGCATGTAAAAACAATTTTTAACATTTGTTTTTAAAACTTTGGGTTCCAAATTCTCTCCCTTCCTCCCTCCCCACACACCCTCATTGAGAAGGCAAGCAGCTCAATACAGTTATCCATGTGTAGTCATGCAAAACACTTCCAGAATAGTCATTTTGTGAAAAACTAACTATATTTCCCTTATCCTACCCCACCCCCATTTATTCTATTCTCTCCTTTGACTCTGTCCCTCCTCAAAAGTGTGTGCTTCTGATTACCCCCTCCCCCAATCTGTCCTCCCTTCTATCATCACCCCCACTCTTTTATCCCCTTCCCTCCTATTTTCCTGTAGGGTAAGATAGATTTCCACACCCAATTGAGTGTGTATGTTATTCCCTCCTTAAGCCAAATCCGATGAGAGTAAGATTCACTCATTCCCTTTCACCTCCCCCTAATTCCCCTCCACTGTAAAAGCTTTTTCTTGTCTGTTTTATGTGAGATAATTTACTCCATTCTACCTCTCCCTTTCTCTTTCTCCCAGTACATTCCACTCTCCCCACTTAATTTTCTCTTTTAGTTATCATCCTATCATATTCAATTCACCCTGTGCCCTCTGTCTCTGTGTCTGTCTCTCTACATATATATATATATATACACATACATATGTATGTATATGTATATGTGTATATATATATATATGTATATACCCTCCTGCTACCCTAATAATGAGAAAAGTCTCAGGAGTTACAAATATGATATTTCCATGTAGGGATGTAAACATTTCAACTTTAGTAAGTCCCTTATGATTTCTCTTTCCTGTTTACTTTTTCGTGCTTCTTTTGAGTCTTGTATTTGAAAGTCAATTTTTCTACTTAGCTCTGGCTTCTCAAGAATGCATTAAATTCTTCTGTGTCATTAAATATCAATTTTTTCCCCTCATTGATTACACTCGGTTTTGTTGGGTAGGTATTTCTTGGTTTTCATCCTAGTTCCTTTGACCTTTGGAATATCATATTCCAAGCCTTCTGATCCCTTAATGTAGAAGCTGCTAAATCTTGTGTTATCCTGATTGTGTTTCCATAATACTTGAATTGTTTCTTTTTGGCTGCTTGCAATATTTTCTCCTTGATCTGGGAACTCTGGAATTTGGCTATAATATTCTTGGGAGTTTTCCTTTGGGGTTCTCTTTCAGGAAGTGATTGGTGGATTATTTCAATTTCTATTTTACCCTCTGGTTCTAGAATATAAGAGCAGTTTTCCTTGATAATTTCTTGAAAGATGATGTCTAGGCTCTTTTTTTGATCATGGCTTTCAGGTAGTCCAATAATTTTTAAGTTATCTCTCCTGGATCTATTTTCCAGGTCAGTTTTTTTTCCAGTGAGATATTTCACATCATCTTCTATTTTTTCATTCTTTTGGTTTTGTTTTATAATTTCTTGATTTCTCATGGGGTCATTAGCTTCCATTTGCTCCATTTTAATTTTTAAGGAATTATTTTCCTCAGTGAGCTTTTGGACCTCCTTTTCCATCTGGCCAATTCTGCTTTTGAAGGCATTGTTCTCCTCATTGGCTTTTTGGACCTCTTTTGCTATTTGGGTTAGGGTATTTTTTAAGGTGTTATTTTCTTCAATATTTTTTGGGGTCTCCTTTAGCAAGCGGTTGACTTGTTTTTCATGATTTTATTGCATCACTCTCATTTCTCTTCCCAGTTTTTCCTCTGCTTCTCTTACTTGCTTCTCAAAGTCCTTTTTGAACTCTTACATGGCTTGGGACCAATTCATATTTTTCATGGAGGCTTTGGATGTAGGAGCTTTGACTTTGTTGTCTTCTTCTGGTTGTATGTTTTGACCTTCTTTGTCATCAAAGTAAGATTCTATAGTCTGAGTCTTTTTGTGCTGTTTGCACATGTTTCCAGCCAATTACTTGAGTTTTAAACTCTTTGTTAAGGTAGGGGTTTGCTTCCAGTGTGGAGAATGTACTGTCCCAAGCTTCAGGAGTTTTGTGCAGCTGTTTTCAGAGATACTTCTAGGGATCTGTAAGTTTTCAGTTCTTCCAAGGTGATATGATCAAGGGTGAGGTGTTTACTCCTTTCCTGGCCTGTGCTTTGGTCTATGAATGGACAGAAGCACTTGTTTGTGCCCTGGAACTGCGGGAAGGATTCCCTTTCCACCACCACCACAAGGTCCACCACAAGTGCTCCTACTCACCCTAGGACCACCACCCAGAACTGTGACCCAGATCCAAGCACAGGCAAAGCAAGAGAATCCTGCCTCAGCACCAGCAAAGAGATCCCTGCAATCCCACTCTGATCAGCCACTTGATCCTCCCTCCATCTGTGGGCAGAGAGCTCCAGAAGCAGCCACTGCCCCAAGGCTGTGTCGGGTCTGGGGCCAGACCAAGTTCCTCTCTCACCAAGGTCCAACAGACCTTTCCTACTGACCTTCTAAGTTATCTTTGGTGTTTGTAGGTTGAGAAGTCTGGAAACCACCACAGCTGCCTATGATTCAGTCCTCTGAGTACTGCTCCAGGTTGGCTGAAACCTAGTCTCTGCCTGTGTGGCCCATGCTGAACTGTGCTCCTCTCCCAGCCTGGTGCAACAGACCTTTGCCATTTACCATCCAGGTTGTCTTGGGCTGGATATTTGTTTCACTCTGTCTTTTTGTGGGTTCTGCTGCTCTACAATGTGTTTAGAGCCATTTTTTACAGGTATTTGGAGGAGTTTGGGGGAGAGTTCAACCAAGTCACTGCTTTTACTCTGCCATCTTGACTCCACCCCACTCCTCTGTTTTCTAACTACATATCTTTGTGAGGCCAGATTTCTTCATATTGTTGTTATCATTCAGCTGTGAATAACTCTTCGTGACGCCATATGGGCTTTTCTTGGCAAAGGTATTGGAATGGTTTGATATTTCCTTCTCCAGTGGATTAAGGCAAACAGAGGTTAGGTGACTTGCCCAGGGTCATATAGTTAGTGAGTGTCTGATTTGATTTAAATTCAGGTCTTCCTACTCCAGGCGCAGTGCTCTATCCATTGAGCCACCTAGCTGCCTCCAATGTATCTAACACACTAAATGCAAAAACAGAATGGAGAATCCAGCTGTCTTCTATCAAGCCAGACAGTAAAGAGATTTGCAAAAACATGTAAAAGAATAGTATTCTTCTCACTAACTTTGTAAAATATAGTTTTTTTCACAAAAATGTTACTTCTGTTAGCACGTGAATAAGCTTAATCTTTAAATTGCTTAATAAATATTTTAAAATTTTACCAATTTTAATTTCTAACATAGTAAATATCAAACATTATTTCCCATGTTAAAAAAAAAAGCTCTTTGGAATCCTTAATAATTTTTCAGAGTGTAAAGGCCTCCTTTTGGACCATAAAGGAGTTTTTAGGAGTGTAAAGGGATCCTAAGACAAAAAAGTTTGAGAATCACTGTTATGATACTGTAAGTTGCAGCCAAGTTGTATTAGTGACTGGAGTTTCCTCTCTGGGAGTTCTTTATGCCAATGAAATCACAGTTTGAGTCAAACAAGAAAACTAACCCTGTCAGGTAGGTATAATTATCCCCTCTTATAGATTGACAAGGGCAGCTAGGTGCCACAGTGGATAGAGTGCTGGGCCTGGAGACAGGAAGAGTCATCTTCATGAGTTCAAATCCAACCTCAGATACTTATTAGCTGTGTGACCTTGGCCAAGTCACTTAACCCTGCTTGCCTCAGTTTCCTTATGTATAAAATGAGATGGAGAAGGAAATGGCAAACTACTCTAGCATCTCCCCCAAGAAAACCCCAAAATGGGGTCATGAAGAGTTGGACACAACTGAAAAACACTAATAAATAGATTAATAGTATTCTGCCTTCTTGAAGCTCAAAGATGTTAAATAATTTTCTGAGAGTCGGATACTTTATTAGCATCAGGACCAATATTCATATCCAAGATTTTAGTACTTTTTACCACACTGCTTTTCATGTGAAAAAATAGTAAAACTTATAAAATATCATGTAAGTGTATGCAACATTATGTTGCTAGAGTAATTCAGAAAAGAGGATTAATTATTAATTATAATAATTAGTTATTATTTACTTTTGAGAAGACTTCATGAAGGAGGTGAAATTTAAGATGTCCCTTGAGGATGGATAGCACTTTTATAGATGAAAAGAAAAGGTTGAGATATTCCACCTAAGGGGACAATAGTAATAAATGCAGTTTCTGAGCCTTTTCCACATTAGTCTATGTGGCTCTACCATGCCATATTATGAGAAGGATTTTTTGATAAAGATTATATTTATATTCCTCTTGTGAATCCCATTCTTTACCTCCATGGAAAGGATCTATGACTTAGACATTTAATATGGAGAAAGAAGAGTATTTAGAGATCATTTAGTCCAACCTCATAATTTTACAGACAAGGAAACTGAAATCCAGAGAGATCAGGCCTTGTCTAAGGGTCCACAGGCAATAAATAGCAGAGCAGACCAGCAGACCCAGGCCTTCAGATTCCACATTAAGTATTCTCTCCCAGAGCCTCCTAAAGTGGATTTGGGT